>NC_067409.1:53688934-54013934 GCF_009764475.1 Pristis pectinata | reverse complement strand
CAAGGTACATTACTCACACACCACTTCTTTCAGAGTGAAAGGAAAATCAGGGTCACACTCTCAGAAGACTACGCTTCTTTAAGTGCCACAAAAGAGATTAAAGATTTCAAACATTATCTCTGAAATTTTCTTTTTGAAAAGGAAACAGCCGTATCAAGCTGCAAAATACAGATAGAAATAGCAACATTGTGATAGAGGACTAAAATGTCATTGCTGATTGAGAAACAAATTATTAAATTAGCTCAATGCTTTTCCTTGCCAATTCTTGCTTTGAGTTTACAGTTTTGATTAAAACATGAATATTATCACAGCCCTGTTGCTTAGCTCCAAGTAACCTTTGCATTGCATTATAGGTTATTTCTAGACATTGCAAGATAGTTCTAGTAAATCTAATACTTACAAATTGCAGAGAGCCAGATTCTTAAACATACAATATCACTGATACCCTAAAACATTTGACCCAAATGTGAATTCATTGCAACATGATTTTGACACAAAATCCAACCACAAAGAATATGAATTTGTATAAATGATTTTAATTCAGAAACTCAAAAAATGCTTATATTGGCACATAGCATTAACTGAAAGAAGGGAAAGCAGTGCAAATTGATGAAATGGTGCCATGTGACATTATATCATGATAGATGCAGCCCCCACAAGAAGAAACAACATATCACAACTCCATGGAAGTATCAAAATAGTCCACCTGAGGTCAATCCTGTTCAATGCTCAACCTGTCCAAACCACTACAACAAAGTAAAGTGAATGCTGAACTATGCAGTTAAGATTTTCTCTAGTTTGCTGTTATTGGCTTGCTTCAGCATCTATTTGCAGTTATTTCCAGTAACTTATTGTTGGGGCGAAAAAAAATCTAACCAACTTTCTCAGTGTTCTTTTAAAGCTAATCCTATCCTATATTTACTGTATGTTCTCGTTTCACTGAACTAAGTTGTCACTACTAATTCCTCAAATTCTTTGGAAACACTACCCAAATTAACTTCTCTTTCCTTGCCCTGGCACCAACTACACCACAGCCAACACACCCCACCCCCCCATCAGGCCATCTGCTCCACCTTACCAATTACAGCTACAGAATTCTATTCTTATATCATATCTCTGTGGGTGTTTCTGAACTCCCAATAGGGACCTTATCTTACAGGGGTCATAGCCTACAGAATCAATGTTGTAGGCCTATTTCTGACAGAAAGTGACCCCTATAGTAGAACAGAAATGCAGAATCACTCAACCTTACCATCATTCTAGTGAATTTGTCTTGTACCTTTTCCGTGGCTGGAATAAATTTGCAATTTTAGGACCCCTGAGTAGAATAGTTCATTATTCATAGCTTGGCCAATGACTTATACCGATTTATTAACCCCTCACAAATTCTTGATTTAAAAATTCAGGATCGAAATAAATTATACATTAGAAAATAACAAAATTATCTTTAATATGGCCTTTCTATCCACACTACTCAAAAATGAGTCAGTCACTTTGCTTAAAAATCAAGGTGACAGCATGTACAACATATTAAAAAAAATAGCAGTTACACAGGAGAGGTATCATAATGCATAAAACCAATTCGGATCAGGCTGACTGCTGTGATTTATGCCTTGTAGTGTAACATGATATTGAAGCGACAAAACTGCTGAATCTGGACTACAGGTTAAATGCACAGCTTCAAAAGAAACTGAAAATTTTATTATGTATTGGTTTTAAAAGGATTTGTAACTTAATACATTTTTGACAGTTTTCCATTAATTGGTTCAAAAGATTTATGCATTTTTCAAGAACTCCAGAAAAATAAGAGCTCACAGGGTCGAGGCAGTATATTAGCAGAGAAGATTGGTTAAAGGACAGAAGAGGAGTAAACAATTTTTTTTCATGCTGGCCAGCATTCTTATGGGGCTCCATGCTGATCAGTGCTGCTTGCCCAGCTAACTGCAATCCATATTAATGATTTAGATGAAAAGAAGAACATAATGTATCCAAACTTGTTGATGATACAAAGCCCAATAGGAAGACAAGCTGCGGGGTGGTGGAACATTGCAGTAGAGTTAAATGTAGGAAAATGGGAGGTTATTCTGTTTGGTAGGAAGAACTGAAAAACAGGATATATTTATATGGTAAGAAATTAGAAGAATATTAGAATACAGAGTGATCCTAAGAAACATAACAAATTGAAGTAGAAGTTGTATGTGTGGTCCCTTGACCTTGCTCTGCCATTCATTAAGATCAGATCTGATCTTTGGCAACATGTCCACTTTTCACCCAATCTTGGTAATCCTCAGTGAGCTGTCTCACAAAATGCAGGAAATTAATATTCAGGTACAGTAAGCAAATAGGAAGGCAAATAGTTGGTGGCCTTCATTGCAAATGGGTTAGAATATAAGAATAAGGTTTTTATGCAACTGGACAGTGTTTTAATGTACCAAGCAGTTTCATCTTCATATCCAAGGAAGGCCATATTGCCTTGGAGGCAGTGTAACATAGATTCATTAGGATAATTCTTGAAACAAGTGGTTTATCCTAAGGGGAAAGATAGAGTAAGACTTAACTATAATTCATCGGGGTTTATAATAATGAGGTGATATCATTCAAACATACAAGATTCTGAAAGGGAATTATGAATAAGGTGCAATTGGGGCAGCACAGTGGTGCAGCTAGTAGATCTGCTGTCTCACAGCTCCAGCGACCCAAGTTCAATCCTGACCTCCAGTGGTGTCTGTGTGGAGTTTGTACTTTTCCCTGTGACTGCATGTGTTTCCTCACACACCCAAAGACGTGTGGGTTGGTAGATTAATTAGTAAGTTGTTACTTATGTGTAGATGAGTGGTAAAATTGCGGGGGAGGAGGGGGGTGGGAAGGGGCGAGAGAATAAAATGGGTTAGGATAGGATTAGTGTAAGTATGAGTACTTGATAGTTGGCATGGACTCGATGGCTGAAGGGTCTGTTTCAGTGTTGTATCTTACTAAGGTAGATGCCAATTGGCTGTTTTGTCAGGCTGGAGCATCCAGAGCTAGCATCAGGAAAAGGGGGTCAGTCATTTAGAATGAAGATGAGGGTCATGAATCTTAGGAATCCACCATCAACAGAGTACTGTGCATGCAGTCATGCAACATGGTCTGGATTGAAACTGGTATATTTTTTGGACACCACAGGATCAAATGGTACAGGGATTAGGCCAGAAAGTGAATAGGGTATAGAATCAACCACGCTATGATCAACTGGCCAAGCAGTCGTGAGGTTCTTCCCACAAAAATTTAGCACAACTCTCATATTTTTCCTCATTATGTAAAAAGTAATGCCAAAATTTGATACAATGGATTATGTAGTAGAACCCCTTTGCATTCAGATGTGTGGTAACTCCTGTTTTTAAGCACTGATATGCGGTCCTTTCTGCACTTTACACATCTTTCCACTCAACTGATTTTCCCAAACAAATCACTCCCTTTGTTAAGATGGTATGAAATAAAATCATCAGATCTTGGGAGAGGAAGCTGATCCTGCCTTTTTAATGATTCAAACACTGAAGAAATAAATGTTTCCAAAACAAAAATCCAGATTTTTTTTTAATTTCGTGAGCTTGTGACATTTCTTCTTTTCTTATACTTTTGTCCAAATCTTCAAGGTTGCTAAAATCAGTCAGGTAACAGTGAAATGGAAAACAGTAGGTTACTGATCAGTTATGGGAAAGGATGTTCTTAGGCAGGAGGTAGTACGTTACGGGACTAAATCAACCTCCACCATCCTAGGGCAAGACAGCGTGGCAGCCATTAGTGCTGCTATCTCACAGTTCCAGAGACCAGGGTTCAATCCTGACCTTAGGTGCTGTCTGTGTGGAGTTGCACTTTCTCCTAGTGATTACATGGGTTTTCCCTGGGTGCTCTGGTTTCCCCCCACATGCCAAAGAACATGGCCTTGGTAGATTAAATGGTTGCTGTAAATTGCACCTGATATGGGTGGGTGGCAGGGGAAGTTGAAAGGGATCTGAGGGGATAAGTGGGATTAGTGGAGATGGTACTGCTTGATGGTCAACACAGACATGGTGGCATGATGTGTCCGTTTCCGTGTGTATGACTTTGAGCACCAAGGTACTTTGATAAATAGGTATTGATGTCCAATGACAGTAAATTTCCAATCAAAAACCTTTTTAAAAAAAGTCTGCAAGCAGATGTTGGGCTTGTGAACTGTGAGCACCATTCCTTTGCAAACTTCACTGCTGAGAGGATTCTAGGCAAGCCTTTCAGATTCAGTCTAATGTGAAAACTAGTTTGTTACTGAGCTTTCATTGAAACAACCATAACCTGGAAGTCCTGGTATTCAACCCAGAACACAAATATTGCAGCCACAGAAGAAACACTCTTTAAAATCAATCGTATATCAAAGACTTGGACGTACCGCTCTTCACGATTTTGTCCAACACAGACGCGCCCTCCATGTCGAGGAGTTGGGTTGCTACAAGACCGCTGTCGGACCTGAAATCCAATCCCACAACTTGTACTGCAAGGAGACCACAGTGTCCAAGGAGTCCAACCACCATTTCTGTTAAACAATTTCAGTTGAACAATTGAAAGAAATGAGAATGGATAAAGATTCATATCACTTTTATCTCTCGGCCACATCGCAAGGATAAAGTGAAAATCACTTAAATTTTTCAGGTGATCCAATATTTATTAATATTTTATGTGAACACCTGGACATGATTATTAAAAAGTGTAAATGAGGTAAAATGACACTCATACTGTTCATAATTTTTAATACAGTATTAATTCCATTATTTTTGCTTACCTGGAACAATTTGCAACCTCCATGCTGGGACCCTCACACTGTCGCCCTCCACACTGTGGAGCTGGACTATCGCATGAGCGGGTTCTACAGATGCATAAACCAATGGTGTTGCCATCAGTATGGCTGCAGTGTCTCCATGGTGACCAAGATCCAAAAGCACCATCCATTGTCATGTTTCTTATCTAAAAGGCAAACATACAATAATGTCAGGACACAAAATAGCATTCAAAAGAAATGGCTTACATTGCTTGTATAACAAAAACAGGCAGAAGTTATTTCATACTTTGAAATGACTTAATGTACTTCTGTTTATGTCATAACTTTATTCAGATCTATGATGGTTCTTACAACTGTAATCCATTTTGTGTTGTCATTGGAATGCATAATTCCATTCAACACAATGTGCTAACCATCTGGGTTGAAACTATTCGCTTGCAAAATACAGCTGATGAAACAGAATACCAGTCCAATCAAAACACTTTTAGCTAGAAAAAGTTGGACAACATACCTTTTTACAGATTGCACAAAAGAACTTTATCTAAAATCTAATCATTAATCACAACAAGAGTACTTTATGTATGTCTGGAATATTCTTACAAATTGGGAGTGCAATTCTCTGTAGCTGTAGGCTAGCAAACTGTGCAAGACTGGACAGCAGATACAGGTCTTACCTGGCCTCCTACCCAGGAGTCTAGCAGTCAAGAGCCTCTGAAGATGCATCAGTCATCTTTGAGTTTCCTCCTTAACAACTTGAGTGATTGCCCCCACCTCCAATGATCTTCCACCTGACTCCACCTCATCAATCACCTCCCTGTTCTGATTGTGAGGATCACGTTCCCAATCTTCTCTTTTGACCACCCTCTCCCAAATTCTCCTTGGACTCCTACTCCCCAATCTCCTTCCCTGCTTTATTATTCTGCTCTGGCTCCTAATCATTTTAAACCATTCCCTCCTGCCATTCTGATATTCTCTTTCTGTCCAATCCATTTTGATCCTTTCTCTACTCTTCCCACCATGATCCTCACCCCAACTGATAATTTTGCCTCAGCACATCACCATCCCCAGTCTCCACCCATCCACTCCCCTCTTACCCAGCCATGATGAGACATTGAGGAGCAGAGCCCAGTGCACAAGGACAGGATTTTCCTGGTTCTACCACACATCTTGAGACCCTCTTGGCCTCACTTAACATTGGCACAGTCTGCCCCTCCCTCCCCTCTGCAACCTAAGAAAACAAAGAATTTCTAACCTGTTGTTTTTAAAAGTTACATAATTTAAGTAACTTTTGAAGAATAGTCTATTAGCACATTTCTGTGCGACAACTTGATACTTTGGAGGTCCATATCATGAAAAATATTTGATTTAATCCTTTTACAATATTTCAGTTTACTTCTAAAGATAAATGCCTGTTTAATTATGCATTATGTAAGGGATTAAATTTGGAGAGAGGGTAAAGGACAACCTCCTAATTAAATTGCTCAAAATAAAAGCATATTAGTAAGTACCAAGAAGAAATATATGGAATGGATTAGGCAGGCAAATTACCAAACATCTGCTGGTGGGTCTGTGGATTAGAACCCTATTAGTGAGATTATGGAGTTTCCCGGAGGGGGAATTCCTCCCAGATATATTTGAACTTCAATTTCCTGTTCCTTGGAATGAATTGCTGCCTAATAATGGGAACTAGTAAAATATCAAGATTCCACATTTTTCCTCTGACATATGGAATGTGACCAGGTTTCATGACTTCAGCCTGTTGGTTGGATCACCTGTTTCCCCATTCAATAAACTGCCTGCACCTGGTGTTCCCAGGTGCTCTCAAGTCCAAGAAATAATCAGGCCTGAGTCTGCTTAACCGGGGACTTGGGGAGCACGATGAGAATGCAGATCCATTGCTTCCTCACAAATTAAAGCTCAATACTGTTTGCTACACCACTCCCCAACCACAGCTCCATCCTCTCTTGCAGCTCACTCTTCCATTACTGTTGTTGCATAATGATCTGCTTCCAGGAGTGTATCAGGATTAGCTGAACTGTCTGCACAAAGCTCCATTACTCATTCATTCATGAGCTCAGGTCTCAGACCAGCCACAGACCTCCAGAGATTCAGCTTTAAAGTAGCACAATTAGCAATAATTTTTACATCAGCGGTTCTGTTCAGCTCAGTAGAGCTGTAAACTAGATCACTGGAAAAGAGTGCACAGTGCCTTTAACACCTCCACAGTCAGGGATCCATAGTGGATGCAGAGAAGTGTTTTTTTCGCCTCCTTTGGGAATGTAGCAGGGCTTGCAGCTGGAGTTATGAGCAGATGCACAAGGCAGCTGATTTCCAATTACCTGCAAACAGTTTGATGGATAACTCAGAATGTGGACCCCAAGAGCACTAATAATTGAGGTTGTACTGCAGTGGGGTCTGTGTTTTATTGCAGACTGACAAACCAAGCAGAAAAGTGTGCTTTAGGAATTTCACCAAGGCAACACGTTTGCTGATTCCTGTTAAAACCCTCCATGCACCATTAAGACAGATTTAATAGGTTATAAAATCTCCATTGAAGTTAATGGAGAAATCAAGCTAACACTAATGTTATCCAGTTACTGGAGACTTATCTGTCTTTGGCATAAAGATCACAAAGTACAGTTGAGGGAAAGCATTTGATCCAATTAGCTCATTCTTCTATTAATAGTTCCCATTATTTTAACAAGATAACCACAAACATTGAAACCTTTCTGTAAATAAATGCTTCAGGAGGTTGGCCAACTGATGTTCAAGACAGCTGATCAACAAATAGCTATCACTCTCTGGGCAGATATTTCCCCTTTTCCAGTGTCAGTTGCTGTCAGGTGTCAGTTCTAGTGGACATGCAGTCATCTATTAAACTAGCTTTCACATTGAAACATTCTCATAGAAAACAAATGAGGACTAGACATTATCTTTACCTAATATTAAATATTTTAGAGTGCAAAATGAAGGTGAAATTTTCATGAGAGGCTATAGGCTCAAACATCATAAACAAAACACACATTATTTAAAACATTATTTTAAAATTCATGGGGCGAATTTTTTTCTGGGTTCCCCTGCACCCAGAATTGTCATCCACAACACTCCTCCTACCCACACACCTGGTCCAGACATGAGAAACCAACCATGTATTCAGTGTCCAACAGCATGCTCTCAATGGCAACAGGGTTTCCAGTGATGCAATGAGGAGGCCCCACCCTTCAATGCCCAGATAGCCATCAAATCCAGGGGTGGGTTTAGACGGCTGCTTTAAATGTTTCTGAGATTGATAAAATTTTGTGAACGAAAGACATGAAAGGAAACGGAACAATGGAATTAGGTCACAGATCAACTTCTGCAAAAAGTAATGGATTAAGCTTAACCAAGTGCTGCTGTCCCCTTTGCAAAAGGCAAATGAAATAATTGTCCTTCTGCAAACGTGGCAAAGTATAATCTGTTCTTCACATTACTGACCACTAACCACTACAGGTTTACCCAGGAGCTACCAATGGTAAGGGGGTTTAAGGGTTTCAGGGAGAAGATGGGAGAATGGGGTTGAAAATCAAAATCAACCATGATTGAATGGCAGAGCAGACTCGATGGGCCAAATGGTGGTGAGCTGCCTTCTTGAACTGCTGCAGTCCTTGAGGAGTGGGGATACCCACAGTGCTGTTAGGGAGAGTTCCAGGATTTTGACCCAGTGACAGTGAGGAAATACATTTCCAAGTCAAGGTGGTGTGTGTCTTGGAGGGCAACTTCCAGGCGGTGGCGTTCCCACGTTTTTGCTGTCCTCGTCCTTCTCGATGGTGGAGGTTGTGGGTTTGGAAGGTGCTGTCTAAGGAGTCTTGGTGAGTTGCTGCAGAACATCCTGTAGATGGTACTTCTGTGCATCGGTGGTGGAGTGAGTGAATGGTTGTGGATAGATAATTGCCAAACGCATTCTTGATACAACTTTTTCTCCAGATGGTTTTCTAAAGTCTTGCAAATAAATAAACAGATTCACTGCAATCTTAGTAAGTGACGGAACAAACTCATGAACCTAAGTGAACCTACTTCTGTTCCTGTTTTGAAACAACTGAACAACTTAATGGCATCCCTGTACATTGGAACTGTCAGTAATAGTACCAGTGCTAAAATACTGCAGCCCTTTCACCAACTTCACTTCCTCTTCAATGGCTCCCCATTCAAGATCACAGAATTACCAAAATGGTCCCATTTCTTTTGTTAATTGCAGCATTAGATTACCTTTCTACTCTGCTTAATTTATTATGGTCACAATGCTATAAGGTCTCATTCACCTCCTTTCAGTATTCAAACTCCACATTTCTTTCCAATTCTCATGTCAACTCTCTGATCGTAGGGCTCAACCTGGTGACCTTCTCAGCAGTGCCACCAGATCTTGAGTGAACTGCAGCTGAATAAATTTATCCTGGGTGCGAACAGAGCACTCAGCAGTTCATCAGAGTATCGCAGATCTATACTCTGCTGACATGGCTATACAATTCAGCATTCTGTTAGCACTATTCATTCTTTAGCACGAAATGTATTAAGAGATATTTCCATCTGCCTCTCCCCTGGGTACCTCATAACCTTCAATATTTCCTGTAACCTTTTATCGTGCCCCTTCGATCTTTTGCATTACCAATTTGATTGTTATTCATTGAGTGAACTTCAGGACGCTGCTTTCTTAAAATGTAACAAATTTGAAAAATACTTTCACCAGGAAAAAAATTTTAAGAAGACATCTTATTCAATAAGGAGGACCGTATAATGATTAAATCAATGAATGGGTTAGTGAAATCTGCATGTTTATTTTTATCTTTTAAAATAAATATTCTCAAATTAATCATATATTGTCTCAAAATAAAAAAATCTTTTAGAAGCACATTATATATCTACAGCCATGTTAATGCAAGTCATGTGACTATGGCTGTGATGCATTATCCTCCCTCATCCTTGGAAATTCTATCCAGCCTTGACTGTCAAACAACCATCCTCCTTCAATGTCCAGCCTTCTGTTGTTCCATTCTAACCTAGAAAACAGTGGCCAATAAAATATTTTGCCATTCACAAAGTGGCAAGTTCACCCTGAATTTCCCCTCAGTCCTTGCTCTCTCTCCACTTCTTCATCTACAAACACCCATCAATATCACTTAAGGACTTATGATCGGGTTCCAACTCTGATTTCTATTTCAGTTCCACTTACCTGCTGCTGAAACCCTCTTCCATACTTTTTGTTACTGTCTTACTTGACGCTTCCATTACTCTGCTAATGGATTTGGAAGTGTTGCTAGTTCTTCAAAAACTGCTGTCTATAATCTACACTGCACAGGTTCTGATCACTCCAATGCACAACATCTTCAAATTTAAACTTTTATGTTTAAAATCCTTCCTGGACTTGCCTTCTTTATCCTGCAACACCCTCCACCCTATGACTCTCATCTTTTCTGTATCCCTCTCTCCATCTCATTCAGCTGGGGCATCTGCAATCCATGCTCTGCAAATGTCTCACTAAACCAACAGCTTCACTTGTGATTCTTAAGGATCCTTCTTAAAAACTACTTCTTTTAAGCAGTTTTTTGTTACCCCTCAATCTTAGTTTTATTTGTTATCTTTTATAATGTCACATTATGTTTCTCTATGGTTTCTCGGATTTTCTTCAACATTCAAGGTGCAACTTGCTGTAATCATTGAACAAATTAGTTGCAGGGCATTCTCATCTTCTTTCCAATACTGCACAGGTAGACCCCAGACCCCCACATAGGGCAACATTTAAACAACCCTCAGTTTGAAGGATGGAAGCCATGCATATTACACCAGATAAAGGAGAAAATATACTAGCATCACTCATATAGAACACAAGATAAACTAATAAGCTGTATATGTGAATGTTGATTTCTAATTGTAGACAATATAAATGCATTAGAATAAATTGTATCTATTGATCTCTCACCAGTTGCCTATTGAAACCAGCACACTTGCAGGTTCGTGTGGATAGGAGAGTTGCTTTGTCAATTGCATCTTGTTTGTGCATTTGCCATAACCAGCTATAGCCCCCTGATCAGTGGCTGACACCTGGGGTCTTTAAGAGTGGTGTTGATCTGAACAGCTAACCCTAGATCTTGTTCCATTGATGCTGCCTAACATACAACATCTTCTGCTTTTATTTCTAATTTACAGCATCTGCAACTTTTTGCTTCCTGGCACTTTCCAGGCTATTACATTACAAATTGTTATCTTCCTCTTCCTCGGTTAAACTTTTATATAAAGGTATGCGGCTTCATATTCCAAACAGTGAGTATCTCCGATAATTTGCATGTTGGTACAATAAGGAGCTTCTGATCCAACGAAATATCTGAAGCACAACTTCAAAATGTCATTGATAATTATGTTAGTTGCATGGGCTTCACTTCCACTTGCAGCTGCTGCAAGGACATCATTAGCGAGAACTGAAGAGACCATACGTGGTTTCCACATAATCATTCCTTCAGCTTGAATTTGCCTTCAAATATATCTGGTTAGGATAATAATCTTAAATCAAATAAAATGCTGCCTGCTCTCTGGATTTGCTTAATACAATGTTGTTGGTCATTGACCAGCTGTGAATTGAAGGAATAGAACCTGCTGAAATATGCACCAGTCACCTCTTTGATAAAGCAGGAATCAGCAAAGTCGGTAAAGTGCCTGACTGCTCCAAGGCTAACGTGGAGAGCCAAAAGCATTAAAGTTAAGGGCTGTGGTCAATGGCCAATACTAGTTCTACTTCAGGAAAGAAGGTGGTGCAACTCTACATCTGTTTCCTGAGTAACCTGAGTTAGGGCTGCTCAGTCATTGTCCATTAACTGAGAATCACAGTTAGTGCCAAAGTGGTGGGGTGGTTATTTCTTACAACGGTCAAATGATACCTCTACTTTCTCTTCCTTTCCTCCTCATCCCATTCTATCATACAAAAGGGGAACTGAAAGCAGAATCTCCAAAGCCTGCAGGTATACATGAAATAATAAACTAATAGTTCAGCTTTAAGAGATTAGTTTTTAATAGCCACAAGTCTGGCTGGCTATAATGAATATAGTATCTGAGAAGCATGGTCATTGTGAAAAATTACTGTTCCTCCCCTCAAAAAGTCTGTACAAGGAGACTTCCATGATGAGGCAATGGTGGCCTCAAAAAGTAAAGTCACAAACCATGGATTGCCTCTAACTGGATGCATAAACTCCATGCCTGCTATAGCAACGCATGCCTCCACCCAGGGAGATTCCATGTCAGGAGAAGAATCACATAGAACTGCTTTGAGTACATCCTAACCAGGTACATGTATATCATTAAACTAAGCATTTTATTTACTGAAACAAAATTCGAAGTTTAGTTACATTAAAGGTACCTACCTTGAGATGGTTTTATTTAGAATCCCATCCCCCTTATCCAGCCTCTTGTTCACAATACTTCATGCAAAACTAAACCCCATACCATACAGTGTTCAACTTCTCATATAAACACAATCATTTTCTGAAACAGCATGTTTCAAAACCTCCATTGCTGAGTTGCCATCACAGAATATTGATGGGTGTCCAATTTTTATTAAACAAAGAATAAATTAGGAAGGCTTAAAGCAGTTCCTGAAATTGAAGATCAGAAATATTTGCCAGTACTAGAAATCTGAAATGTTCCAGTTCTGATGAAATGTTATCTCCATTTCTCTCTCCACAAATTCTGCCTGATTATTTTCTGTCTTAATCCAATTCCTTGACTCCAAAACATAGATCCACTCATAATTAGCCATATAGCCAAGCTCCATCAGAGAATGGGGGTGGAGGTAGCGGGGTTATGCAGTGCTACACATGCTAAGGCAAGATGCTGAAATGACACCTTTCAGAAGTGAACACAAAATTACGTAGAAAATTAATTTGAAAACTTGGCAGATTTTCTTCTTTCCTTTCAAATACTTTTGCATTAACTCTGCAATGCTGCTGGAATTAGAAATGATTGTAAGAAACACAAGGCAATTCTGTCAACATTTCTGCCAGTGTATATTTCCTGGATGCCATTTGTAATAAAGTAAAAGCATTAAACTTCTCTTACATCATTAGAGGGCACTGAACAGCTGGAGAAGTAATTTTTTTCATCATAATTCCACTTTTTTCTTCTATTCCTAATAACTTAGTTTGATCATTTAATAAAATACCAACCTCCCTGCCTACATGAAAGCCCAAGTATGGATTTCCTCCCTCATCACCATCTACTTCCCAGTTAAGTAGTGACCCATGTATTAGGTCCCATATAATCCTTGAGTGGTGCGTAATCTCCATGCTTCTTGGAACCACAAGAAACCACAATATTAAATCTGTTATCTTCATTTCCAGAATCAGTAAAGGGAATTGCGAAATATCTAATCCTCTTCTGATGATACCTTTTAAGCAATTTTATCACCCAAACAAAACCTTATGGCAGCAATCGCATTTAAAAAGAATAGACAACAATCACTTGCTGAAGATGATCAATACCATGAAATCAAAAAAAAAGAACCACTGCACAAATCTTTAACGAAAGCCAGGTATCTCCTGTTTCAAATATCGATTTCAACACAAGGATGTTGATGAAAGAACATAATGATTTATTTTGTTTAGGTGAAAAGCACAGCATGTGGCAACCAAACGATCATTGAATGAACATACCACACTTAGTGATAGTTGCAATAAATATCAGGGAAACACCATTCAGAATTCTTCTTCTTTCTCTCCCCTCTATTGGTACCTGGAATGTTGACACCCCCCCCCCCCCCACCACCCTCACCCCACACTAACCCTGCATTTAAATCTTAGTGAACATGCAAAGGCCAAGAAGCCTTTCCTATGTTAAGGTACCACCACCACCCCAGTTATTGGAAGGTAACTAATGGCAGCGCATCCTGAGAAGGTAAATAGCAAGTTGACTGAAGCTTATTTTGAAGGGAAGAGACCTAATGGTGGGCACCCTGCCCTTCTCTTCTGTTTTAATCAATCACCATATTTAGGCCTCTGGTAAAGATCATGAAGAAAATCATTGGAGTGTGCCGGCCCCTCACTCTGGCATTAAAGCAGCACTTTTCATTCTTCCTCTCAACTGTAAATTCCTTTCATCTGGCAGAGCTGCCCTGGAGCCCATCTTACAGCTCTGAACAATCTCAGAGTGAGGCTGGGGCAGTGGACAGAAAACATACTATATCATTTCACCAGAGGGAATCCACACAGAGCCCAACCTCAACTAAAAAACAGATGGCAATGGTGGCTGAAGATACATTCAACTATAAACCTCTTATAATCAATTAAGAGCCTGTGACTGAAAACTATTTGGCTGTTATATATAACAGAATGGGCACATGGTCATAATTACGGTCTCTCCCCAAAAACAAAATCACAATGCTAAAGAAAGGGGAAAATGCAAATGTGAGATCAGCAGATATAGCATTTTATGAAATTAAATCTTTCTCCACATTAACTTCATACATAAATCTGCAGTGAAGATCTGAAGATTAAACGAGAACAGGTAACAGTTATTTTTTTGCTTTGACGATTTCAACTTTTCATTCTATTGCAAAAATTCTAAACTTTGCAAGGAGAAGGGAACTTTGTTAGTGGAAGTAGCTTACTATTTTTATACTCACTGGGCACAAGCTGATGTTTTGCTCCCACTGGGTCATACTCATACTCTCTTCTAATGTTGTACATTTCTTTAGGACCAAGTCCCAGCCACAGTAAGGGTCTCGAGCTCCCACACATGAACTGCAGGATAAAGAGATCATCTTTTAAATTTTTGGATTTAACCTGCTCATAAAATTGCAAAGCACACCAATGAAATGCATCAACACAATGTGGAACTTTGAAATGCATGTATGTGTGCATATTTGGGCCAGCCAGACTTGTGTCTTTTGTTCTTTGTCTCAAAGTCATAAGGTCAGCAATTTGAGACAAAAGCAGTCCTTGTGAATCTGTAGCAGAGCTTAATCTATTTTCACAGCTATCAACACACTTGAAAAGCTTATAAGTGAGATTTATGATCAGTAAGAGGGACAAAGACCACAAATATTTGTGGTCTGTATCCCTCTTACTGGTGGCAGTGTATATGATTAAACAACTTGAATCTGAGAATCTATGAGGACTATGCCCCAGCAATTACAGCAGGATCATAGCCTGTGAGACCTCTACCACTGAACCCCATCATTTGGAGCCTTTGCTTCATAATAGATAAGAGTCAATGATAAAAGCTGGGAGGTCAGGTTGGGAGTGTAGGCACAATTCTTCTTCAACCCTCCTAAAGCACACTCAGAGAAATACAGGCTAGAAACTTAAGACTTATTGAATCAGAGTTATATAGCACAATAAACTTGCCCTTTGGCCTATCACATACATGCCGACCTTTTTGCACATCTACACTAATCCCATTTGCCCATATTAGGTCTATATCCTTCTATGCCTTGCCTAATGAATTGCCTGTCTAAATGTCGCTTAAACATACTGATTGCATCTGATTCCACTACCTCCTCTGACAGCGAGTTCCAAATATCAACCACTCTCCATGTACAAAACTTTCCCCTCAGATCCCCTTTAAAACTCCTTCCTCTCACCTTAAACCTGTGCCCTGTTTTTGATACCCCTACCATGGGAAAAAGGCTCTATCTACCCGAGCTCAGCTAATAATAAAAGCTGACTAATAATTTGTTTAAATATATGTTGCTTCAATTATGCCATGATAATTATTTGTCTGTTAATTATTTCTATCATGTTGATATTAATGTCAGTGCAAATGGCATCAAATGCTGAGAATATTTTAGGATCCTTTTTATCTGACAAAATTCCCCTAGTAATAGTTTTGAGAATATTCAAAATAATTTGAGGTCAAAATCTCTGCATTGGTGGGAATACAGAGAGGAGGAGGTTCCACCCAATGCTTCAATCATATTTAGACCTTGTCTAAATCTGAAAGTCAACATTTTTAAAAATAATACAACTAGCCACATAGTTGTATGGACACAATAGAAGAAGCCACCAAACAGTATAACTGGAGCAATAGCCTCCCATCGAGGTGATCATAGACTAACTTTGGCATGCACAACAGTGTAGATAAAAAAAAGAGGTCCACTAATATGTCAGGCCCTACTTGCCTTCCCCAAGTTGGAATGGTTCCTACTTTGTTTACCAGAGACCTAACTAACAGAATTCCCAACTACTGGAAATCCTCCTAGACTAATCATGAAAAATAAGAGGAACGGTTAAGACAAAAAATATCCTTTCTCCACCCCACTTTGTCAGATTGGTTTCCTTTAGTTGTGTGAATAGACTGATGTTCTGCTCCTGCCAAATTTCACTTGAACTAGACTAAAAGGATCCTAAAATTTTCTCAGTACTTGATGCCAATCGCACCTACATTAATATCAACATGATAGAAATAATTAACAAATAATTATTATAGCATCATCACAGCAAAGTACTGTACATGTAAGCACCTGAAATCAGCTATCATTATCAACTTAGTAAACATGATGGACTTAGCACTCACTGGCACAAAACCAGAACAACATCTTATAAGCTTTAATAAAAATCTGCACCAAAAAGTGGAGAGTACATTGGAATAAAAGAGACAAATATCCATTGAACTTAAAAAAACTACAAAGATCATCTGTAGTCAAATACAGTATGTCTAGGTTTCATAATGCAAAAAAATTACAAAAGTCGGCAAATAACTCAGACATGAAGTAATACTGTGCTTATTGTCACTGCATTCATCGACATGTCAAGCACTTCCATTATTATTTCAACCATGTAAAGTTTATTTTTCATAATTCTTCTAGTTAATCCACAGCCTAATGTTCCTGCTGATTAATGGTGCCAAAGCAGCCCAGACATAACTTTTGTGATCTCTGCTTTGAAAACTCTAATCCAAATGAGGTTTAATGCCCATGGACCGTCTGAGATAGAAGAGACAAAACGTGAACTGCAATAAAAAGCCCACAAAGCTCCTTTGATGAGAAGCTGGTTTGATGGACGATACAAGATGAAAAGCCTATGACTGTCAATACATCATTAAGTACCTCTGTGTGCTGGCTCAGCCAGAATGTGCTGTTGAGTGGTTTCTGCCTTCAGCTTCTAAATAGCTGAGAAAATTGAAAAGGGAGAAACTGGAATCATCAACCTATGGTTTTAGTGCTCACCACTTTCTGCCCACAATCCCCAGAGTAAACTGAAGTGAACAGTGGCTGTCAGCACTATGCACTCCAGACAACAAAAACAAATAAGATAAACTCACCTATTATCAGAACCCTAGTCTCTTCAATATTTCTTTGTGTACCGACCACAATTGTTCTACTTACGCTGCACAACAAATTGCAAGCTGCCAGCACTGACCATGATTAATGTAATATCTACAAAAACCTGCATTCTCCTGGTACCGTTGGCTAGAATGGTATAGCTTTTCTGCAAGTGACTTATCTTTCCACCACTGATTCAACAGCATACCAAATTTGCTGGACTTCTTTTGCCTCTTGATGAATATTAACACGGAAACCAGATACGTGGAATACACAGCCCAGGGTTCAGTCCAGTTCTAACCAAACCAAGTGTTATCCAGGCATAATATCTGGGCTGGAGACCAAAGGCATTAACTTCTGTGCTAGAGTTTGTTGTCCTTTGCTCCACAGTATTGCAGTCCCTCCACCCACCACCACACAGATCTAGCATTCCTACTCATAGATTACCAGTACTGGCAGGGGGTTTGTCAAGAGATTAAGCAGGGTTGGATTGGACTGGACAACCTGGAATGAAGATTGAGAGTCCGGAAATTAGGTTTAGGATATGGGTGAGATTTGGAGTCAGTGTTAAAAGTCAAGACTTTGATGCCCCATCTCCTCAGTCTTTCCCAGGGCAAAGTTTCAGAATGCATAACCTGTCAGTCTCTATTCTACAACTTGCATGCTTTTAAACTCCAAACCTCACACCATTTTTTCCCTCATCTTTTACCACCTATCACCTGCCAAGCCTCCATCTTTGAACTAATCCCTCCTCTCCCCCACTGCCCACCCCCCCCCACCCAACCTGATTCCATCTGCCTATCATCCCTACCTTATATGGTACCATTTAATCACCTCCAGCCTGTCTCTACCTTCCCTCTCCCCTCCCCTGGCTCCATCTGCCCATCATTACTCCATTTCAGTAGATTCTACCTATCACCTACCAGCCCTTGCCTCTCTTTCCTACCAGATATCTTCCCTCTGCACTCTCAGTCCTGTTGCAGGGTCTTGACCCGAATGTCAAACATCCCTTTGCCTCCACAGATGCTGCCTGACCCACTGAGTTCATTTTTTTATTTTTTGCTTCAAATTCCAGCATCTGCAGTCTCTTATGTCACCACATCGCTTAACATATCTTTTTGACTGATCACTTGTGCTTTTTTAATTTTTTTTAATGGTTTCCTACAATTTCCTACAAAAGGCTCTGGTTCTTTTAACACATTTTCTCAATATAATTACACTATACTTGGAAATTCCTCTCTCCATGCATAACCAGAAAGGATACTGTTCAGTCTATACAGTTAAAAACTATAATGTTGACATTTCAGTGCAAGAGTACATGAAAAGAGTTAGCTAATAGTGGTTCTCCTGTCCTCCCAAATGCTATTTGAGGTTTTTCAAATGCCAAAGCAGAATGTGACCTTTTGACAATGCAGCTGAAGTATTCTTCACACATTCTAAAATGTTACGACTGTTCAAAGATGATACCTTTGACTTCTGTAAAAGGTACAGCGTTTGAGAGGGAATCTTATCACATGTTCCCGAAGGCCAACAAACAGAACACTTTGACTGTGTAGTATCTGGAGGTTCCTTATGGGTTCTCGCTGATCAGCTGGAAAAAGTTCTATTTCTTCCAACAAACAGCCACTCCCGCTTTGGTTCACAGGTACAAGAACTTTCTTAATGGTCCCATAGTCTGTAAGGGAGATGCGAGAAAGATTCTGATCAAAAGAACTGATGGAATAATGGCCAGTAACAAATGACAATATCCACTTGTTCATTTTTATTTTATTTCCCAAAATCAATACACTCAAATATATTACAAATACTTGACAGGCAAAAGTAAAAAGTCTGCCATAACTAATCAATACAGCCATTCTCAAACCCAGCATGGGTATAATGGATGAAGTGGTGCACTATAGTCTTACAATTTCATTGTTCAACCAATACACATCACGAAAAATGTCAGGATAAAAAAAATTAACTATTTTTTCCACAACTCAACAGATTATATGCTATCTTGAATATAAAGATTACTGTGTTCCTTCTGTGTGATGTGTTGAGTGTTAAGGCTCAAATTTGAGCCTTCTGTGCTCTCAAAATTATAATGTTCCATTAATAATATTAATTAAAATCAATACAGCTCTGAAGAGTAAGCAACGGTGAAATTTACATCTCAAGATATTATAAAAACTAAAACTAATACAATGTTTTTTCCTCATTGGCAAGCTGCTACAACACTAAGGTCAGGATAAGTTTTGAACTCCAGACTACAGGAAGGATACAAGGCTAGTGAAGTTACATTCCAAACTCAAAAGGATGCAATCTGGTGTGAGAAAATTCAAATGCAAAGACATCTTAAAAGTCAGGGCTTTTTTTTTAAGAAAAATTCAGATTAGAGAACAGCAAGGCAGAGCCACTTAAAATATTTACAGGATATGACAATAAATAGAAGGATCCCATTTCCAGTGGTTGAGGGATCAAGAGCAGGTAACCATGTATCAGAGTAAACATAAGAGCAAGAGAAGTGACTTAGCACCAAATTGAGAGGCTGGAACTGTATGGGTTTAATTGTTGAGGCAGAAACATTGTTAACATTTAAGATTACATAAGGTAAGTGATAAATAAGTAAATATGATATAGAACATTCTGCTCAAGTGCAATAAACAACAAAATAAACCAAACAGACTGCATTCATGTATTATCCTCAGTGTATTTAAATTCTTTTCCTCATGTTAGTAGGATAGCAGGAGGTAAGTCTTCTGCTTTTTGTTTTGGCCCTGTCAAAAAACTAATCCAGTACAAGAGATAAAATCACTGGTCTGGATCAATTGCAATTGCACATTCAAAACATTCAAAGAAGCAGGTAACAGAAACCCTGCTATATATGTTTAATAATTCAATAGAACAAAATATAGTCAGCCAGATACAAGAGACAGACAACTTAATAACAGTAATAAAAAAAACATAATCCCTACAAAAATGGAAAGACTTGGATTTATATCGCACCTCTCATGCTTTTTTTTAAGGAATGTTGCAGTGCTTTGGACCTATGAAATACTCTGGATGTGTGGTCACTGTTGTAATGTTATTTGCACACAAGTTGTTGACTGAAGGATAAATATTGATAGCAAGGATATCTCCCCATCCTTCAAAAGAATACCTTGCAATTTTTATTTGTGCCTGAAAGACCAAGTCTCAGTTTAGCATCTTATATGTGGTACCTCCAACAAGCAGCATACCTTCTCTACAGCACTAGTTTGTCCACATGTTTTGGTCAAATCTCTGGAGTTAGACTTAAAGCCAGAACTTTAGGCCTGACCATCTTCACCTGCTTTATCGATGAACTCAAAAGAAACTTGTTTTGTAAGAGACTAGTGAAATAATGATTGACAGTAGTTGAGGCAAATGGTGTAGTTGCTTCAAAAGGGGTGCCAGATAAGCAAATGGGAGAGAAGGAAATTGAGTGTTATGCTGAGAGAGTTAGAAAAGGAATGACAGAAGAATACGAGTACAGCATGAAGAAAGCATGAACTGGTAGAGCCAAATAGTTTGTTTTTGTGCTACGTGCTTTCTGGTTCTATGCAATAACTTCAATCCATCTGGAGCTGGTCAGATACATGGAGCAGCTCCTGGAGGGACACCAAAAAGGATTAGAGAAAATGCCACTGGTTGTGCAACAAATCTGTCAGGACAACACCTGAGCACAAAATAGAGCTGACCAAAGCATGATAAATCTCTTGCACAAAATATCTGAATCCATTCTTAACAATGTTGGCTGTGGTAGGAAACAGAAGAGGTTTGAAGAAGAACTAACTGAACCCTCCCCACCAATGCTTCCCCCCCCCCCCACCTTTTGGCAGGTCCAGAAGTTGGCAATAACCAGGAAAGTCCAGACAATCTTCTTTATTATCATCATCATTGGGAAAGAAAGCAGAGAAAAGTATTGCCGTGTCCCAGCAGAATCCGAATTTGTATTATTTAATATCAAATTACAAAAGTAGAGTAAAATGTACATTTCTACAGTATGACTTTGGTCTGTTATCTGTGAAATTGATTTGCATGTCCTTGTAAAGAGTATTCAATATTTTGTAACTTGCTTCATGGGGTGTAGGTAGATCGTTGACAGCAGTCAGCCACATTAAACATCTCCTGTCAAGAAACTGAACATTTCACCTGTGCTTATTTTTGAAGCTCAGTCACATCAGTTTTACTTGTGGAGATAATAAAAAGATAAAACAGTGTAACCAAGTCCTCAGCAGTACAAGTGTTCAATTTGCATTAGCAGCAGGGAGGGCGACTGCCACAATGAAAATAAATAAAACCATCCCCACTGCCAACATTGTTAAGAAATGGATTCAGACATTTCGTACAGAAGATTTATCATGCTTTGGTAATTTAAGGTTAAATGGCTGGAAGTATATATTTGACCTTGCTAACTTTAGATTCAAGTCCTCTGTCTAATGAAACTTCTCAGAATGATTTTTCTAACACAGGTGTTGAATAACATCCTTACGATGAAGAGAGATCTGGGCCAACACAAAATCTATTTTCTGATGACTGAATTTTATCTGAGGATCTGTAATTATGATGCATAATTTTCTTTCCACATTCAGATGCAGTTAGGGGATATCATAATCTTCAAACTAATTTACTGGAATGAAACAGAAGTTTCACTGACTGCACAACCATCCTTTACCTTGACAAGCAAACAAAACGAAGGAAGATGAATCAACATACGTCACGGTTGGCAGAGTGGAATGATAAACATTTATCTCAACAACACAAATGGATCAGATAATTCATAGATGACATCAGTCACAAGTAGACACATGCCAGCTTCACAAATGGAAATATCATACATGCTTTTTGATTGCTGTCACATAGTTTGTTTACAATTGATCTGGAAGCACTGCACAAGAGCAGTCAACATGAAACCTAAACAGAACGGCACAGATCGAATGCAGGAATGATATTCCTAATGGCAGGGAGTCCAGGACCAGGGGTCATAAGATGAGGTGTAAGCCATTTAAGAATGAGGTAAACATTCTTCTCCCACAGAGTGTGAACCTGTGAAATTCTCTTTCACAGAGAACAGTTGAAGCCAGATCATTAAATATATTCATCAAGGAGTTAAATATTGTTCTTACAGCTGAAGGGATCAAGGCACATGTGGGGAAAACTGGCTAGGGGTACTGAATCTGAATGATCACCGTGATCATATTGAATGGTGGAGCAGGCTGGAAGGGCTGAATATCCTACTCCTGGTTCCTATTTTCTATGTTTTTCTGTGTAAATGGTTTTCTCAGATCAATCTAAATTAAAGATGGTAAATAAGTTATTGTTAGAGGTTGTGAAAGAGTTAGATGTCCAAGGAAGAAGTGGGAAGAGTAGTATACGTGGAGCAAAAGGACTGGAGGCCAGAGAATGAGTTGCATTGTTTCACCTTTCAATAACAAATAGTGCAACCTCAATATAATGCACCTCATTGTATTGCAGTTTGGATATAATTGCAGATATTGTCTTGGAGGGACATGATTATACCCTCTTTTTATTCCAGGGTCACAGAGGCAATTAATATGTCCAGTAGAATGAAACAGACTTATGTTTGTTAAAGTCCCTCTGACAGCAACAGTACTGAAGAGGAAGCAATAGACTCTGGAAAAGGATCAACAATCAACACTAGGGATCAGTTCTTCAAATTGTTGACAAGGGATACACCGAAAGAGATTGAATGGAAGGAATGGGGGTGAACATTGAAATCTGTTCAAATTGTCTGTGTGGGTGCACACTTCAATGTTAGTTTCATAAATAATATGGGTGCAGAAGTTGTTCCCTGACATTCACGTGATGGAGTTTGCACTTTAAATAATCAAGGGGCCACAGGGAGGGAGGAACTTAAAACTATCACTAGAGAAAAGGTACTAGGCAACTAATGTGCTGAAGGCTGACAAGTCACTTAAATCTGATGGCCTGCACCTGGGTCTTAAGAGTCACTGCAGGGACAGAGAATGCATTGGTTGAAATTTACCAAAATTCCTTAGATACTGGAGAGGTCCCAGAGGATTGGAAAACTGCAAATATAACATCACTATTCAAGAGGGAGACAAAGTAGGAAACTACAGGCCAGCTAACCTAATGTCTTTCATTGCTAAAATGCTGGAATCCGTTATTGAGGAGGTAATAGGAAATTTTCTAAGAGGATGCACTTAGAAAATCACAAGACAGTAAGCAGAGTCAACATGGTTTCATGAAAGAGAAATCATGGTTCATGAATTTGGTGGAGCTCTTCAAGGATGTAATGGGGAGGATAAAGAGAAACCAGTAGTGATGTATCTGGATTGCCAGAAAACATTCAATAAGGTGGCACATGCAAGGTTAATGCCTGAGATGAGAGAGCATAGGGCTAGGATATTGCATTGCCACAAGGAGCAGATAACTAACAGATAACAGTCAGGTAAATAGATTATTTTTGGACTGGCAATCAGTAAGTCTTGAGTGCCATAGGAATCAGTGCTGGGATTGTGAGGTTACCCACAAAATTAGAAGAACAAAAAAGCAAATTATTATTAAAATGGATCAAGTTTACAAAATATCTTGTTGTACAAGGGATCCAAGGGTCTTGGAACACAAAACAAAGGATGAGCATGCACGTAGAGCAAGTAAATAGGAAGGCTAATGGAACATTGGCCTTTACAACAAGGGTTGTGGAATATGAAGGTAGGGAAGGCTTTATGCAACTTTACAGGGCTCTAATGAGACCCCACCTGGAGTACTGTCTACAGTTTTGGTCTCCATATTTAAAGATATACTTGCATTGGAGGTTGTGCAGTTAAGGTTCACTAGGTTGATCCCAGGGATTGACATACTTTATGGAGAGAGATTGAGCAGTTTGTGCCTATATTCATAAGGGTTTCGAAGAATGAGAGGTCATCTTACTGAAATGTATAAGATTCCAAGGGGGATTACCAGGGTCAATGCTGACAGGATGCTTCCTTGAGTGGGGGATTTAGAACACGGATGCACTATGAACAGCTACATTTTTGTAAAAGGGCTTAATGGAAATAATGCCAAGAAGGTATAAATCCAGAAGACCCCACGGGAAACCATTAATCCCTTAGTCAAAATGTGGATAAGCTAACCCCATCTAGAACTGGATCATGGTCTAACTGTGTGTTCTTTTAAAATTTGCCTTTCCTGTTCCTACATTTCCAGAGCGGATGGATAAAGAACCAATTATTTATTAATATAAAGGACTATCCAACAAAATTATTTAGTTAGCAAAAAATAAAACTGAGGCTCTTTCCAGTGTTTTGTAATCTATGGGCTGACTTTACTTTTTTCTGTGATAAATTCTCATTTAATATGCCCGCAATAATAAGTCAAGAATTAGTTTTCCAAAAAAAAAGTAATAACAGACCATTTATTAAAGGACTATCCAATAAATCATAATTTAATTAGCTCTACAAACAGCTTCAAGAGTATATGACACCAAGCTAGGTGAATCCATGACAGGCAATCTATAACTTTGAAAATTCTCACCTTGCCAAAGGCCACACAGTTATTACATGCAGTAAATGATTCTTTCCCCCACTGGAGTATTCTTCACATAAAAGTTTTAAATAAAGAACACAACCATAAGTTGAATTCAATATTAAGCAGAGATATAGCCACTATAATGAAATAAATATCTTTCAGTTATGAGATATGGAAGTCCAAGCAAAACCAGCTGACGCTGCCTTAGTAAGATCTTTGATCATGTGTTTCTGCTGGCTGTTTACTATAGCAGGTTTTAAATCATTATGTAATTAACTATACTGAACATTTCCAAAATCCCTCACACTGGCTCAATCATACTTTTCTTTGCCCTTACCCTTACCCTCACCCTTCCCACATTATCATGCACCACCTTCCTAGTTTCTTTTCTACCCTCCCCACTCTGTTCTTACAACCCATTCTTCCTGCAGGAACCCCCTAGACACCTTGATCACTTTAACTCTCCTCATTCTGTTTTCCCTGCGCCACTCTCATCCTTACTATATTACTCTGCCATTCCAGCAGCAACTCTAACAAATTGGACTTCAAACATTTAAGTCAATACCATGTGTTTGACATACTTAATGGAAAGTGCAGCAAGAAAGACCTACCAACAAGAGGTATATAGAAGGATCATCAATTTTTTTTTGCAGGTTAGTTCTGATTGTTGGTTAGATTTATGAATGGTACAACAGAAGAATACTAGACCTCCTATTTAAGGTTTCAGCAAAAAAAAACTTGCTCCTAGACATGGGTGCTTTAGTCACCGTATGAGGTTGCCAATGATGCCAGTGGCTCTTAAACTCACTGTAGCCATTAACTTTGACACCTGGTGAGAAAGGAATGTTGCAACATTTTGCACTCTGCAATATACAGCCGTACTCAAGAGGACATAGACGTTCTCTATTCTAGAGTAGAACACATCACATTCTCCCAGCGCAGAAAATAGCAGGCCCACAGCATCCATCTGTCTGAGGTTACACGGCAGCAAGCAGAGCCTGATGGACAGAAGCTTGAGATTCCAATGCAGGACTACGACATTAGGTCGATCCTGTATTTGCAGCAAAGAAAGCCAAGACACTAGCAAACAAACAGTGCATGGAACTTCTGAAGACAACTGTTGATACTAAGTTGACTACCACTTCTATGCTGGAGAGGACAGGCTCCAAACTCCTGAGCCCTGTGCAAGATTGATATCAGATTCCCCAGTGCCTGTTTACGTTGCATACACCCTTGCCAAACCTGCCAATGCATCCAATATTTCATAATGAATGCCTACATGCCTGCTCCGTAGAGTTCACAATTAAATCTTTTACAACATAAATTGTGTGCAACAGCTTGTCCCAATGGATTTGAAACCTAGACTACTCTTTCCCCCTACTCTGGCTGCAGATTCCCTCTCAAGATAACCTCCATAGTGTGTAAAACTGCACAAGCTGCTGACTGCAAGTGACAACGTGCCATCATTGCAATCATATTCAATTATCAGCTGTCTGATGAAAATTCTTGATTAGCTGATAGGAGAAAAGCACAAGTGTGGAATTCTTGTGTGGGGAGTAGGGAAGCATATGCTTTCACATACCATGAGCTTGTAATTCAGAAGAGCTTGTGAAATTAGAGGGGAAATCAAATGTGGGAAGGAGGAGCTGCTATGAACATGCCGCTATCCTAACCAACAGGTTTACAATGCAGCCAATCTCAGTAAAGATTGGTATCAAACAAGACTGCAGCATGTCTTATGAGGATAGGCTGAGCGAGCTGGGGCTTTTCTCTTTAGAGAGAAGGGGGATGAGAGGCGACTTGATAGAGGTTTACAAGATAAGGGGCATAGATTGAGTGGACAGTCAGAGACTTTTTCCCAGGGTGACAATGGCTAACACAAGGGGACATAATTTTAAGGTGATTGGAGGAAGGTATAAGGGGGATGTCAGGGGTAAGTTTTTTTTAGAGTGGTGGGTGCGTGGAACACATTGCCTGCAGAGGTTGTGGGGGCAGAGACATTAGGGACATTCAAGAGACTCTTAGAGAGACACATGAATGATAGAAAAATAGGGGGCTATGTGGGAGGTAAGGGTTAGATGGATCTTAGAGCAGGATAAAATGTCGGCACAACATTGTGGGCCGAAGGGCCTGTACTGTGCTGTAGTGTCTTATGTTCTACATTCATTGCCCTGACACTTTTCTCAAATCTTTCTCACCACAATGTTGCACCTCGCCTTCAACAAACTTCACGGGGGGGGGGGGGGGGGGGGGGTGCTTATTCTCAGAACTGATGGGAAACTGACTACACACCAGAACTAAGTTCCCCTGAACCCTAGTAGTCGGGCTGCAGTATGCAGACAGTCCTTACATGTGTACATGCACGGAGGCCAAGCCTGAAGCAATCATCAACTCATTCATGGACTCAGAGTTACACAGCATAGAAACAGGCCCTTCAGCTGAAGCATATGGGGAGGACAGCACTCACCATCATCATCCGCAGGACAAAGGTCCTTGACCAAACTGCCCCATACTACATCAAACTACCCTCGGCTAATAAAGGTCCACTGCAAGGCCTCATCAAAGGCAGACATTGATGGTGGAATTCACCACTAGTTTCAACGTACCAACACATCCTCTTGTCAATTCAGATAAAAGGCATTTGATCATTGAACCTCAGACCTGCCACACGATCTCGACTACGTCTCGAGCCACAGCACATGGGTGGGAATTTTAATGAATATTTCTCCTCAGTGTTTACTAAGGAGAAAATAATGGATGCTCAAGAGAGAAGGAAAACAAATGGTGATATGTTGGAGAACATTCACATTACCAGGGAGGAGGTATTTGCAGCCTTACAGTGCATTAAGGTGGAAAAATCCCCAGGGCCTGACTGAGTCCATGCTCAGACTTTGTGGGAGGCTGGAGAAGAAACTGCAGAGGCTGTTGTGAAGATATTTGCTTCATCATTAGCCAATGGAGAAATTCCTGAAGGCTGGAAGATGGCTAATGTTGTTCCGTTGCTTAACAAGGGTAGCAAGGATAAGCCAGGGAGCTACAGGCCAGTCAGCCTGACATCAGTAGTGGACAAGTTACTGGAGGGAATTCTGAGGGACAGGATCTACCAGCATTTGGATAGACAAAGTCTGATTAGGAGGAGTCAGCAGGCTTTGTGAGTGGAAAGTCATGCTTGACAAACCTTTTAGAGTTTTTTTGAAAAAGGCAGATAAGGGTGGGGCAGTGGATGTTGTCTATTTGGACTTCAGCAAGGCCATTGACAAGGTCCCACATGGTAGGCTGGTCTGGAAGGTTAGGTCCCATGGAATCCAGGGTGAACCAGTTAGGTGGATCAAAACTGGCTGGGAGTTAGGAAGCAGAGGGTGGTAGTTGAAGGTTGTTTCTTGGAATGGAGACCAGTGACTAGTGGTGTGTTGCATGGGTCAGTTTTGGGACCTTGCTATTTGTTATTTATATAAATGATTTGGATGTGAATGCACAAGGCTTGATCAGTAAGTTTGCGGGCGACATGAAATTAGGAGGTGTTGTTGATAGTGAAGGTTATCGTAGATTACAGGGGGATCTTGATCAGTTAGGGAAGTGGGCCAATGAGTGACAAATGAATTTCAATACAGATAAGTGCGAGGTGATGCATTTTGGAAATCAAACCAGCGTAGGACTTATACTATGAATGGTAGGGAACTAAGGAATGAAACAAAGGGACCTAGGAGTAGAAGTGCATAGCTCGTTGAAAGTGGCATCACAGATAGTGGTAAAGAAAGGTGTTTAGCACGCTGGCCTTCATCAGTCAGGGCACTGAGTATAGGAGTTGGGCAGTAGTATAAGTCGTTGGCAAGGCCGCACATGAAGTACTGTGTACAGTTTTGGTCACCTTGTTTATAGGAAAGATGTGGTTAAACTGCAAAGAGTGCAGAAAAGATTTACGAGGATGTTGCCAGGACTAGAGTACCCGAGTTATAAGGATAGGTCTTTATTCCTTGGTATGTAGGAGGATGAGGGGTGACCTTATAGAAATGTTTAAAATTATGAGAGGCATAAATAAGGTGGATGGTAATAGTCTTTACCCCTGGGTAGGGGAGCCCAAAACTATGGAGCATAGATGTAGGATGAGAGGGGAAAGATTTGTAAAAGTGACCCGAGTGGCAACTTTTTCCACACAGTTAGTGGTGAGTATATGGAATGAGCTGCCAGAGGAAGTGGCTGAGGCAGGTGCAATAGTAGCATTTAAGAAGCACTTAGATAGGGACATGGACGAGCTGGGCTTAGAGGGATATGGGCTGAACGCAGGAAATTGGGAGTAGCTGGGTGGACACTGCGGTCGGCATGGACTCATTGGGCCGAAGGCCTTATATCCATGCTGTATTGCTCCGTAACTATGGTCTCCCAGTGATCCCTGCCCTCCCAGGTGCTTCCAAGACATGGATTACCTACAGTAGGCAACTGAAGGAACTGGCAAAACACCAAATCAGCATTTTCAGTCTTTGAAACAAAGGCAGAAAATGCTGAAAAACTCAGGTCAGGCAGCATCTGTGGAAGGAGAAACCTTTAACATTTCTGTCCTGCGATCCTTTGCCACAATTCTGTCCACCAGTGCCATCTCTGCAAAATCCTCCTGGAAGGATAAGCAAACCAACTTCAGTGTCTTCTCCCAGGTCATCATCCCCAGTAGGGAGGATCTAATTACACACAGTGGGCTACATAAGCAGGCCATGTTTTTCACCATTCTCTCAAAACAGATGCACTATTCCAAGCTCTGTCACTAGGTGAGATTACCAAGCAGGCAGAAGAAATGATTCAACAATTTTCTCAAAACAGAAGGAGGGCACCACCTCAGTACAAGCTACCCTTGCACCTGTGCTTTCAGCACCTCCTATCTCATCTGTGGAAGAGGCTACAGTCCCACACTGGCATCATTAACCATCTCAGAACACACAAAACCAGAGAAATTGAAAAGCAGAGAAGCGAGAACCACAATGCGTTTGATTGATGTGGCTGTTATGTTGAATTCCTGGCTGTATTTGGGAGCCAAGATGTGGTTGTGAAGTAGGTATTACTCTATGGGTTGAGGTGTGGCTTTGATTATTATGTCCCAGTTCTGATTGATTGATATTATTGGCAGATGAATAGTAGAGGTGTAAGGTCACTCACGCTGTGCATAAAACTACTGGGGCATGGTATTTGAAGAATTAATTTCATGACTTTACCATTTGTGAGAGCTCACCAAGTTTTATGTGGCATTGCATCCAAGTCTTTGAAACATTCATCTCCACAGCTGTCCTCTCTCAGTGCTTTCATTATGTGCATGCTGAGCCTCCTGATCTTCTGCAATTCTACAACTCATCAACCAAAGCCTCAAGTTATGCTTCAGAAATTCAGAGTGCCTTCTCTCCTCTATCATGATCAAATAATATTTGGAATGACGCACCAACTGCTGAAACCAAAATGCTCCTCCCCTTTAAATGGGGCATTCTGCCAATAGGCAGAGCAATATAGCTTGAACTTATGCTAGCCACTCACACAACTGGTGATGTGCCACGGTGACCAGCAGCAGAGATGATGATGGCCAGTCTCTGACATCATGATAATGACACGTAGCTGCAACTTAATGTGTGATCTTTTTGAGTTGGCTTTGGTTAATTGCAAACTGTCATCTCAGAAATCTAGGTTGAATCTCCAGTGCAGCACAGAGATAAGTACAGTTTCTCAGAGGCAAAGTTGAACTCAAACTCTTTCTGCCCTTTCATGAGACACGTTCCCCTGGTATCATTTTGCCAAACTACAGGGAAGTTTCGCCAGCTGTTCTGGTCAATATTTATCTCTTATCGTTATTTAAAAAAAAAATTACTGGTCACTCTCACAAAGCTATTTGTGGAACATGCTTTGTAGCAGCTGACTGGCACAATTCCTCAATTACAGCACTGACGACTCATCAAAAGTACTTCATTGGCTATAAAGTCCATTAGGACTTCCTGAAACTTTCATTATTTTGACACTATGGCACAAGGTGCATGGTTAAATTCTACTTTCTACACTGAATGTGTATTTAATTCATTTTTTTTCAGTTTCAACTTAATTATTTCATCAAAATCACTTTGACAACATATGACAATGTTTCAATTTCAGTTTCTAAGCATAACCATCCTTTGGAGACACAAGAGAGACTGCAGATGCTGGAAATCCAGAGCAACACACACAAAATTGCTGGAGGAAGTCAGCAGGTCAGGCAGCATCCATGGAGGGAAATGAACAGTCAACGTTTCAGGCCAGGACCCATCATCAGGACTGGAAAGAAAGAGGGCGGAAGCCAGAATAAAAGGGTGGGGGGAGGGGGAGGAGCACGAGCTGGCAGGTGAGAGGTGAAAGCAGGTGGGGGGGGGGGGGAGGTAGGTAAGTGGGGGAGGGGTGCAGGTGGAATGATGCGAGAAGCTGGGTGCTAATAGACCCTTTATTCCATGGTCTACTATCCTCCCCTCTCAGATTCCATTTTGTTCAGCCCTTTGACTCTTCCACTTATCAGTTCCCAGCTTCTCACATCATTCCACCTGCACCCCTCCCCCACCTAACTACCTTTCTCCTTCACCTGGATTCACCTGGCATCCACCAGCTTGTGCTCCTCCCCCTCCACCCCACCCCTTTATTCTGGCTTCTGCCCTCTTTCTTCTCAGTCCTGATGAATGGTCTCGGCCCAAAATATTGACTCTTCATAACCATCCTTTGCTATTTTTTTTTGAGTATGTTTTTCAGTTTAATGCAAAAACAATCTCTTATTAAACCATTATATTCTATATTGAATAGAATTATAGGATGATTTAAGGTTTTGTTGTATCCTGGATGTATAACTTGTTATAAATTCAACAGATTTTATGCTGAGGTAGCTGTCATAAATAGAATTCATAAGTTGGTAAAAAGTGAAAATAAAAAGTCAAATATTTCAATTAAACCAAAAACACTCGAGGTAAATGTTGACTTTTGTCAATAATGTAAAATAACAAGCATCAACTCAGTCAACCATTATGATTGAGAGAGATATACTGTATAATGGACAGCTGAATCAATACCTCTTGTACACAATTGTCAAAATATAAATTATCCTTGATGCGAGCTAATGTTTCCCCAAATCTCTTTGTCAGATTACTATTTGAAAATCTCTTCCATTCAGGAAGACTGACAGCGTGCATCACATAATTCACCTTGGTCAACTTCGGAGTCAACCAATGATAAATTAATGGGACTTTTAAATATAATAAAGTAGTCATAAATTCACACTAACAAGAAACTGAGTTGAAGATATACAGTGCACTGCCATTGTTTCTGCAATATACAACTTACTATACTATAACCTGGAGCCAATGACTATCTATGAATGAGGTTCAGCTGCCAACGCTGGAATTAAATAATTGAGACAACATACTCTATTGACACCTGTGGTGCAAGTCTTTGTCTGAAGATGCAATTGGATAACTTTAAAAATTTGTCCAGCTACAAATACAAATGCTTTAGAGATTTTAAATATTAAAAATATCAATGAAACACAGGCTACTTATTCACCAGATTTGGTCCTTACTTTCATGATCTTTGGGACACAAGTAAACAAATTTCTATCAAGGTGACAAGTAATCACAAATTTGCAATCACATCTATGTGAGCTTTCTATTATTAAATGTTTACCAAACTTTATTATGCTGATGATTGCCATAATAATGTGTAATCACTATGAATTAATTTGTGGTACCTGTAGCCAAGTACATAACATGAAAGAGCATATCCTTTCCCTGCACAACATCCACTGCTATGTGGGAAAATCGACTATTGTCCTCCATGAAGAAAGGGATTGGAAATATCGGCTGCACCACTTCATGCATAAGAATAAATCTTTGAGCATCCTGGAGGTTCCTCTCTGTGAGATTCATGTAAGGACCATAATCGATAGTACCACACTAATAAAGAAAAGATAACAAAAAGGCAAGTTTCAGGTCGAATTTACAAAGAGAAACAAATAAAGTAATGAACGCGTGTTGAAATAATTATCACGGAATAGTACAGCACACATTTTACAATTAAGATAATTAGTGTTCCAGGGTTTTTGATGTTTTAGAAAAGATAGAGGGAGGGAAGTGGGGTGGGGGGAGTTGCATTATTAATCAGGGACAATATCACAGCTGCACTCAGAGGGGACAGAATGGAGGGCTCATCCACTGAGTCTACATGGGTAGAACTCAAAAATAAGGAAGGTGAATCATTCTGATGCTATTATACTACAGATTCCCCCCATAGCTACTGGAACATTGAGGAACAGATATGCAGGCAGATTAGGGAAAGGTGTAAAACCAACAGGGTTGTTGTCATGGGTGACTTCAACTTCCCCAATATAGACTGGGACCTCCTTAGTGCAAGAGGTTCAGACAGGGCAGAATTTATTAGGTGTATCCAGGCAGGTTTCTTAAATCAGTGTATAGATAGTCCAATGAGAGGAGGGGCCATACTGAACCTGGTGTTGGAAAATGAGCCTGGCCAGGTGACTAACCTTTCAGTGGGAGAACATTTAGGGAACAGTGACCATAACTCCTTAAGTTTTAAGACGGCTATAGATAAGGATATGTATGGATCTTGGGGGACAGTATTAAATTGGAGCAGGGCAAATTACAAGAGCATTAGGCAGGAATTAGGGAGAGCTAATTGGGAACAGCTGTTTTTGAGCAAGTCCACATCTGACATGTGGAGGGTGTTTAAAGACCAACTGTACAGGACAGGTATGTTCCAATAACAAGGAAGGTCAGAGAGCCAGAAGAGGCCATGAAAAGTCCTTGGCAAGTAGGATTAAAGAGAGTCCCAAGGCATCCTATAAATACATCAAGAGCAAGAGGATAACTAGGAGAGGGAATGATCACTCAAGGATAAAGGAGGGAACATGTACTTGGAGGCAGAGGATGTGGGCAAGGTCCTAAATGAGTACATTCCTTTGGTATTTACCAAGGAGATGGACATGGAGGATAGCGAGATAATTGTGGAGGATGTTAATATGCCAGGGCATTTTGAGATAAAGAAAGAGGTCGTGTTGTGTCTCTTAAAGAACATAAAGGTGGATAAGTCCCCAGGGCCAAATGGGATGTGCCCCAGGTTATTGAGAGAGGCAAGAGACGAGGTTGCTGGGGCCTTGATCAAGATTTTCATGTCCTCTCTAGACACAGGTGAGGTTCCAGAGGACTGGCAAGTAGCTAATGTTGTTCCGTTATTCAAGAAAAGAAATAGAGATAATCCCGGAAACTATGGACCGGTGAATCTCATGTCAGTGGTAGGGAACCTTTGGAGAAGATTCTTAGGGATAGGGTTTATAAGCTTTTGGAAAACCATTACCTAATTAGGGACAGTCAGCACAGATTTGTGCGGAGCAAGTTGTGTCTTACTAACTTGATTGAGTTTTTCAAGGAGGTGACAAAGGTGATCGATGAAGGTAGAGCTGTGGATGTTGTATAAACAGATTTTAGTAAGGTGTTTGACAAGGTCCCCCATGGTAGGTTCATCCAGAAGATTAAGATGCATGGGAACCATGGTGACTTGGCAGTTTGGATTCAGAATTGGCTTGCCCATAGAAGAGAGGGGGTAGTGGTCAATGGGATATATATAAAAATGACCTGGATAAAAATGTAGATGGGTTGGCTAGTAAGTTCGCAGACGATACAAAGATTGGTGGTGTTGTAGATAGCATAGAAGGTTGCCAAAGGATATATCAGGATATAGATCAGTTGCAGATATGGGCAGAGAAATGGCAGATGGAGTTTAACCCAGTCAAATGTAAGATGTTGCAATTTGGGAGATGAAATGTAAAAGGACAGTACACTGTTAATGACAAGACCCTTAAAAGTGTTGATGTGCAGAGGGATCTTAGGGTCCAAGTCCATAGCTCCCTGAAAGTGGCTGCACAGGTTGATAGGGTAGGTAGTAAAGGTGGCATATGGCATGCTTGCCTTTATTAGTCGAGGCAATGAGTTCAAGAGTCGGGAAGTTATGTTTTAAAAAACTCTAGTTAGGCCGCATCTGGAGTATTGCATTCAATTCTGATCGCCCCATTATAGGAAGCATGTGGAGACTTTGTAGAGGATGTAGAAGAGGTTTACCAGGATGCTGCCTGGATTAGAAGGCATGTACTATGAGGAGAAGTTAGGCAAACTTGGGTTGTTTTCTCTTGAGTGGTGGAGACCGAGTGGAGACCTGACAGAAGTTTATAAGATTATGAGAGGCATAGATAGAGTAGGCAGCTAGTATCTTTTCCCCAGGGTTGAAATGTCTAATACTAGGGGGCATACATTTAAGGTGAGAGAGGGTAAGTTCAAAGGAGATGTGCAGGGCAAGTATTCTTCTTGTATACAGAGAGAGGTGGGTGCCTGGAATCCACTGCCAGGGTGGTAGTGGAGCCAAATACAACAGGGGTAATTAAGAGGCTTTTAAATAGGTGCATGAATGTGCAGAGAATAGAGGGATATGGACATTATGTTGGTATAGGGACTAGTTTAGCTAGGCATTTAGTTACTATTTTAATTAGGTCACCACAACATCGTGGGCCAAAGGGCCTGTTCCTGTGCTGTACTCTTCTATGACTGTTGTTTTCTTCTGTACAAAGCAATGTGATGAGAAGTTTCATACATCAGTCATAAATACTTGATAATTACTGAGTTATAAATACCTGAAAATTAGGGTTAGGATTTGTAAATGGTAGCCAGGCCGAACGGGAATTCTCTTGGAATTTGAATGGCCCCGCAAAAACTTGAGTAATGGCACTCAGATTAAACATGCAGACAGCTGAAGCTGCAATACTGTTCCTGTAGGAAATATACCCATGTATAATTAAATAGTCTTGATAAACATAATTTCATCTTGCTCTGTATTAATAAGTACATCTGAAGAGCAAAGAATTACATTAACAAGAGTATATCTATAGTTGATGAAAATAACAATGAAACCTGCAGATTCTCAGATTCTGAAATAAAAACAGAAAATGCTGGAAACACTCAGTCTAGGCAACAACTATGGAAAGGTGAATGGAGTTAGGTGTTTCGAGACAAGGACCCTTCCTCAGAACTAGGGAGAAAGCAAACAAAATCATTTTAAGTTGCACCTTCTCTTTCCAGATGAATATTTCTAGCATTTTCTGTTTTTATACCTAAATTGTGCCTTCATAGAATGGTAAAAGCTCAAGTGGATACCTACACATTCGTCGTGAAGATTCCATAAAGCATGTCTTGCTCAGGTAAGAAGAACGTTCTTAAGAGCTCATTGTAATAAAATGGAATTTCACCAGGTCGAGAACAGTTTAGTCGGGCTTTCATGAAAGTTGTCCAGGTGTCCTCCAGGAGAAATCTTCCTCCAATGTCATTTTTGCATACTCTGGCTACTCTGGAGAAAATAGTTTTGCCACAGTCATGTTCCACTGCATTTTCCCGAAAAAAGAAATAGGTGAAGTTTCCAATATCATAGGATGACACAAAATTTGGTTCTATAAAACAAAATATTAAAAATGTAATAAAAATCAGCTGTGGTATCTTTTGGATATTCCATATTCTTGACTCTTGATTCATTACTCTTGACACACAATATTTATTATGCCCAGGTAACAACTTTTATGCTTATGTTTTCAGAATAAACCTGATATTCTACCACTCTGTACACTGATTTAAATAAGGACCAACATTATTAATCATATTTAAAATAATTAAAGACACTTTGATACATAAAATAATGTTCACAATTATTCCTGTCCCTGACCTAGTTAGTGCTCACCATTTAGCCACTTTGAGTTGTACTGAGCAGTACGTAGTGGAGGAAGCCCTCCCAGACTGCGGTAGATGGCAGGGTCTCTCCCTGGGAAGTCCATGGCAGTGGCAGCATAAAGTTCTCCAGTAGATGTAATCAGAGCAGTGGAATTGTGCTGTGGATTGTATGGACACCGAGCCATCCCACTGATGCGATCGTGGACTTCTGTCAGGTTTGTTAGCTACAAAAGAGAAGATTATCCAAAAAAACTATTAATAAACCTAATAAAAATTGGAGACCATTTCACATTCTTAATCCCAAGCAAAGTCTCACTGCTAAAGTAATGCTCCTGAACATCCACATGTGGTTTGTCATCTCAGATAGTGGCTTTTATCTGTTAATTATGGCGTGACCCAGTAGACTACATGTATGGGGGTTTTAAAATACCACATCTTAATTATGTGAAGGCTGCAATCTTCAGTGATGGTCCTCAGTTGAAACACTGATACAATAAATCTGAAACTGCAATTTCTATTATGTGTAACTACTTCTGGTGAGGAAGGGGTCATTATGTGTTAGAGGCACTGAGAAAAGGCAGAGAACACTTAGCCCTTAGTGAATAAGAAGTACATTAATGCACCAGTGTTGCACCTCATCTTCCAAGCTATCCATTCTAATTGGTGCCGTGAATTAAAGTGCCAGCTTAATGATAATTTAAAATATTTTTAGTTGTGAAGCAATTCATATTAATTTTATGTTGGTCTTTATATCTGACAAAGAAAGCACTTCATCACTGCTTTCAATCTGCTTATGAACCCAGGGTACAGAAGAGAGACGTTCCCTATAACCAATCCCTTGGTCTCATTTTGATCTTCAGTAGAGGGAATTTTAGGTAAAGGATAACAAAGCTATTCACCAAAAAAAATCATCCACTAAACTTAAAAGAAATTCTTATATACTCCTAATGGAGTGGCTAGCTTTCTAAATGTGAAACTATCCCAGAAGCTGTGTTTATCCATTTACTGTCTGAAGTAAATATAATCCCAGAATAGCAGTTTCATCAAGCACACAGTAGTCTGGTACTTAAGTCTTGTGTAACAAATTCACTGCTATATCCTCTTCCTTCACAGAGTAATATCCATTTTATGAAACTTAAGCTGCTCATCTATGCTGGAGAAGCTGGGAACTCACTCAGACTCTACAGAAATTCTTCCTTGATTGCACATGCTAAACATCCAGAAACAATAGCAGTTGCACATTGTGCTCCATTTTGGAAATTTGACTTCATTGAAGACAATGGAACTGAATTTCAGAAACAAGGTTCAACATGCAGCTCCTACTACGTAGGAACATTTAACAACAGCCACCAAGGCCGATACACCACACTGATGTAGAGGTAGTGGAAAATAATTCACCTAAGGGTGCCAGAAGTAGAATTTATCAGGACGTTATAAATGGGGCAGATTCCAGGCTAACTGACTGCTACCTCGTATTCCTAGCCCACAGCATGGAAAAATCTTGTTTTCCAACCTCCTGAGCCCTAAGAATATAAGCGCTATTATAGTTTCACATGTTTTGTGAATTTTTCCATAACACACACAAGTAATAACTGAATCTCAGAAGTTCTATGAATCCATAAATTATTTCAGCTTCCCTCCTATATCGTTACAAGACCATATGCCGTCAACTAAATTGCCACCATCTGTAGCCTTGAAAGACCCTGCATGCTTCCAACAGTATCTAACAACATGGTGGAAAATAGTGTCCAACAAATCCATAAAAGTTTTTCAAAGAGGTAACCAAGAGGATAGATAAGGATAGGGCAGCGGGCGCTGCCTACATGGATTTTAACAAGGCCTTTAACAAGGTCCTGCATGGCAGGCTAGTCTGGAAGATTAGATTGCATGGGTTCTAGGCAGAGATAGCTAATTGGATTCGTAATTGACTCGACAGTAGGAAGCAGAGAGTTATGGTTGAAGGTTGGTTCTCCAACTGGAACCTGCAACTAGTGGTCTGCCAGGACCTTTGTTGTTCATTATTTATATAAACAATTTGGATATGAATGTACAAAGCATGGTTAGTAAGTTTGCAGATGATACTAAAGTTGGTGGTATTTTAGACAGTGAAGAAGATTATCAAAAATTACAGGGGAATCTTGATCGGCTAGGTAAGTGGACTGGGGGGCTGGCAAATGGCTTTCAATTCAGATAAGTGTGAAGTGTTGCACATTGGGAAGTCAACCAGGGTAGGACTTGTACAGTGAATGGTCAGGCCCTGGGGAGTGTGTGGAACATAGGGACCTAGGAGTACAAGTAAATAGTTTGTCGAAAGCAGCGTCACACACAGGGTGGTGAAGGTGGTGTTTGGCACGCTGGCCTTCATCAGTCAGGGCATTGAGTATAGGAGTCAGTACGTTATGTTGCAGTTGTACAAGATGTTGATGAGACTGCACTTGGAGCACTATGTACAATTTTGGTCGCCCTGTTATAGGAAAGACATCATTAAACTTAAAAGAGTGCGGAGAAAATTTACAAGGATGTTGTCAGGACTCAAGGGCCTGAGTTATAGGGAGAGGTTGGGTAGGCTAGGTCTTTATTCCTTGGAACATAGGAGATTGAGGCATGACTTTATAGAGGTAGATAAAATCACGAGTCATATAGATAGGGTGAATGCACATAATTTTTTTTCCCCCCAGGGTAAGGGAACTAAACATTAGATGGCATGAGTTTAAGATGAGAGGTGAAAGATTTAAAAGGGACCTAAGGGGCAACTTCTTCATGCAGAGGGTGGTGTGTATGTGGAATGAGCTGCCAGAGGAAGTGGTTAAGGCATATTTAAAAGACACTTGGATAAGTACATGGATAGGAGGTGTTTAGAGGGATATGGGACAAACACAGGCAAATGGGACTAGCTTAGTGGGCACCATGGTCAGCATGGACAAGTTGGGCCAAAGGGCCTGTTTCTATGCTGTATAACTCTATGACTCCATGCAATCCCTGTCTGGATATCACTTCCAGCATTTTTATTCATGTTGAAGCAGCCACGTCATCCGTAAGCTCAGCTCCTCAGAGGTCTGCTCCCAAGCTCCTGAGCAAGTCCCAGGCTATCACTGGGAATCTAGCTTAGATAACTAAAGTTTGGTCTTTCACCCAACAACACTCATCACACACCCAATGATCCATTACCTCTCCAATCAAAGGCACTCTAACTCAGCAACTCATGGCTTCAACCAATAATCGTAGGTTATCCCTTCATCACACTAACCTGTGAACCCCAGCTGCTGACCCAGACTCACTGGATTTTCTATGTACTCTGCAGTGGTGCAATGCACAAAGGAAAGGTCTGATACTACCCAAAGTCACGGACCTCAATCTCCAATGGATTTCCACACAGTGGCCTCATGCCGAAAACATTCATGAGCCTACTGCAAAGTAACTGTTTAATGCACTATAGCTGGTGCCAAAGAATTTCTTGGCCAGCGTTCCTCAGAGAGAAATTAATCCCCAAGGACACCAAGTACACATAGGCTCCTGCTAACAGCCTTAGTCTTCCTTGTCCTCTTCCTTCATTCAGCAGCTTTTCTTGCCATGTGCCATAGGACACTAGTGTCATATGCACACTAATGCATTCATTAAAATGGTGTCTGGCTTGACTCAGGTCAAAGATGCACATTGGATCCCATTTTAGATTCAGATTAGTTTATTGTCATATACACCAGGGTGCAATAAAATTCCTTGCTCGCATGAGCCTCACAGAGAATGGAACCAACAGCTGCAGCTTCTAAACAAGAACTAGTCCAAATCTTACATCTGAGATCCCTTAGTTGAGTCCAATTATATTATGTCTAATTAAACATGCAAAAAAAATGAATTGATTGTAATTACCGTCCGATTAGTACATATGGGAGTAAATGCATTCGTTCCACAGGTGAAGATGGTGTTTCTGTTGATAAGGAGGACCCGAATGTAATTTTGACATTCCTCCTGCAATGACACTGTAGCTTTAGCAAAATCACAACTGGGAAACTTCAATGCAATTTTATTCCAATTGTCTATAATAACAGATTCAGCCAAACACAAAAGATCATCACAAAGCAATTTAATCTTCTGAAAGAATTATACCTCAATTATTGGTACTGACTGAATCTTAACAAGCCTATCTTGAGGTAGCTGGCATATTCACTGCAATTTTGATGTCATTCAGTGAATGCGCTGGCTTGTATTGAGTTTTCTATGGTGCTTTATATAATGGAAGTGAATGGACAGTAATCAGGGCTCATTCCAATTCTCACAAGTAATTTAGGACAATAATAAGACTGACTCAAAAGAAGAGGAAAGACTCAACAAGTCAAATATGCAGTTATGCACTTTTCCTGAAATAAACAGCAGCTTTTCTTTCCTCGGTCAGATGATAAAAGCTTATCTTCACCCCTGTCAGGGTCAATGCTCTCCAGTCAAACTATTTAAATCTGGGAAATGCCGAATTTAAATAAATAGCTTTTAATATAAAGCTGAATATATGCAGGAATATACACCTAAGCCTGGCCCTTTGAGTATTATATCATTTTGTATCAGAGAAATTCCATCACAAAATAATAAATCAAGTCCAACATCCAAAATTATGAGGAAATTAAAAGTAGGAGGATGTGGAAGAATAATACCATCGTCCATTATATAGAACACAAATTAGTAATAACGAGTTAAATAGCTAAGATATTTAACCAATAAATGATTGTGGGAATATTGATTTTATTAGAAACAGAGTCACTTCTCATCTTCTAACCTAATTATCACGTTTGTACATTAAAAAGCCATGCAGAATGTATATCCAGCAACAGGCAGTGATGTACATTTTTAATATTGAAATTCTGGATATTGGTTACAAGCACAAAATGATTGGTATTCATTGGTTTAAATACTTCATCAGCTCTTTCCAAATATACCTCAAACAAGACATAAGAGGCATTTAGACAGGCGCATGAACAGGCAGGGAATGGAGGTATCTAGACCATGTCCAGTCAGATGAGATTAGTTTCAATTGGCACCATGATCAGCATGGATATCTTGCACCAAAGGGCCTGTTCCTGTGCTGTACTGTTCTATGTTCTATTTTCTATGATTACAATTTCTGCGACTCTTCTACTGAGGGCATTTGTTTGCATCACTGCTCAGAAAAACCTAAGCAAGGGTGCAGTCCAAGCCTTATGAGGCAGAACACTACCTTATTTCTGGAAGAACAATTACCGCGTACCTCAGTTTTGCCTTTGCTGAAGCAGCTTCGTTTTGTCATCTCATCCGAAGACCATTCCACTTTCTGAAGGGGAACATACCATAAAGTTACAATTAAGACCACATCCAAAAATTGAATGCATTCCTCAGAATGCATTGTGTTCTTGTTGAGAATCTTCCTCAGCCCCGCAGAAATTCATCTCCAACTTACATTTGTTTCATGATTTGATGCATGCCATGATACAAACCAATGGGTCTACAACACTTCCAATCTCAGTGAAGGCCTGTTGTTGAGCAAAAGGCTTCAAGGCCCCAAGACATTCTTCAAGTTTTCTTACCACAATGCTGCATCTCACCTCCAACAAGATCTCTGCTACAGTGAAGCTAATCTACAGGACAAATGAGAAACTGTTCAACTTATACCGTTACAGTCCAGAAACACAGTCACCCTCAATAGTGGATAGTGTGGACGATTGTTGAAGGTTGCAGAGGGACATTGAAAGGACACAAAGCTGGCTAAGAAGTGTCAGGTGGCATTCAATCTGGAGAAGTGCGAGGCGGTACACTTTGGAAGGACAAACTCCAAGGCGGAGTACAAAGTTAACAGCAGGATTCTGCGGAGCGTAGAGGAGCAGAGGGATCTGGGGGTTCATATCCACAGATCACTGAAAGTTGCCTCACAGGTGGATAGGGTAGTTAAGAAAGCTTATGGGATGTTAGCTTTCATAAGTCGGGGGATCGAGTTTAAGAGCCATGAGGTAATGATGTAACTCTACAAAACTCTGGTTAGACCACACTTGGAGTACTGTGTCCAGTTCTGGTCACCTCATTATAGGAAGGATGTGGAAGCGTTGGAAAGGGCGCAGTGGAGATTTACCAGGATGCTGCCTGGTTTAGAGAGTATGCATTATGAGGAGAGACTAAGGGAGCTAGGGCTTTACTCTTTGGAGAGAAGAAGGATGAAAGGAGAAATGATAGAGGTGTACAAAATATTAAGAGGAATAGATAGACAGCCAGTGCCTCTTTTCCAGGGCACCAATGCTCAATACAAGAGGGCATGGCTTTAAAGTAATGGGTGGGAAGTTCAAGGGAGATATCAGAGGAAGGTTTTTTTACCCAGAGAGTGGTTGGGGCATGGAATGCACTGCCTGGGGTGGTGGTGGAGGCAGGTACATTGGTCAAATTCAAGAGATTGTTAGATAAGTATATGGAGGAATTTAAAATAGAGGGATATGTGGGAGGAAGGGGTTAGATAGTCTTAGGCGAGGTTTAAAGGTCGGCACAACATTGTGGGCCGAAGGGCCTGTATTGTGCTGTACTGTTCTATGATAATAGTTGAACTGGCAAAAGGAGCACACCACCTCACTCACCATTCCATCAGATACCTTCTGCCCCAGCTGTGGCAGAATGTATTATTCCTTTATTGGCTGTATCGGCTATCTCAGAACCACAGAGTTGGTGGGTTATTGGCACTGTCTATGATGTATGACATTTCTCGGAGCCTACATGGAATATATGCTGACCCAAGAAAAAGTATTCTCATCAGAAGCTATTGTATTGTGAAGAATAATTCCACTGATTTAAATTTCCCAGATATATGCATAAAAATGCAATTTATTGGCTCAATATTGTTTTCACAGAGGCTTCATTGACTGACATCAATAAACATGTATTACAAAAAGTTGTTCTTTAGTTCCTACACAGAAAATGGATTTAAGTATTGCATGGAGAGATCACTTAATATCTCTTTTGTTTTAGGGTCTTTTGGACATCTCTCACATTTAAAAAAAAATCACGTAGCCCAAAGCCATGAAAAAAAAGCATTTTCTTTTGAAAAAGAATTTTCAATGATTATGTTTCCACTTCATGGAACCAGCATATGGAAAGAGTGAAAGGCTAGCCTGGAACATTCATTGTACCAAGTGTCAAATAGACACTAAAGATATGCCTGGAGATACAAGAGACTACAGATGCTAGAAGAACTCAGTGGGTCAGGCACCATCTGTGGAGGGAAATGGACAGTCACTATTTCAGATCTAGACCCAAAATATCGACTGTCCATTTCCCACCAAGATATGCCTACTTCACTTTTACTATTCCCCTTGTAACCCAAGGTTACAGACTGGGATATCTCTGCAAGGGGACTGCATTAACACAATCTATCAATGGGAAATCCTGCAATGCAGGGAATCCCAATGGCTTCTGTTTCCTCTTCCTCCTGTGAGCTGAACGGAAAAACACACAAAGCATTCTGTCTGAATTATGGAATTTGGAAGATCCCCATGCAGTGAGCAGCAAACTATGAGATCTGGCAGAAATGAACAGCAGCAACAGGGTGGAATGATCCCAAGGCCTGGAGGTTGAGAATGGCTGTGGCTCCAACCTCCATAGGCAAAGCAGGTCAGGCACACGCAAGCTACATTTGAGGTCACAAATCTCACAACAGAGAGCTGACCCTTTAAAATAGCAGAGTTTCAGAGGAAATGGAATTACTAAAACCTGGTTATTCCATTACTGAAGTTTTTCAGGCCAGTAAGGCCAGAAAAAAAAAAAATCACACTGAAAATTAATTGTGGGTATTGCACTACAGTTGGAGTCATTTCAGAGAGTTTTACGTTGGAAAAATCCATTTGTTGAAATGAAAATCCTACCAAAAAAAAATCAAGTCTTAAAATTTCTGACAAGCACCTAGAAATGAGCACTGTCTGGCTCCATTTTGGGGTAAGCTGATTGTCAGGGACAGAGCACCATTTCTTTTGGAGTTGTACAAAGGAATGTCTGGGCCTCAAACGTAATGTGTCATACAATATTTGAGTTTAAACGTAGTGATTACAATACTTAAAGAAACCTTACTTGGATGATTTAGCAGTACACCCAGATCTCAAGATATGCTGGCCCTTTGTTTCTGTGGCTTTCTCCTAATGCCCCAGCAGCTGTTTGGCAGCAAAATCAGAAGATACCCCATAAAAATAGCACAGGAGGGCATTAATGTCATTTTTCATGCATTGTGGTTGTCTCCCAGTTTGAAGAGCAAATTGCAATAAGCACTGCAGAAATTCAGGGCCTTTCAATATATTCCTTCTTAGAAAAAAATATTGCCATTTCTGAGGCTGTTTAATTGAATTTTAAGAACTCCACTATTCAGTGACCCCATACTAGAAAATACAACTAGAAGGGTTTTCAGTAGGTGTCACCTCCAATCCTCTGACTTTCACTCTCTAGGTTTGCACAAGAATAGCTATTTGCATACAGTGTGGGAGACTGCCTGTTGTCCAGACAACCACTTCTCAACAGGAGGGGAAAAGTCAACTTTCAGAAGTTCAAAAAGGGAACATTTTTCTTTATTTGAGGTTATAGTTTCTCGTAGGAATAATGGTTTCAGTGGAAGGCAGTTCTTGACTAAATGTAGATTATCACCATCTTTAAATGAAACATTGTACAACAAAAATTCAAAAAAGATTCTTCACACTTTACAGGAAGGGAACAAAAACGCAGACTACTTATTGAAGTGGCTGTGAGGCTTACCAAAAAAAGCCAACAAATATTTCAGTGAGTAATTTTATTGAGATGATTAAGAATACATCAAATGTAAGGTTTTTTTTGCCGAAGCATTGTGAGCTCATCAGCTTTCTGTACTGGAATTTGGTCCCAATCTGACAAGGCAGATTTACTACAGCTACTGTGCACAGAGTCTTATGAAAAGATTGCTGGGCTGTACAGAATATGGCCTGTGGTACAATGTATTCTGTACAAATTGAAATGGCAGCACTCCAGTGACTGCTGGAAGTGGCTACCCTGTGGACTCAGCAGCTGTTTGAATTACTGAATACATAGAAAGTAATTGGCAGCAGAAATTGCCTTTCAATAACATGCTGACAGTTCACTTCCAGCTATGCAATACAACAAAAATACAGCAATATTTCTGAAGCTGAAGCTGATCATATCACTTTCAGGTTCCTATATCTTTCTAGCAGTGTAAGCCTTCTGGTAGGCAACCTCTTTCTCTTCTTTGTCAAAATCATACAAATTCAGTATGAAGGTATGACTTTGTCCTTGCCCATGTACTACTATGCTTTGTCAATGTTTTAAGATTACCGTCAGAATAGAAACAAAAGTGGAGCCAACATATACCATATAACACCTATATTTTGTTGCTCCTCTCTCCAAACCTACCCCTTGTCTGAAGTTTGTGTGATTTGGGTTTCTATTCAACCTCCTGATTAGACATGCAGTCATGAATGCAGACCAGGCTAATTACAACCAAGAGTACATTTGAATAGATACAACTGCACACTTAGTAATGTTAATTATAACCACTTAATAATACCCTTTATTTACAATGATTATTATTTGCAAGGATCAGAAGTTGATGCATTTCTTATTTTACTACTTTTGAAATGTCATTTTGATGCAAAGCTACAGAGTAAAAGTTTGGTTAAGATGGTAATCCTGTAAACTTCTTTCATTCCTGCCTCCACCCATCAATCCAGACAATCACAACTGAATTAATTCTGAGAAGATTACTACACTTGCATACATTTCATGGAGACACAAGAGCTGTAATCTGGAGCAACAATGAATCTGCTGGAGAAACTCAGCAAGTCAAACAACATCTGTGGGCAGAAAGGAATTGTCAACATTTCAGGTCAAAACACTGCACTAGGACTGAGAGGGGAGATACCCTGTATAAAGAGGAGAGGGGAAATGGTGCAGCATGGGACAGAGGTGATTGGTGGATTGGGGGTTGAAATAGGGGGTGTTAAAGGTTGATGGGCAGATCAAGCCAGGTAGGGGAGGGGGATGGGTGGAGCTGGGAGACATGATAGATGGAGGCAAACAGAAAAAAAAGGAAGATGGAGACAGGAGTCGTTTGGGGAGGGTGAAAGTGGAGACAGCTGCTGAAGTCTGCTTATTAAGGAAGGTGATAATGGGAACCATTAGGGGGAAAGGTAAAAGGCAGAACCAGGGGGCGGGGGGGCAGGAGGGGAGGGAGGACAGGGAAAAGTGTGCTTAGTAGGTGGATGGAACCAGCTAGGGGTTGTGGGAAAGGAGACAAAAATAGGGGGACCGTAAAAGGATTGGAAGGAGAGACAGAGAGAGCATGGGGGGTTGGGGGTAAACCAGAGTTGAGGGTTACCTGAAATTGGAAAATTCAATGTTCATACCATTGGGTTGAAGAATGAGGTGTTGTTCCTCTAGTTTGCGCTGGGCCTCACCTTGGCAGTGGAGAAGGCCGAGGAAGGACAGGCCATTGTTGGATTTGGAAAGGGAATTGAAATGGCATACAAATGAGAGCTCGGGATGGCCATTGTGGACAGAGCACAGATGTTCTGCCAATCAGTTCCCTAGTCTGTGCTTGGTTACGCAAATGTAGAGGAGGCCAGACCAGAAGCACTGAATGCAGTAGACGAGGTTGGAAGAGGTGCACGTGAATCTTTGCCTTGCGTGGAAGGGCTGTTTATGTCCCTAGATGGTGGTGAGGGAGGTGGTGTGGGGAGAAGTGTTACACCCCTTGCAGTTGCAGGGGTAAGGAGAGGGGTGGGTGGGAAGGGATGAGCAGACCAGGGAGTCAGAGGAAGTGGTCTCTGTGGAAGGCAGAAAGGGGTGGGGAGGAGAAGTTGTAGCTGGTAGTGGGATTTCATTGCAGCTGGCAGAAACGATGAAGGATGATATGCTGGATGCAGGGGCTGGGAGGGTGAAAAACGAGGACTAGGGGCACTTCATCTCTTTTCTGTCGAGAGCGAGGTAGGGTGAGAGCATAAGTCCAGGAAATGGAGGAAATGCGAGTGAGGGCTCCATCAACCACAGTAGAAGGGAAACCATGTTTCCTGAAGGAGGTGGACATTTCAGATGTCCTGGAATAGAAGGCCTCATCTTGAGAGCAAATGCTTCAGAGACAGAAATTGGGAGAAAGGAATGGCATCCTTACAGGGACAGGGTGGGAAGAGGTGTAGTCTGAGTAGCTATGGAAGCCAATAGGTTTATAGTAAATGTCAGTGGATAATTTGTCTCCTGAGATGGAGGCAGAGAGATCTAGAAAAGGGAGAGAAGTTACAGAAATGGTCCAATTGAATTTGACAGCAGGGTGGAAGTTAGTTACAAAGGTGCAGACATTTTATAACTTCTAACCCCATCTATTGTCTGGTGTAATTTTTTTTGCAATGGAACGGCAGCAGTTCTGCACTGAATGTAATAAATTGTCCCTACGGGAAAGACTTTATTAGTTTTGTTGTAGAAGCATCCAAAATGCAACATAAATAACTGCAAAATAGAAATGGTAATTCATTTCAATTTCCATCCTCCCAGAGTGTTGGAGGCTCACACTATAAACATTTGTTTACACTATTAATATCACTTACAGCACTTCATGCTCTACAAGTACAACAATGCAAATCCCATTCCAAGGATTGAACTAAACTTCATTTTTCATGTAAATCTCTCCACTAACAACTCAACCGAATAAACAGTTCTTAGGTCATAACTTCAACTCAAGAGCAAATATTAAACTTTCTGTAACTTTCTGAAAATATGTACACCAATTGTGTATTAGTTTTAATCCATTCATGGATATTGCATTTCGTTGGCAAGGCAGCATTTGTCGACCATCCCTAACCCCTTGAACTGAATGGCTTCCTATGCCCTTTCAGAGGGCAGTTCGGAATAATCCATATACTGGATAGAATATTTCTCTTGCAGCGCATACACCATTGGTTGAGCAACTGAGGACTGACTACACATCTGCTCCAAATATGACACCCTTCAAAATAGTTGGGATAGAATGATTATTTTAATAGCTCAGAGGGGGATTTTCAGACTCGATTTCAAAATACTTAAGGAATAACTGTCTATTTTTTCACATATTGCTTTAAATCAGAAGTATTTTCCCTCCTCCACACTAGTTTTAGTTGAGAAAACACATATAATTATACAAAATAGCAATGAAATGTGATTAAGGTAATATTTAATTTTACTTTTAAAATTAGTAATTATCAAATTATATTTATCTGATTTTTTAAATGGATGCTTCTGGCTATAATTTAATTGATAGAGTCAGAGTCATGCAGCATGGAAGCAGGCCATTCGGCCCACCATGTTTACAAAAACCAGTGGGCACCCATCCGTGTTAATCCCATCTTCTAGCACTTGGCCCGTAGCCTTCAATGCCTGGGTGATCACGTGCTCACCTAGACACTTCACAAGTACTGTAAGCAACTCTGCTTCCACCACTCTCTCAGGCAGTGCATTCCAAGTACCTGCCATTCTCTGGGTGAAAAAGGTCCCCCTCAGATTCTCTCTACACCTTTTACACCCAACCCTAAATCTATGCCCTCCAGTTTTATCTATCTCTAATATCTGGAAAAGGTTTCCCCACAGTCTATCATTTCTATAACTCAATTTTACATACCTCAATCGTGTCCCCTCTTAACCTCCTCCACTCCAGGGAAAAACAGACCTAACCACTCTGGTCTTTTCTCATAACTGAAAGACTCCATCCTAGGGCAACATCCTGGCAAATCTCTTCTGCATCCTCTCCAGTGCTATCACATCTCTCCTATAGTGTGCTGACCAGAACTGTGCATAGCATTCCAGCTGAGGTCCGACCAACATTTTATAAAGTTGGAGCATAACGTTCTTGCTCTTGTATTCAATGCCCTGACTAATGATGGAAAGTTTTGCTATCATTAAACATTGCAACTATGAGCCTAATTATCAGCTACTAAAATACTTAAATTCCATTCAAGCTGCCTTTTATAATGCTGCTTTAAATAATTACATTATTCAAAATGCTAAAATTCCAGACAAATTCAATTTTATGTGCAACAACACTAACTCAGAAAGTGACAAGATGTATCATATTATTGATAAGTCCAACATCTCACAAGATCATAATAAAATTGCCTGCAAAGACAGTAGTGGCTGTTGTTTTTGGCCATAACAAACCCCTTAGATGCATAGGGAATTCAAGACTAAGACCATGTGTAATTTCTTTAAGAACATTGATCAGTGAAACTGCACTGATTGTAAGCACATGACTAGAAAAATGGAGAGTGCAGACTAGAAATTATATTATGCAGAGCAACATCAGCAGCACACAGAAGGGCAGTCGATTTCTCAACTAAATAATATGCTAACCCAAGATAAGAGATCAAAGGCTGGAAGTGTAACTCCGTAGTCCATTTTCCATTGTTAAAATTGAAGAACATTTAAGACCTCATTGAAACAAATCTTCCATGCTTCAGGCATTTTTCCCCTAATTCAATTTTGTGTTTATTCAGCTGTGGATTATTAATTGGGCACTTATCAAATGATAGAAAATTTTACAAAACACACAGCGGAGGGAGAGTGGTATGATTACAAACGTTGTGATCCTGAGAGGAGACAACACACACATTCTCCTCATCCAACCCATTAACCAATCAGGCCACTGATTCAACCATCTAAAATCTGTTGGGGAACTGATTGGTAGGTTGCTGTTACATGCTGCACCTTGCAAACTCTGACTTTGGGCTTTTAATTCTGATGTTGCAATTGAAACGGTGACATTGGGCCTTCAAACACTTCATTATAACCGAGTCACCCATACATTAATGGAGTGCTTCACCACTTACAGGCTGGAAGTATGGGCTTCAAGTGCTTTAAAAGTCTGTGTAACTTTCTCCTTCACATTGCAGGCAGGCTTTCAGACAAACTTCTCAATACACCAAACACTTTGTCGTCTTCAGTAGACTGTCCCATCAAAGTCCTCATCTGCAGTAGAAACAGTGTGCAAACTTGCCTTTTGGTGACTTGGCATCTGGCTTTACCTTTCTCCCGGCTCTCCCTATTGGCCGTTCAAGTCTGATATCTCACCATGTGCCAATTCCACTTGAGCTAACCTCCGATTTACACACAGAGGAGTGCTATTATTGCAATGATGCACCATCATGCATTCTGTAACTACCAAGCACACCACAGTAAGGAGGTTGCTACATTTGGAGTGAATGATAGGGAAAGCCCAAGATCCTCCTCATTGGAAGGCAATGCCTCCTCTCAGCTCAGATGAGCAGAAACAACACAAAGACTTAGGGGTTCAACCAGGAAAAGAGAAAGGAGAAACACTGGCCTCTCATTATCAGACATACAATATACTGGAAGCCAACTAAAGAGTTTTAGCACCAGAGCGGAAAGTGTGGAGTTTGTGTGGAATCATATTGAATAGATTCAATGTGACTACCTCCAGCAACATTGTGACTGGGCAGCCTTGGTAGAAACCTACATTTGGTCATCAATCATCTGCCAGAGATGTCATCTCTCTTGCTGCCCCACCACTTCACCTTCCATTCCCCAAACACACAAGAGCTGTGCTCAAACTTGGAAAGACAGTAGTCCACCAATGACAGACAGATGGACTAAGTAGGGACACAAGAAAAAATGCAGATGCTGGAGCGACAAAAAATACTGAAGGAATTCAGCAGGTCAGGCAGCATCTATGGAGGGAAATGAACATTTTCAGGCCGAGACCCTTCATCAGGTCTGGAAAGAGGGCAGAAGCCAGAATAAAAGGGTGGAGGAAGGGGGAGGAGTACGAGCTGGCAGGTGATAGGTGAATCCAGGTGAGGGGGGAAGATAGGTCGGTGGGGTAAGGGGATGGAGAAGCTGAGAGGTGATAGGTGGAAGAGGCAAAGGGCTGAAGAAGATGGAATCTGATAGGAGAGGACAGTGGACCATTGAATAAAGGGAAAGAGGTGGGGAACCAGAGAGAGGAAGGTGTGGGTGATCAGCAGATCATGAGGGCAGGGGAGGGGAAAGAGAATGGACCAAGTAGATTGGAGATTTCAAGTAGTGACTCATCTTCCGAAGAAGTGACAAACCCCAGCCACATGTGAGTGACGGTGACATTGTAAGAGTGGTATGTGCTGCTTTCCTCAGGCAGCCAGATTGTTTATTCCATCATTATCTCCCGAGATCAGTCCAACAGGTCAGCTGCCCCAAACCATTCTGGCAAAAGCAGAGGTTCAGCAGCTGGTAGCCAGGCCCATGGAGGTTCAAGCAGTCAGAAGTTACTGACTACAAGCAGCTAAACATGTGCTTCCTTCAGCTTTGCTGAGGCCACTGGGGGAGGCTTAGAGAATGTTAGCAATAAACACTTATCAAAACTTACCAGTTAATGAGAGGACATTACAGCAATGGCACTCACTGAATGGGAAAGCAGTACAAAATGACCCATTAGCACTCATTCCCAGAAACACATGCCAAGTGAGGTATACTCAGCCCCAAACCCCTTCACCTACTATTCTCTAACAAGCTCATCCATTGCTCGCTAAGACCGAAGTTGTTACTCCACTTCCTCCATTCAGGTGCAAATGGCAATAAGGCATCCATGATAAGCAGCGAGACCTTTCCGTGGGTAAGGTAGAAGAGATCAATTACCCCTCCTTTAATTATTGCTTTAATGATTCTTGGAGTACAATCTGGCTCGGCTCTGCTGCAAAGTTGGACACTGGGTAAGATTTCCCTGCTTTTATATTAAAATGATGTTGATGCCCTAATTTTATTGCTGGACTCAACTCTTACATTTATTCATGAATCCCCTAGCTCAGCCAGTGAGGAAAATAAAACAATTAAAATGGAAATAGAATGGCAGGTCCTCCACACTGATTTTAACTGCCCTATTCCTGCTAGGTAGGCACAATTTTTTAAAAAATCACCCCTCAAGTCCAAGGAGCTTAGTTTGAAGGTTTGTTTTAATGCAGTGAACACACATCCTATTGAATCTCATGAAGTGTGTTGCTGTTACACAACTCTTACTATCAGTTCTGCCCTGATTCATTCATACAGTTGACAGAGAGTTTGGGCTTCAACAATCAAGTTTCAGGAGTCAGGTGTCAGGTGTCGGGAGCAGTGGTGGGTGCAGAGGTATACAGAAAATCTCTCAGCCTCTTACTTAGAATTACCAACTTCCATTCTCCTGCTCCTTTTAACTATCCATCTCTAGGCTTTCAAGGTTTCAATAGTTGTTAAGTTGAAATAAAGTATCTGAGCTTTTGTGCAATAAGTCATCCACAGAAAATTATTCCAATGCATCAAATATTGATTTAGGTGAGCAAAAAAGCAACACATATTGTGATATAAAACTAAAGTCTATCAAACAACACTTAATGTTACAAATTGAATTCCTTACTAGCTCTGATGCAGGAAATGGGCATTTATCTCCTCTGTTCCTTTGATGAATAAGTATTTTATATTTTGTTGTATTTAGTCATACAGGCAAGAATGGTCCCAAGTTAATTTGGTCTGTGTTCACTCATCCCATATCATTTTGGCCTGTGGTCATGTAGAACAAATTGAAATTTAGTGTATTTTTCTTCATTTTTTAAAACAAATGCTTCTATCAACATGGCAATTGATATAATACTGATGTATAGTAACACAGTCATTGGTATGGAATGATTTTTTTCTGCAATTTTGTCTGTATTGCTCTAGGTAAAGGAATGTTTGTGGAAGGAACCCTGCCACCTATTGGATAGATGCTTTAGAAGCATTGCCATTGACTACAATAAACATTTTAGCTGATATGGCACTGCTCTTTAATTCACATAAAGGTTTAAAATGATGAAACAAAGATGAAGAAAAACATTGCCTCTGTAACTGAAAATAATAAAGCCATGCTAATGTACTCCTGGGACCTTTAGAAATGAAAGGCTTGTCTCATGAGAAAAGATTGAACAAATGGGACCCATACTCAAGGACTACGACAAGTTAGATGCCAAGATGATCTTTTGCCTTGTAGTGGCATCTAAAACTGAGGAGCACAGTTTCAGAATAAGTGGTCACCCATTTAAGATGAAAATAAGGAGAAATATCATTTACCAAAAGATCAAAAATCTTGGATTTCTCTACCCCAGAGAGCTGTAAAGGTCAAACCAATGAATGCATTCAAGGCTAAGACAGATTTTTGGTCCACGGTGAGTCAAGGGTTATGCAGAACTGGCAAGAAAAGTGGAGCTAAGATCCAATCAGCCTTAATAGGTGGTTGATTGTCAGTGAGTATTTGGTGGGCAATAGGGACTGTTTCCATGCTGTATCTCTCTATGATCTTACTGAATTATGGAGTAGGTTCAAGTGTCTCTAAATTTGTAAATTGGTTTATTATTGTCACATTTACTGAGGTACAGTGAAAAACTTTGTTTTGCATGCCATCCATAGAGATCATTTCATCACATTCATATTAAGGTTAGTACAAGAGAGAAGCAATTACAGAATGCAGAATAAAGTGTTGCAGTTAAAGTGCATTGCAGGCAGATAGACAATAATGAGCAAGGCCATGATAAGGTAGATTGAGAGGTCAGGAGTTCATTTTATCGTACAAGAGAACCATTCAATAGTCTTATAACAGTGGGATAGAAGCTGTCCTTGAGCCTGATGTTACATGCTTTCAGGCTTTTGTATCTTCTGTCCAATGGGAGTGGGTATTGCTTCCCCTATGTTCTTATACACAAATCCTTACACATCCAAATGCAATTAAGATCATTCAGACAGATTCTACCATAAAACAAAAAGGAAACGCGGTCTCTTTACTGCAACCATTAGTGTCACCGTAATGAGACTGAACAGCTGCACTCAAGTCTCAAAATTGCATGTTAATCAAAAATTCTGTTGTCTTAAACTATTTGGATTGGTCTGGTAATATACCCAATTCCATTTGGAGATCAGAATCAGGAAGCAGATGCTAATCTTTGAAACTCTTGAACATGCACTATATAACACCTGGTACCAATTTAATTTCACAGCAGAAGTTCTCTGTTGTAACAAGTACAAAAGGAATTCACGCACCTGGATTAAAGTCAGATCCTCCTGTTTTAGTCTAAAGAGGTAGTTCCTGAAAGAAAAAAAGGATTTATGTGATTGTAACCTATTTGATGTTCAATGTGATCAGAACAATATACAATGCCAATACCAACTCACACTAGTTCCATGAAAATATGTTATAGAGCGTCTCTGAGCAAGGGTCACAGAGAAGTTCCTAAGAGTTTAACACTCTTCATTTTACACCAAATAGCTTCAATAATTAGCATAATGTGTACAACTAAATTCATTCCAGAAAGGATATCATGGAACATCTAAATAAGGACTCCTGAAGTGATAGTAAAAATGAAAGTTTATAGTTGTGACAAAAAGCTCAAAAATTAGTTTCTTTTCATTAGAACTAAGAAGATTAAGAAGGATCTAGTAGAAATTTCAAAATCATGAAAAGGTTTTGAGAAACTTAATGAAAAGTTGTTTCCTTTGATTGGTAATCCACTAGGATTAGACTCGGGATTACTACAAGAATAAATGAAGAAATTAGAAGGACTGTTTCACACAATGTAATATTAGAACATAGAATGCTTCTCAGAAAATAAACTCTTGAACATCATTTAAAATAGAACTGCTAATTATTCAAATTGGAGAGATATACAAAAGATCATCAACAACAGGCAAGGAAATCAAGTTTCGAGTTTTGAGCTCCAACTGGAGAGCTAGCAACAGCAGATGAACTAAAAATGAATGCCACTATCCCATCATATAACTCCTGTGGCTCAATACCAGCAACTTTACAATAGGCAGGAGGGTGGTACCACAAAATAAAATATATGGAACAGGGTTTGAATCCTGCAATATACCAACACCATTTTTTGTCTGTTTACACATTGCATAATAGAAATCCATGAATCCATCATGAAGAAGCAAACTATTTATTAACATTTTTAAAATCAGGCTCTCCTTGTGCAATTGGTCTAAAGTGACAATTTCTCCCTAGCCCCAAGAACTCTCACCCAGATTCAATTAATGACCAGTTACAAACAGCCCCAACCCCAATTCATGCCCTCCCCCAAACGTTCACCTGTCAACCAGAGCTTCCCACACACAAAAAGCCATATTTTTCATCCTCCCAATTTCTCAGGATTATCTCCAAGGACCAAGCTATGGTCCCCGTGGCTAATATTCCCCCAGGTGTGTCAGCAGGGAAGTCCCTTGCCAGTTGGGGGAAGTCCCTTGCCAGTTGCCATGGGGGAAGGACAGACAATATTTTACTGAGCTTCTGGTGTTAAGATCAGCAGGCCTCTATGGTCCCAGGTTCTTTGGATGTTTGATTGTTTTCAGCCTCATCCAGATCCTCTCCTAATTATTTGACACAGGATGTTCTAGATGTTCAAACAGCTGCACAAAACTGAAACATGTAGATTAAATGTTATGGGAATACTGCATTTTATGTCATCTTAATTAACATATTCTTGGTAATGTTTTATGTGTAGCTTGATTATGGATCCTAAATTACATTGTTGATAATGTTGCAGAAAGTCTTTGATTATAACAACGTCATGGCTATATCATTATTTCAAAATAATTTAAACAGCACTGCATATATTGGCCAGTTAAGGCACCTAGTATGTTTAAAATGAAAAGAAAGCACACATTATTTTGTTTTATTCACATTTCTTCCTTTGAAAAGTTTGACCAATGCTGCTGCTGGACAGCTATCTAAGCATTAACAGCAGAACGTATTGAGGTAAGTTGCCCCTCAATTAGTCAGAGAGCAAACAGACGTGAAATGTTGTTAACAGCTTTGGGCAATTTGGAATTTTTCTTTGGGCTACTCCCAAAGCTGCACAAATCCTCAGAGTTGGTTGCAACATGGACTATATCCGCAGAATATGAGTGAGCACAACTTCCCAGACAAATTAACGCACAGCAAGTCCTGTCAGGCTGTTATATTCATATCTTTCATTTAAGAGCTACAACTTGATGCCATTAGTGGAAAATTACTATTAAACAGCAATGGATTCTCCAAAGAAAAAAATCAATACCAAACCTCTTACAGCACAGATTATCTTTTTTTATAACATCTTAAAAGGTAATCAAGACTGAACTGGGTAGATGAGAGCAGTCAAGTAAATAAAGCAAAGCTGATTGTATTGAGGATTGAAAGAAATGGCCATTCACATTGGAATATTACAAAGCATGTAAAAATCACAACTTCCAAAACCATCAAAGGCCACAATAAGTACAAAAGGAAAAATATTCCTTACTTTGCTCCAACGATGAGCTCTTTTTGAGAAGGGTCAAAGGTCAGCTGTGAGTAGTCCGTTACATTTGCAGCTTTAAATATGTGCAGCCAAGGCACAATGTCTGAGAAGAAAGTAGAAAGACCCGTAACCTAGCTGGCAACAAATTACATAGGTGGTGATCAATAGACTTGTATCAATATCTGTAATTGAAATGCACTGAGCTAGATTAATTAAATCTGACACAAAGGCCCTTGGAATTGCACCTCATCATTAAATGTGCCAGAATGATGCCCTAGGTTTATTTCAATCTGTCACTGAAGCATTTGTCTTGACGAAATTACAGCAACATTATCACCCAAGTGCCACCTCTATGAAGCCCCTAGGGACTAAATTAAAGCTCAGTGGAACAGATAAAAGAAAACTTCCAGATGTACTACAGTTTTCCAGAATTTTAACTGACAAGATTAAACGTCTTCTTCTCAGTATTGAGTTTGAATCAACCAATCTCAAAACGTGTGTGTCCTGGGATTTGCTTTCCCCCTACTTTTTTGGCAATTTTCTCAGATTTTCACCATTTGGTTGAGGTTCTTGGTTGCACTTCAGGCCCACACTTGGGTCATTGAGCATCAAGTACAGAGAGGTGCAGGACCTCCTCACTGGGTTGCTCCTGAGCCTGGCCAAAGTAGTTATTCACAAGTCCAAGCACCCACAGGACTATTCATCCAGACTGCTTGGGTTACTGGACAGGGAGAGTATACGGTGTCTGTTGGTACTCTCGAGGGGTTTGGACATCAGCAGCCCAACAGGGACTGAAATGCTTGACAGCATAAACAACATTTTACTTTGAGGATTTTAGTTTGTAGCACAAAATAAACTTACTTCAAATAAAGCATAGATGCATTTAAAAAACTATCCAAATAAACATTCCCAAGATAAGTCTATTACTAGTAAGAATTTTTCAAATCTTAAGTTACCTGCTGGGTTTAGCACCAAGTTTGGAAAGACTTAAGGATTTTTTTTTGTTTTAAGCAAAGTTTGCACAGATTTAATCTTTAGCATTGCTGTTTACCTGACTTATTAATAAATGTGCATTTTTGCAATAAGTACAACATATTCATAAGCAGAGTTCTTCCTACTACTTCTCAAGCAGTGTCTTCAGGGTGTTACTTTAAACATCACACTTTATACACTTCAATTGAATTGCTGGAGACAAAATTGTTTTTTCTTTCTGTCAAGAAATACTTTTACAAATAAATGAAGGCTCAAAGTGAACCTATCACCCTCCAAGTTTCCCTGTGGACTTTGTTTCACCAGGTTCATTAATATTCTGTTTTTGAAAAGCAATATTTCACTCTCATCCCAGGGGCCTTGCACTTTTTCTCCCCCCCCCCCCCCCCCCCCCCCAGTAGCTGACACTAGTAATTTAGTGTATTGTTCATACTTGAATCTCTGAACAATACTTGAAATGTTTCCTTAACTACGAGAGTTCCTGCATCAACTTGAATAAACTTTCTTATTTGGTAATTGTTAAAATACCAGAAAAACAAGAACTTCTGATAAGTATCTTTTCTCAAAAGCTGGAAGAGTATTGTTACAACTGAATACTGAATAAAATATCAGATGAAGATTTTCTTTCAATAGTTCATCTTTTTAAAAATGAAGTGGTTGCAGTTCAAAGAAACAGGAAAAAAGGGAAGAACTCCGAACCCTGCTTCAATCAATCTTTCAACCACCGGGATCCAACTGGCAGGAGCAAGTTAAAAAAAAACAAATGGCAAAGCTAACACTATACTTCTAGTGCATGGTCTTCACAGAGAAGACCAGTCATTCAGAGAGCATGCTAACTCAAGATACTTCATTCAGTATGGTATGAAAGACTGTTTTTGCAGAATTTGAGGACCTCAGTGTATATGAGTAAAGGGTCGTATTAAGGACAGATCAATTGACTGCAAAGTTAGTATTTAGAAAATTGAGTTAGCATCTGGGTGTCCTTTTCTGCTATGTAAAAGCAAATAAAACAGAATAACAATGAAAATCAGTAGAGAACTGGATAGTACTTCATGATTACCACATCACACTTAAAAAAAAGCCCAGGTAAATCCCCAGGTCATGGCCCATGGGCCAGTTTGCAGATACATGATCACAGTTTAGGTAAAAGCCCATTTATTATTTATTTCATTATTAACATTTGCAGTTAAACATTAGATCAATACTTTTTTAGGAATAAAATTTAAAATTAATTTTCAAACTCCAGTTACTTTACAAACGTCTTTATCTCTTATGACCCAAGCACATGAACACTTGCCATCAATTAACTGATTTCCTTATCTGGGCCTGGCTAAATTGTCAAGCCTAAATATTCGGGATTATCTTGTGACAAATGCACAATGGAGGCAAGGAGAAGAAAGTACTTCCTAAAGAAAAGCTAAAAAAGATATAAAATGAAACATTTAAAATAAATTACAATTTGTGACCTTGATCCTCTTTTTCTAAAAGCATTAATGGCATGCCTAGCTAGTTTCCCATCTGCTGATCATTGCTTGGTGTTTCACGCAAATAGCCATTGAGTTGTGAGCTTTGACAAGACGTGCAGCCAAGCCTTCTGTGCTCAGGAAACCATTACCAACTCACACTTCAGATGCAAACAGCAATAACAGTTAAAAACAGGAATAGCTATCTGACTGGCCATTTCTGTTTTTAACCACAGGTATACAAAAGTTCAGTGTAGTGTCCCTGATAATGCCCCTTTTGTGATCAGACAAGTGGGCAGAAATCAAGGACTCAGCTGCTTCCTCGAACTACTCTGTAAGGCACCAGGGGAACAAAACTAATTAAGATTCTGAAGTGATCCATAATTCTTAAAGACATAATATATGACTGAAGGAATTCAGTGTATTTAATATAAAAGCAAGTTCAAATAAAAGGTTTTAACTTCATTTTATAAGACCCAAGCATTTTGCTTTGTTTTTTGGAAAAGCACTCATTTCAAATGCTCTGCTTGCATCATTGGTAAATTAACAGGCAGCATGGTCCTAAAACAACAGGAAGTCTGAGGTTCAAATCAATTGTTTTCATTCAGTTTGTTGATTCTGATGGAGAAATAAACTAGTATCACCATCCCTGGCTTGACAGGAGGGAGAAAAAAAAATAATCAGTATTTTTCTCTCCTAGTCTGCCCAGAGACCTCTGCTGAAAGTCATCTCGGATGAAGATAGGGCTGGACTGGGTAGCATATTGCTTGTCATGACTTGAAATGTCACCACCTACCATTGCAACATCCATTCTTTCAGAAGCATCGCCCACACCCCAGCTAACAGTGTTTCTTGTATCATGGTACATTCTTTCAAGATCCAGCTGCCCAATCGTAGGCACAGGACTAAATGCCCACAGCCATGAGAATTTTAGGAAAATCCATGCTGAACCAGACAACGTCAGGAGCAGCCCAGCGACACACAGAGATATACAATAATGGTGTTCTATCAATCTCACAACTGAACTTCAAAATGTTCAGTTGTGAGATTGATAGGGCACCATTATCTTCATGCAAACTTCACAAACAATTTTAGTTACTAGATCTTCATTTTATTCATTTAAAATTATTACATTTTGTTTCCTGAGAGTTTCAGTGTTCAATTCCAGTGATATTTTTGATAGCTGGTAATCTTGGGGGTGGGACCTTACCAGCTGTCAAGACAATCCAGATAGCAGAGAGAGTCAGCAACACTCAAATCAGCAAGGCATCAACTTCACAGTGGTAGTCCTCACCAGGGAGGCCTGCTGCAAGGAGAGTGCTCCAACAGCAGGTGCCTTGTGAACTGAGGAATTGTTGTGTGAAACGGTTCTTTTGGAATCTTAAAGGTAGAGGAACTCTGGACACAGGCTTTGTAATTTAAAAATGGTTTATTAACAAAGACAAACGCGGGGACAGAATGAATGGGAACAGATGCATACTCACACACACACACGCAGGAGACCGCAAACGTGAGGGGGAAATCGCAACGAGGATGAGATACACACACACACACACACATACAATAAACAAGGTACAGCTTATCAAAGGATAAACACTTCAATGCCTGAGCACCTTGACTCAAACAAGCATTGGCCCTAACACTCCCTGGAATCTGACTAAGGTGCTCCCAAACTACATGGTAGTGCAGACTCTTACCAGTGGTCTCTGCAGCGTCATCTCACTATTGCTGGGGAAGTCGAAAAGAGAGAGACCAGGGGAGTGCAACACTCTTTATAGTGCTGGAAGGCCCAGCCAGGTAATTTAGACAGGCCAATGGTTTGGAGATCAAGGACAAGGTGCCTGCCAGAGCCAATGGTCAGGCAGGTCCAGGAACAAAGGCCAATCCCTATGCCCACACCTCATGGGTGGGGTGGAGCCAAACCTCGATTGACAGTGGTGTGACTTCCAACCCAATGAGCAATGCTGTCATCCGACCAGAGGGGTCACTGTCGTCACTGTCACGTGACAGCCATGTGCTTTCATACTACAGGTATACTTCAGCCTCTAGTCAGTGGAAGATCCTCTTCATTATCTTGCATAATGGATTACTTTCAAAGGAGGTACATTTTGCCTGACCAAATGCAATCCTATTGTCCTCCTCCCATGAGAGCATAGAGCACAGGAACAGGCCCATCAGCCCACCCCAGATCCCACAATCATGAGAACTGTCATCAAGTTCTGAAGGGACAAACAGTGAAATGATTTCCATGATAAATACTAATTTGGGATCAGGATTAAAATTTAAAGGGGGAAAACAGCAAATATTGATATTTCCCCCATAAGCAATTATTATGATAAGAAATACATCCCCAGAAGTGGCAATTAAACACAAATCAATCCTGGAAAATAGAAGAATTTAACGTGGGGATTTGGAAGATGATGTGGAGTCATCTTGAACAGCTGCTGTTCTACGGGTGAAAACGCTCCCACACTGCCATTGGGGAGGAAGCTCCAGAATTTAGACCCAATGACAATGAAGCACCAGCAATGCATTTCCAACTCAAGTGTGGTGTGCATTTTGGAGTGAGCCTCCTTGTGATGGTGTTGCCATGGTCCTTGATCTTTACCACCTTTAAAGGACAAGGGTTTGAGAGGTGACAACTCTCTAAGCTAGGTAAATAACTGCAATGTATTTCACAAATGGCACACACTGCCAGCAGTGGTGGAGGGAATGAATGTTGATGGGGTACCATCAAGCAGACTGTTTCATCCGAGATGACACTGAACCTTTTGAGAGTTGCTGGAGATGTGTTCATCCAGGCAAGTGGAGAATGTTCTATCAGGTTTCTGATATGTGCCACGTAGACAGTAAAAAAAGGCTTTGGTTGTCAGAAGGGGAGTTGCTTGGTGCAGAATCTCCAGCCTCTAACCTGCTCTTGTAGTCACAGTATTAATGTGGCTGGCCCTATTGAGTTTCTGGTCAATAGTGACCCCTGGATATTGATTATGCAGGTGATGGCAATGCCATTGAATGTCAGGGGTAGGTGGTTAGAATCTCACTTGGTGGAAATGTCACTGGCAAGTACTTCTTGCCACATCAGCCCGTGCCTATAAGCTATCTATGTCTTTGGATAAGCATTTGGAATGGATAAGCATTTAAAAGGAGAAAAGTAGTAATGGCTATAGGAAATATCAGGGGACTGAGAGGTCTAGAATTAAAGAGCTCCAGTGGTCTTCTTTTGTTGAAATTTCTGTAATTCAATGAATACTATGCATCAGTTGTAATAGATAAACAGCCAAGCAGACAGTCATAAATTGTAAGATCTCCAACATCGAGACTACAATAGGGCTAAGCTAGTGGGCTATTAAATCCAAAATTGAAAACAGAAAAACATCAGATCACTGCAGGGAATGAAAGAAAATGCAAGGCAATCAATACTGAAAGGATAATGTGGGCAGAAACAACAAATGAAGGAAGAGAAGTAGATGGAAAAGACAGAAAAACAATAAAAAGGAATAATGAGACTGGATATTAAAAGAAAACACAATATTTGAATTCTTTCCTGAAAGAAGAAAATGACCCAAGGTGCTGCAAAGAATTGTAAAGAGAAAAATATTGTGGCAAAACCAATGACAAGATGGAGTAACAAAACAACTGAGTAAACAGCTAAAAGGCACAGGCACCAATGATTGGATAAATAAGTGCAGGAGGGTGTTAGGGAGGATGGGGGTGAGGGGAGCACAACAAGCCGGAGGTTAACAAAATTGAAACTGATAGCGCTGAAGTGTAAAGCAAGAGGTTACAAAACACGGGCAAGTACAGGAAAAGCCTGTTCCATCATTCAGTTAGAGCACAGCTGATCTAATCAGACCACTCCGTTAACTAAAATCTATCCATCTCAATTTTGACTTTCAATTGACCTCAAGAGTGTTTTGAGAGTTCCAGATTTCCTCCATACTGGAATCATCAGCAAATGCCTACCTCTAATCTTAAGGTTGCTTTTGACACCCTCAGAGGAAATTACTTCTCTATAACCTATCAAGTTCTTTGATTTAACATTAAATTGAATCACCCATTATTCTTCTATATTGGAGAATAAAAGCCTGGTCCATCTAAATTGTACTCATAACTTAATGCAGGATTTACATCCCAGGAAGGATTTTTAAATTTCAGAATTGGAGGGCTGATCATCAATATAGCTTAGCATAAGAAGACAAAGAAAGGGGAATGGAAAACAAAGAAACGTTTCCAGATTAATTGTTTACACAACTGGAACTGAGACAAGTCTCCATAAAATTTTTCACATATTCTCTCAGTAATTCACACCCTTGCGCACGGCGACGCCAAGTAAACATTGCAGGGAAAGTAGAACACGGTAACAAAAAAGGTGAGATATACAGGAAAACTCTAATTGTGGGGACAATGCTCTCTTGTCTCTCTGCTATATAATGAACTTCTGCCATGCATTATTTCATTAATTTCAGAAGAAAATTAAGTATTTTCACTTCTGGAATCAAGCTTTGGAAAGGCTGTGGGCACACAGTTCAAAATGGTCATGACACTGATTGGCAATCTGACTCCCAGACGTCAAATGGAAGAGCAGAGTGGAAAATTATTGCTCGCTTCAGAAATGTTCACATGATATTGGAACTCAGATGCATTTCCCAAGAAATTCAATTGCATAGTACATTTGAAAAAAAAAATTTTTTTTCAGAAACACAAAAACTACTATTACCAGGTTTTCAAGTCACTCTGGAAAGTCAGCTGGGTACTCTGGACTTTCCTGCCCTCACAGTCCTGATCTTCCTACCCATTCTCACCGAACCACAGCACAGGTCCTAATCCTCTTCCCTCAGCCCTTGCAACCCCATCACACCCTGGGTCCTGATTGTCCTTCCTATCCCACCCCACTACAAAGCCTGACCATTACATGGGTTCCAATACTCTTCACCAAGCCCCCTAACACCACCATAGTCTAATCCTTGATCCTCTCCCAGATCTGCCCAACCCCACCACAGCACAGATCTTGATCCCCTTTCCTCCTGCCCCAAATTCCAAAGCTCAGCCCTTAAATTACCTAATGCTTGTTACCGACACCCTCAAACCCCTGTCACAGCACAGGTCCCAATCCTCCAATAGCCAACCAAAGCCCAGCCCCTGACACTTCCACTCCCCATCCCACCAATATCCAACCAAAGCACAGGCTTTGATCATCCTATTCACCCAAAAGACCACAGCATAGAACCTGATCATTTCCCCCACTCCTCACCCCACACTCTTACCACAGAACAGCATGGTTTCATTAAGGTCCATGGCCACAAGCTATCCAAATCCCTTTAATTCTGCCTTGGTTCTGACATCCGGGCTTTGGAATCACAGCTTAATTCTAAAAAAAATGTGAAACTGAAGGCATCCTGCTCTAACACTATCTATTGAACTCAACTGGGAGAACTAGAAGCGAGGTCAAATGAACAGAGAGATGATGGCCCAGAAATTCACCCCTGACCAGTTGTGTGAATCAGGCAACAATTCCCACCAGGAGCCCATGGTGAAAGAATTACTGTTCAGATGGCTTACGTGATAAATCCTTTCTCTTCAATTCATTAAATGGTTTAGTTCCACCAGTTAGCAAACAGATGACAGCAGGTATGAAAAGAACTAATTCTGTAAAACAGTATCATTTATTCTCCCATTTACTCTGCTGCGCACTTACCTCTGTGAGTTACAACAGGATGCTCTGCTCGCTGACAGTCTAGATGTTCTACTGAAGCAGATAACTTAGTGCTCCAAGCTCCTCCAACCAGCTCAAAGAGACCTTGAATGCCAACTATAAGTATCCAGACCCGATTGCTCTTTACTGGAGCCATGGCATGCCTGGCAATGGTCTCTCCCAACTCGCTTTACTCCTTTACTGTGTGCATCTGGATAGATCTGTAACAAAATGTAAACAGTAATGAGACCCAAACCATTTCATATACAAACTGTTTTGCTGAATAAAGTTTAGTGTCAGATTCTGAACAATACAACTATATTTGTTATCATTGGTAATGTGTTCTCGGATAGTTTTGAAACAAATTGTCTCCTTTTATACAAAAATGACAATTTCATCTATCCTCTAAATTACATGGAACCAACAGTGTTTACTCTTCAGCTGTATCTCTGAAGTTTTTGTGCAAGTCGACCTTTAGATAGGCTTGTTTGCTCTAATGTAATGTTATGCCCAGTATGCTCTTTTCACTTTTTCATTACTGTTCAGAAAACTTACAAATGCATAAAGTGTGAACAAAATTAAGCTGGCTAGCACTCCTCTTCTGGTAAAATTGTCATTTTTAATATGGCAGATGCAGCTACATGTTCTCATCTACCTGGAGCCGATTTGATTTTGACGCATATTTTATTTTACACAAGATGCATTTCCGCTCAGTTTTACTGGCATGATGTTTTTAATCAGTTTCAGTTGCTGACGTTAATAAAGATGTTGATATACACCAACCTACTTACTACAAGTTGCTGAAAAACTAAGTCACCTTATATTTCCCAGGTCTCAATGATATAATCTTTGCAATTCACTCTGCAAAATGAATCTCTCTCAGGAAGGTTTGTTTCAAGTTCAGCTTCTCTGTGGTTAACACAATCTTGGACTCTCACTAATCAAAAGCTTTGAACTGACTCAGTTTTCAATTTTGTGCTGCAAACACAAGAGGACTAATCAGATAAAACATTGATTCAAAGTTGTGCAGCTAGTATGCACTGAATCAATGCGTTGTATTAAACACCAGAGTATTTCAATGTACTTTCAATTACCTAGTGTAAACCCTTTTGTACAAAAAACTCATTAAAGTTTTATACACTTTAAAATTAACCATGATAATTTATTGGAGATTTTTTTCACTCTAAATGATGACTGTAATTTAAGAGTTTTATTCTTCCATGAATAATCTGCATGTACACATTGCACAATATTATACTATGTATGTTTGCTATGTTACTGAAAAGATCCTGATTTTTTTCAGTTTTGTGTAATTTCCTAGGTTGACTTAAATTTCGAATCAAGAGAGAAGGCCAGAGGGAGCAAAGAGTCAGGGAGAAGAGAAAATCCCCAGGGCAGATTGTGAAGCAACAGCCCAGTATCATATTGAGCTCAGAAATCAAGGTTTCTCTCATAAAGCTTCCTATGCATTTAGTATAAAGTTACAAGAATAAAAAAATCTGTTGCCTAGGTTGGAGGGCTTGAGTTATAAGGAGAAAGTGGATAGGTTAGGTCTGTTTTCCCTGGAGCAAAGGAGGCTGAGAGGTGACATGACAGAAATAACCAGAGTCTGTTGCCCACAGATGGCGTGCCTAAAACGAGAGAGTTAGAGGTGGTTTAAAGAGAATCAGAGGGGTAATTTTTTTCTCACAAAGAACAGCTGATATCTGCAATGAGCTGACAGAGGTGGTGGTGGAGGCAAGAACAGTAACAATATTTAAGAGGCAGCTGCCAGGTACTTGAAGAGCAAAGCATAGAGGGCCATGGAATTAATGTAGGCAAGTAGCATTAGTATAGATAGGCAAGACAGTTGGCATGGACATGATGGCCAAAGGGCCTGTTTCTGTGCTGTACAACCCTATGAATCTATGAAATTCAGGTGCACCCATTTGGGGAATTTTAAAATGGCATAAATGCAATAGGTCAACTATTGTTTTAGTCATTGCCCCATTGGGCAAAAACATGCTCCCTACTCCTCCTCTCCATAAGCTTGGAGAGGAAGGTTAGCCACAGGCCCTTTGAGCACATGGCTGAGAAAGGGACCTTGGAGCCCGTCATTTGGGAGGTGATGGTGGAAGAAGAGACCAGCATGTTGTCATGGGGACTAGAATCAGGACAGGAAGAACAGACTGGTTGTCGAGGAGGGAAGGGATGGGGTGTAAACAAGAGACCGGGAAATTGTTGTGGACATGCTGGGGAAATCAGAGGCTGCAGAGGGGCTCAAGATTGACAACAAAGAGAGGGAGTCACAGGAGCTGGACAGAGATCGGAGCATGTTGGTAGAGGTCACTTCAGTGCAGGTCCAAAAAGGTCCCAGGATATAAGTAACTTACTTGCACATTTCACAATTCAATCCTGTAGTTTTAAAGAGAAAGTCGGATGGTGAAATGGTCCCATCCCATGCTGCCCCATCACAGAAATCATGTGGAGGGAGGTGTCACAAGGGTGACTGATAACAAGTGTCCAGTCAAACTTTCCAGATGGCACAAAATGACCATCATCATGCATCACTCCCAAAAAAAAGTGATTTTTACTTCCATAAAGTTGGAAAAGAAACAATTATAGCTGTCAACTTTGCTGTCACTTGTTTCACATTATGGTACAAGGCCCTATCCCATTATTTAATGTTAATATCACTTCAGGCATTCAATTAATTCCATTGTTGCCCCAGTAATTCTTTACATATGTGCATATATCTATGCATTTGGTCCCTTCCCCTTTCCTTTGTTCTGTTTCTTCTTAAATATTGTTCATCTGCAACATCTTCAGCTTCTGACCACGGATCCAAACCTAAAACACCACCTCTTCTGGTCTCTGCAGATTCCAACTGCCCAATGAATATTTCTAACATGGTCAGTTTATAACTTGCCTTTTCAGCACTTGAAGTTTTGGGGTTTAATTTTTAAAGAAGACAGTTGAAGGTTGCCCACTTCTCTCCCAGCCCAGATGCAAACACTATTCGCACCTATTACAACTGCCATGTCCATTTATAAAGACACGTGTTCCTCTGTATTTCTATGGTTTTGTCCAGCTTCTCAGGAATTAATAAACTAGTCAAGGAGGACAAGACCCTTGGTCCACATGGATTGGATCCATGCACAAAAGAATTTAGAATAGCAAAAGTAAAAAGGCACTATTAGATATATGACAGTGAGACAACAGCTCATGTTTTTGCAATATTTAAAAGGAAGATAAACTGCACAAAATTACAAGTTTAATGTCGGTGGGAGAAAAGATAATGAAACGTTTAACGGTTAAAGAAACCAAAAAAAAAGAGTAATCCCAGCATAGATTTAAAAAAAACAGGAAAATTGTGTTTAATCAACCGCAGGCATGGTAGTGTAGCAGTTAGTGTAACGCTATTACAGCACCAGCGACAAGGGTTCAATTCTGGCCGCTATCTGTAAGGAGCTTGTACGTTCTCCCCTTGCCTCTGTGGGTTTCCTCTGGGTGCTCCGGTTTCCTCCCACATTCCAAAGACGTACGGGTTAGGAAGTTGCAGGCATGCTATGTTGGCGCCGGAAGCGTGGCGACACTTGCGGGTTGCCCCCAGAGCACTCTATGCAAAAGATACATTCACTGTGTGTTCCGATGTACATGTGACTAATAAAGATATCTTATACTGAATATTTTTTGAAGCAGCAACAGAAAGAGTAGATAAGAGCATTGTAGGAAATATAATATGCTTGGATTTAAGGCCTTTGATAAGCAATCATATTGAACATTCATGACAAGAGATTGAACATGAAGTAAGTAGCCAAATAGCTGAATCAACAGCAAGCTGACGACAAAACAGAAAGCAGAGTACAATTAAGGAAAGTTCTTCACACTGGCAAAGGCATTAAGGGTGCTCAAAACATACTGCTGGAGGAACCTAGTGGGTTGTTTTGAGCACCCTTAATACCCAATGTGTTCTTTGTTCCAGATTCCAGCATCTGCAATCTCATGTCTCCATTAAATGGTGCTCTGCAGAAAGTGATGTAGAAACCATGCCTAGTTACAATTTTCACTAACAATGTGAACTGGGAAAAAAAAATCTCTAAATTTGTAGACAATAAAAAATTAGGTGGTGCAGTTAATACGCATGATGAATGCGACAAAATACAAGATGTTATTAAACCTGCAGAATGAATTTTAATTAGCAAATAACTTTCAATTGTTATACATTTTGACAGGAAGAACAAACAGATCACAGCATAGAAAATAATAATTTAAATGGGGTAGATAAGGGATCCAGGGATATGGAATCATTAATCATAGCCGGTTCTGATGAAAGGCCATTTAGCCAAGACACTAATTCCATTTCTCCATTCTGCTTGCATTTCCTTACTAAAAGTAGGGATGCAGATCAACAAGCCAAATAATATAAAGATACTAAAAGAGGAAACTAGATAAACCCATGAGAGAGAACAGAAGAGTATACTAAAGTGTTAGATGAAGAGGAGCAAATGGAAATGCTCATTAGGCATTGCAACCCAGTTCAGTCAAATGGCCCACTTCAGTGCTACGGACGTGATGGAATATGAAGCAATGCAAACAATTGCTCAAAACAAACGTTTGTTTCTGTTCTTTCTGACATATAGATCACAGATAATTGTTACAAAATTGTATCAATACTCCTGGCCACCTGCACACTGCCTCAAATCACAAGAAATCTAAAATTCTTCTCTTCCTCACATATCCTACAAAATGTGCAAGACGTTTCAGCTAATCAATTATAAATGTGACCTGCAAGAATAACATTTCTTTTCCCTTAGGCAATACAGTGTATAGACTTATCACAGGTCACTCAACGAAAAGCAGTGGAGTATAAAATGTATTGTCTAGATTGATAGCCATTAAACATCTGCTGCTTCCAGTTAACAATGGCAATCATGCGTTGAGAATACCCATTTACAAATATTCACAATAGACTCTAAAAATCTTCTGCACAAGGCCTGTACTTTCAAAAATGTTGGATGGACAACATCAGCAGTGATTATTTAACAGTTTCTTTACCAACCTTTTGACATTTATGTTAGTGTTACTAAATAAAAATTATTTAATCACTGGATGTGGATTTAGCTGCACATTTTCTAAACTCTCCAACTTGAAAACTAATGAATCTAATTAACCAATATACCACTCTGCTCCAGTTATTTTTGTCCGTGACACAAGCAACAATCCCAACCGGATTATCTGTCTAGTAATACTGCTCTTAATTCTTTCTTTCTACTTCTTTGTCTCTTTCTGTTAGGCTCTGAACATTCTTTCAACTCTCTGTACAAAATATAATTAATTAAAGGGATGCCATAGCTCCCTCCATTTGTTTATTTTATTACTTACTTTTTAAAAAATGTATTTGCTCTTTTATCTTCCTTAGTTGTATTCATGCAAGTTCTTGCTGTAATGTTTAGTTTTTAAAATCATCTTCTGTTTTCTGATTTCTCTCTATAAAAGAATGCAAGTTTACATTGTTGGAACTGAGGGCAAAACATTAACTTACAAAAAAAAATTGCAGGTGAATGATAAAACAAATAATAAGAATGAAGAACAGCATTTAAAAATTAGTGTATAAAGTCACAATGAATTCTAGGCTGCATTCACATAATTGGTACCAGGTATGGATGGGTGACACACAACTAGGGCTGCAAACCAAGAGAAAAACTCAATCAAATCCCCAAATGAGAGGGAACATCTGGAAAGAGCAATTTGGGAATGTTGAATTGCACAACTGGATCATGGAGGAAATATTTATTTTTTATGCTAACTACAGTTTTATGCAATGAAGTATTCACCTGGACCAAAAGTAACAAAAACAGGAAATTTTTAAAAAATGATAAATTCAGTGAGACTGTAGCTTTTCATGTTTCTTTTTTGTTAAGCATGGATCTCTTGCAATCTATACTCATACACTCTGCTTATTTCAATTTAAAGATGTAATTTTATACTACAGTCAAATTTTATATGCCTCCTTACATATTTTAACACAATTATTGTATGACATTACCGCTGGATGATTGGTGTTTTCTGTTTTGTCTGCCGGCAATATTAGCCACAAACTCTTGAAAGCCCAGGAAGCAAATTTTAATATCTCCAAATTTAACAACTGCATTCATTAATGCCAAGACCAGAAAACAGCTCAGTGAGTTCAGTATTACAGCCAACAGAAGCCAAGCCCTATGATGTTCCACTGGAAAAACACCAAGACTAGTCACTGATCACAATGACCCTTGAAAGGATCTGTATCCTGATGCAAAACTAATTTGCAGCATCACCTTGCCAGAAGGGACCATTATGGACAGGAAGAACATTTTATTGTAGTGCCAAGTGCAGCTGGTATATGATCTTAAGTAAATTATTGTGTAGCCAATTATTGTGCATTCTCAAAACAGTCATCATATACAATGCCTTTATCCAACATATTGAAATATTAATGTTTTAAGTTTTACCATTTTAAAGTTCTGATGTTATAAGTTTCAAAGATTTTGGATGAGAGGTTAGCCTGAAAAAAAGTTGCAGGCCCAGAATCAATGCTGCACAACCAGTTAGTTGAACCGAGAGCCCCAAGGTTCGATGAAAGTTGGTCTTCACACTTCATTAACATTCTTGGCATAAGCTGGCAGCTTGCCCAAGCAAAGACATCAATGTCAGGCTGTCCGCCTTGCCAGTAGCAGTCCTCCAGTAAGTCTCGTGATTGCAATTGCAACAGGTCACAGAAGGGTTTGTTTGCAACTTGTCAACTGAGGGATTCACTCCAAGCTTCCTGGTTACAAGGAATGTTTTGCTTTAAATATTAGCTGCATTTGGTGACCTTGAAGACTACTAAAGAATCCTGAGTGGGATATCTAGAAGCACAGGAAATCAAAGGAAACCAAACTGATAACATGTGAACCATAAAACAGAAACAGAAATAGGCCTGTCAGCCCCTTAAGCCTATCCCACCATTCAATGTGATCATGGCTGATCTACCCCAGGCCTCATTTCCTCTTCTATGTCAGTTCCCCAGAGCCCTCAATCTTTCAAAAATTATGAGAAGCATAGATCGGTACACAGTCAGAATCTTTCCCCAGGACAGAAACATCAACACTAGAGGCCATGCTTTTAAGTTTAGAAGGGGGAAATTTAAAGGTGATGTGAGGGGCAAGTTTTTTTATGCAGAGTGGTAGATGCCTGGAATAGGTTACAGGGGTAGGAGAGGAAGCAGGTAGTTTGGTGGAGTTTAAGAGGCTTTTAGATAGACACATGAATATGAAGTGAATGGAAGGATATGAATGATACAAAGGAAGAGGACACTTAGTATAAATTGACAACAAGATCGGCACAACATCGAGGGCCAAATGGCCTGTCCAGTGCTGTACTGTTCCATGTTCTATCCTTCCTGCAATGTGGCAACTAGAATTGGACACAATACTCCAAATGTGGCCGAACCAAAGTTCTATACAGCTCCAACATGATTTCACAATGGAGGCAAGCATGCCATACGCCTTCTTTACCTATCTACTTGTGTTTCTACTTTCAAGGAGCCAGGGACATGTACCTCAAGATCCCTCTGTAAATCAATGCTCCTAAGGGTCCTGCCATTTACTGTACACTTTCCTCTTACATTTTACCTTCCAAAGTGCAACACCTCACACTTAAACTCCATCTGCCACTTCTCTGCTCACATTTCCAACTGGTCTATATCCTACTGTATCCTTTGACAACCTTCCTCTCGATCCACAACTCTGCCAATTTTTGTGTCACCTGCAAACTTAATAATCTGCCCACCTACATTTTCATCCCTATATATTACAAACAACAGGGCTCCCAGCACTGATCCTTGCAGAACACCACTGGTCATTACACAAGGCCTAAGGCAATATGAACAAGAGAACAGGCCTTGTACAACTAAATTCATGCAGTGTCCTTTCCTCAGAAGGGTCTCACTGTGAAGGATGGAGGTGGTGAAGGAAGTGTGCTTGAAACTGGATGGGGGTTACCAGGATTGCATTTCTGGGGGTTGGGCGAAAGGGGATAAGGCAAGTCAGGTAAGATAAGGTGGGCAACTGCTAGTGATAGAACATTGTGAAGGCAGGGTAAGATGAGAAGGAAGTGAATGGTTCAGCTGCAGGAATGTTATGAGGGCCAATTTGAAACTTATGCAAGGGGACAAATTAGGGTTCCCAAAGCCTGGGCATTATGGGCGATGTGGAGACCATCATTAAAATATGAAAACTTAAAGAACGTATCAATGTGGAAAAAGATTCATGCCTTAGCCTCCCTGGCAGTAGCCAGATAATTAATGCTGAAACAGGCTTTGGTTTTAACCTGCTTAAGCGTTCACAGGCTTTGTACCATGGTACAGTTTCACACAAGTAACGTCACTGTGCACAGGGGATTCAAACCTAATTTAAGTAAGCTTCCAGCACTCAAAAAGGTTCTTAAAACTGTTTAGCAATCACATGATACATACACATTGATTTTTGAGATACCATTGGGATGTCTTAAAGTTGTAAAAAGCACTGTGTGAAAACAAGTTATTCCTTTTCTTTTATTCACTACCATCATTAATCCAGCTATTTTTTCAACATCCTTTTTAATTTGGTGATTCAGTCCACACCCAAAGACAACCTGGTCCTATGTACCATTCCAATTTCCATGCAAGGTCATGAAATAAAAACAGGATTTTACTTGTTCCCCTTCTAAGTTTTATTTTATGCCCCATTCCCATAGAATCATCTACTAAAAAAACAATACAGTACAACCACAAGTTATGATGGGGTTGCATTCCTAGAAAACGTCCATAATCGTGATTTTTCATCACGCAAACTCCTGACAAAAATTGATAACCAAATATAAAATGTGAAAGAAACAACAGATGTTATTTTTCCCTACATAAATTCCATGAGCGCATTTTATTCCATATCTCAAAGTTTTTGGTAGTGATTATTGAATTCTAGAAGAGTGAATTTCTATTACCTGAGCTGCCGTAACATAGGAGTACTCTGAAGATTCTGAGTAATTATCCATCTAGAGTTCTATCCAAGTCTCTAAATTCATACCAAGCCCTCCAAGACAAGTTGTCCCAACATCTTCATCCTTGCTTCATAACTCAAGTGTTTAAATTCAACTTAAGTGCTTCTCGTTGATCTTTCACCGTAACCTAGGTGTTATTCTTATAATTTAGTGAGTCAAATAGTGCACAGCACTCTGGGCAGAGGTTGCTGTTCTTTGCAAACTGAATAATCAACTCCTGAGATCTGCGATATATTCTTTCAGTTAAACAGCACAGTGTCTTATTTGTGCTACCTACTGCTTCTGTACACCGTATTAATGGCAATTGAAATAAATATGCCATTCACCCACAAATCTCTCTTTAATCATGTCCCAGAGAATAAATGCATTATATGATCCACGTTCATCAACCTTGCCCAATCTCATAATATTGCATCTACCCATATTAAATGGCATTCGTCACTCACCAGCCCAAGTCTACAATTAATTCACATTCTTCGACATCTGATCAGCTTGTTAGCAGCTGTTTGCAGTTGCTTCACGTTTAGTGTAATCTGCATCCCTCAAACAATATGACAGCAGGAATTGCAGCCAACACTTCAACTGTGACCTATCAATATCCAGCACAAATTCAACATCTTGCTTTTAAATTCAATAACCAATTAGAAAGATGTGATTCATTGGAATACAGCTCTGTTCAAGAAAATAGAAAAGGATAACTAAGAAACTTGGGGCAATAGTTGTGGATAAATTTCTTAAGGGAATTTTCTGAGTATGTGCTGGTGTTGCAGAACATTACGTGCTGCGTGACAGATAGATGAATGAAGCAGCACGGAGAACAAGTAGGTGCTCAGCTGACTGAAAGACAGGACTGAACAGATTTCTTAAATGGAGACTGATGAAGCTTATGTCCAGGTACCTATGGAATTCGGTTTAGAATTCAATAACTCACACAGCAAGTAGAATGAGTCCTCAAAGGGCAAACATATTTATACCTGCCCCAAATGCTCCTTCAGCACATTAGTGATTTACAGATGTAACAGCAGTGAAAAACAGAGGCTCAGGCTGAAAAGTAACACATCCTAATTCCTGTACAAACTGTATCTGCAGAAAATCTTCCCAAAATCCATGTATACCCCTACATAGATCTAATTTTAAACTGACGCTTTCAAAATGTTGAAAGGCACAGATTTCTCATGGTCCTCCATCAAAAATATGGGACCCAGTGCACACAGCTGATTTTTGGTCGTAAAGTCAACTGTACTAGAAAGATAGACCCAAACAACCAGCTATTTAAAAATAAGAGCAAGTGGTTGAAAAAAAATTATGCTCGACTTCGAGCCTTCCAGCTGTTACATCTCTTTTATTGTTCCATCAAGGAATGGCAAAATCAAAATACTGCAGATGCTAGGAAACTGAACTAAAAAACAAAGTGCAAGAAATGCACAACAGGTTTGGCAGCAAGAAGGAGAAAGAATTGCATAACAACTCACAAGCATTTTAATTCCATTTTCCCTGCTTAAACGAAGGAGGCAAGGACACTTTGACTTCTTTGAAGTTAGAAAATGACACCTGTGATGTCCGGAGATAACGAGATGCACATGTCAAGAGACTGCTTTCAGCACTCCTGCCGCTTGTGAACAGACTGCAGCACCCCCTGGGGCAGCTGTTCCAGCTGAGATACAAATGTGACAGCCTTCTTTTCATAATGCTCCTCACAGCGATGTGTTATAATTGTTCTGTTACTTATTATGCCAAACAAGTGATAGATTTGTTGTATTTCAGATGCATTCAGCAATCATTCCTAACTAAGTACAGCCAGATGTTTATTGAAAAAAATCCTTTGCAATTGAACTCAAACAAATAACTCAGATCGGGAGACAGGTCAATGGGGGATGAGGAAGAAATGGTCCCAGCTTCACCAGGAATAAAAAAAAGTACTAATTCTGGGAAAATACCAGAATATTTCAGTGATTTTATGTGGTTGTCTCAAACAGGTACTGAGCTACTTATACAAAGTGACTCGATAGTACTCAGGGGATCCCCTGCATTCAAGGACCTTCGCTAGTTGCTACAGCTCTAAAGCAGCTGTCAAAATCTATCTTGAATCTGGCATGGAGCCAGATGTGTGCCTCCTAATCCTTCTGGCTCTTTCAAGTGTAGCAGCCAAAAGGATCAAAAGATGCTCTTTCTGGCTCCTCGATGCTGCCAAAAGTCAATGCAATTGCTCCTCTTCCCATTAGGCACCGCCATGTCACCAAATGGCAATAAATTTGTCTTTCTGAAATGGTGGAGCTACCACTAGAGGCAGAATAGGTCTTAGTGTGACTAAAATGATTACAATGGGGCCCAAGGAACAACTTCAAATCAACCTTCAATGTTCCAGCTGTAACACACACTCTGCCTAAACTGAATGTGTCTCTAATTTCTCCATTAGGTTTCCAAATCAAAATATGCTCACATCAACAGGTAATGTGGAAAGGAATATCACAATGATCCAACAGCCCAACCTTTGAAATCTGAACACGTTTTACAATATCAGCAAAGGATGCTAAGCATGCTGCACTGATGGACTGGACTGCTGGACGGGACCTCCAAAATGTGACCATAACAAGCCTATGAGAAATGAGTGGAGTCTAAATTTAGCAACATTGAGGCAAGTATGGTCATAAATCAAGTGTGACAGTGCCCAATTTAGTTCAACAATAACCAATTTTGTGCAGTGTGTGTACTAGACCTAAAACAGAGAGTTGGAGTTGCTACTATATGAGCTGGGACTATTTTGTTCTTAAAAAAGTGGTTTTGTGGTGTGCAAAATGATATTGAAAAGAAAATCCATCACTCATTTCAGATCTAGATTCCAAAGCTCATTTGCTTAAAAAGTTACAATGCTGCCAAGATCCAATCCAACATTCCAGGTTTTGAATAACCTTGTGTGGACTACTGGGGGTCATTAAAAAAGCCATAAAAGCTTGGAAGATGTTTTTATTTTCTGATTTCAGTGAAGCAGGTTCACTTCTTCTGATCCCACAATATGGCCACGGATCACTACTGTCCTACCAACATCTCTCTCCCACAACTTTGGCACATCTAGGCTTCACCAGACACTGAAATTCTTAACAGTCCAATTACCAAACTGATAAAACCAAAGGGCAAATTTATTTCAATACTAAAGGAATTTCTATTCCACCATGTCAGAATGGTGACTTATTGGGTCTTAAGACTCTCCCAATTAGATATATAGAAAAAAGTATTAAGAAATAAACTAGAGGCCCATTTAGAGAAACTTAGCATTCAGTATATAGAATTACTAGACACGGTTGCATTTTTCCTCCTCTTAAGAAAACCAATTAAGAGATTAGATGAACAATGCTCAAATGCAATTGTAATTATGAAAGAAAAGGCATAGAGAACACAAATCAGTGCTGAAATCTATCGGGGAAGTCAATCTAAATGTAGAAAATCTTGCCTAAGACACTGACAGGTAGGAATAAGGGTGTAATTTACAGACTTATATAGGGATAGCACACTTAATAAGCATCCCATTTTTATTCAGGATTTAAGTTTATGGAGCAAAATGCTACAATCAAAAAGGAAAAAAGCTTGACAACATAATATTATGAACGTTTATTGTACATTCCAGGTGTTTTATCTGGGTCTCAGCGGTTCAGTGTGATTATGCCAACATTCTTCTTAGTTCCTCCCTCTCCCCTCACTTCTACTAATACCATTGTGTCATTTCCACTAAGCATCACTCCCTGATCATTTCTCTAATTTTCTTCAATCAAGAACTCAATAACAAATTGATGGAAATCATGGTAAATTTGTGAAAATTATGAATTATCCAGCTCCCAACATAACCTCATCCCAGTGTCATTAACTTTTGGAAATATTAATGGCACATTAAGGGCAAAGACTTAGTAATTTGGCAAGCGACACATATCATAGCTCTGCCACAAGTGACAGGTGGATAGTTTATCAGAGATGATGGATCAATGGATCAATATTCTGAAGAGTTACTTTATTATTTTGGGGGTTCACAAGTCTGATGCAGGTGGAACTCCAACCCAACTCATCCTCCAAGAAAACATCTATATTTTACACAGCCTTTTCTTAATTCCACAATCACCATGCATAATCAAGAGAGCTCCATTCAAAAAACTGATCACAGCTTGCATAAGAGTTTCCCTTTCACTTGTTTGGCCTCATGCTAAAATATTTTGGCTTGAAGTAGTATTCTTTAAGTGAATTATTGCCTTCAATCCCCCAATGAAAGACATTCAGTGCTGGTTTATTTTTATTGCTGAAAATAATTACGTTTTCTAACCTTTCTCTGTGGTTAAAAAACACTGCTTTTTCTCTGCACAAAGTACAATCCACAAGGTGTGGCTGCTGTGAGCTATGCACAGCTTTGATGGGATAACATCCAACTCTACTATTTGAACTACATAAAATGGCACAACTGTGTTATTTTTGGTACAATGCTGGCAGGATAACCTCAGTCAAAACATAACCCTCTTCAAGATTTGAGCATGTAATTCAGAGTACTGAAATTCCATGGGTTGGAAAGGATAATATTTTCTTTTCAACTACAGATGAACCTTAAGTGATTCAGCATCAATTTAGATATTAGTAGCAGAACTGAACCCCATTGACCTATTTCTCAGGTGCAAGCAGCAAAAGCACTAGTTTTCAAGACTGCACTCCAAATTCATCTGGCACCAGAATAACATCTAGTGTTATATAGGGTCAAGTACACCCCTGGCAGCTGCTTGAAGCTGGTATTAAGGATGGATTTAATTCCCATTTAATGGTCCCAAGCCAACAATCAGTAAGACTAACAAAGGCACATGCCAGGCATGTGCTATCCACAGGAGGCCTAAACTAGCTTGGAGAGTTCCAAAGAAGCCTTTCCATTCTTCCTGGCCTCACATGGAGAAAATGCATTTTTCAGGCTTCCTGCTGGTACTCATCTTTCTTCACACTGTTTTAGTCTGGCAAGAAATCACAGGGTCCATCATCTTCAGATGGGGTTACTTGCAGCCTACTCGGTAGAAGTAGCTAAAATTTGGAACAATGATTTTATGACTGCTTTCAGTCAAAGTTACCATAATTGTCCACATGTCTGATTTGTGCTAGTGATGTTCCAGTTGCTTTAAACACTGCCTTTGATGAAACAGTAACTAAATCTGGGCAGGCACAATGAGCCACAAACCAGGAGTGAATCTTCTTTAAGTCAAGTCCTAATCACTTCATTGCAACCCAATCACAATCTTAATTTTTTGCTTAGTCAGGTGAGAGAGGTTGTTCTTCTAATAGCACTGGCCTTTGTTTAACAGTCCCATTCACTAGCTTAAATTAATCAGGCCTTACCAATATATACCATCCGGCAGCACTTACATCAACCATAATGAAGTGCTTCAAAAGGTTGGTTATGGCGCAAATCAACTCCTGATTCAGAGATGACCTGGATCTGCTCCAATTTGCCTACCGCCACAACAGGTCAACAGCAGATGCAATTTCTCTGGCTCTTCGCTCTGCTCTGGACAACAGGAACTCATACGTCAGGCTGCCATTCATCGACTACAGCTCAGCATTCAACACAATCAACCCATCCAAACTCATTATCAAGTTTCAACACCTGGGCCTCTGTACCTCCCTCTGCCACTGGATACTTGACTTCCTCATCGGCAGACCTCATTCAGTGAGGATTGGTAACAACATCTCCCTCCTCGCTGATCATCCACACAGGTGCACCTCAAGGTTGCGTGCTTAGCCCCCTACTCTATCCTCTATACACAGATGACTGCGTGGCTAAGCACAGTTCCAATGCAATCTTCAAATTCGCCGACAACACTACTATTACTAGACGAATCACAGACGGTGATGAGTCAGCTTCCCGGAGCAAGATAGGACACCTGGTTGAGTGGTGCCACAACAATAACCTCTCACTCAATGTCAGCAAAACTAAAGACCTGATTGCTGACTTCAAGGGGAAGGAGTACAAAAATGCGCCAGTCTGCAGTGGGGGAAAAATCGTCAGTGGAGAGAGTCAGCAGCTTTAAAATTCCTGGGTGTTAACATATCGGATGACCTGTCCTGGGCCAGCACATTGATGCAATCATAAGGAAAGCATGCCAGCATCTCCACTTTCTTAGGAGGAGAAGGAGATTTGGCTTATCACAGAACACTGTAACAAACTTCCACAGATGTACTGTTGAAAGCATCCTGACTGGTTGCATCATGGTCTGGTCTGGTAATTTGAATGCACAGGAGCACAAGAAGTTGCAGAGGGTAGTGGACTCTGCCCAATACATCATGGGCACATCCCTCCCCACAATCGACAGTATCTACAGGAGGTGCTGTCTCAAGAAGACAACATCTATCATCAAACATCCCCACCATCCGAGCCATGCCATCTTTTCGCAGCTATCATTGGGGTGGGGGTACAGAAGCCTGAAGTCCACACCACCAGGTTCAAGAACAGCTACCTCCCTTCAACCGTTCTATTCTTGAACCCACCGGCAAAAATCTAATCACTGCATTTTAGCAACACCATGACCACTTTGATCACTTTGCACTAAAATGGACTTTGTTTTTGTTCTAATAGTGTTCTTTCTTGTAAAAATTGTGTATAATATGTTTAATTTATGTTTTTCTTGCAAATGCTGCTTATATTGATGCTATATGCCTGTGCTGCTGCTGCAAGTTTTTCATTGCACCTGCGCGTACATGTACTTGTGCACATGACAATAAACTGGACTTTGACTTTACTAGGAACATAAACAAGGTTCAGGAGTAAGCCAACTGGCTCTTCAAGTTTACATTGCCATTCATTAAGATCATGTCTGATCTTAAACCAGTCTCCTGCACTATCCCTATATCGTTAGATTCCCTTAGTATCAAGAAATCTTTCCATCTGTGTTTCAAAGAAACATGAATGAGCTTCCACAGTGAAAGGCTGAGTCCTGCACTGATTCCTGCAGTGCCGCACTAGTCACAACCTGCCAACCCAAGAAAGATCTGTATTTTGACACTTTGTTTCTGTCCAATAACCAATTCTCAATCCATGTCAGTATATTACCTCAATTTCATGTGTTCTAAACATGCTGACCAACCTCCTGTGTGGGACCTTAATCAAAGTCTTGTAAAAAATCCAAATACATCACATCTGGACATTTTCTCTTCTCCCCCTTCCATTGGGCAAAAGATACAAAAGCCTGAAAACACATACCACCAGCCTCAAGGACACCTTCTCTCCCACTGTTATAAGACTATTAAACAGACCTCTCGTACGATAAACTCTTATCCTCATATTCTACTTCATCGTGGCCCTTGCACCTTATCATCTACCTGCATTTCCTCTGTAACCATAACACTATATCCTACATCCTGTATTGCTTTTCCCCTGTACTCCCTCAATGTACTGACGTTGTGAAATGATCTGTATGGATGGCATGCAAAACAAAGTTTTTCGCTGTATCTTAATATAATGACAATAATAAACCAATTAACAATTATCCACTGGTTGATCTTACCTATGCCACTGCTCACATCCTCAAAATAAAATATAGCACATTAGTGAACATGATTTTCCTTTCAATAAATGCATGCCAGCTCTACTCAATCCTTTCATTCTTTTCAAGGTGTTCTATTAAACCATCCTTCATTACAGATTCCAGCATTTCTCTACCACTGATGCAAGGTTAAAAGGTCAGTTTTCTCTCTCCATCCTCTTTTAAAGATCGAGTTCCCATTTGCTACCCTCCAAATCAAATGAACAATTCCAGAATTGAAAGAACTTTAGAAAATGACAACCAGAGCATTCATTATCACTAAAGCCATCTCTTCGGTGACTTTTCATCTGGCAAAGAATCAGAAGGTCACTTTGGTGAGCATCAGGCTTTGGTGCAGAGGACAAGTAGTGAACAGGTGAGGTTTTTCTTCTTCTTAAAAGGAAATGGGGGTAAAGGATATAGAAGCTGGGCCAATGGTATGCTCCTCTTGCAGGATGTGGGAGAACAGGGATATTTCGTTTCCAATGTCCCTGGTGACTATAACTGCAGGAAATGTGTCCAGCTGCAGCTCCTGTCAGGTTTGAGGTGGAAAATGTCATGGATAGTATATTTAGTGTGTTGGACTCTCCAGAGAGCATCCAAGATGTGGAAAATGTCATAGATAGTACTTACAGCTAGTTGGTCACACCATAGGTGCAGAAAGAAAAGAGATTGGTGACCAACAGAAAGGGCTGTACATTCAGGCAGATAGTACAAAAGTCCTCTGTGGTCATTCCCCTCTTAAACAGGCTTTGGATACTGTTAGGAGGGGATCACCTCTCAGGAAAGCAGCAGCAGCAGCAGCCAAGTTTGTAGCACCACTGTTGGTTCTGATGCATAGCAGGAGAGGGAAAATTTCAAGCGAGCAGTAGTGGTGGCGCCTTCATTAGTGAGGGGAACAGACAGGTGCTTCTGTGGCAAAAAGCGAGACTCTGGAATGATACATTGTCTTCCTACAGCCAGGGTCAGATGTCTCGAATCAGGTACATACTGTACATTCTGAAGGGAGAGGGAGAACAGCCAGCAGGTGTAGTTCACATTGGTTCTAACGACATAGGAAGGCAGAGGGGAGGTCCTGGCAAACTGAAATTTAGGGAGTTAGGCAGGAGGTTAAAAAGCAGGATCTCTAGGGTTGTAATTTCAGGATTATTCCTTGTGCCACGTGCTAGTGAGGATAGAAATAGGAAGACAGCTTAGATGAACGTGTGGTTCATGGGTTAGTGCAGGAGGGAGGGCTTTAGATACTTGGATCATTGGGATCACACCTGGGGTAGGTGGAACCTATACAGGAAGAACAGGTTGCACCTAAACTGGAGGAAACCAATACTCTTGCATGGAGTTTTGCTCACACTACTCAGGAGGGTTTAAACTAATTTGGCAGAGGGGGTGGGAAACAAAGTAGCAGTGCAGCAGGTTAAAAAAAATTGTAGAGGATTCATCCAGTAAGTCCAGTAGCAGAGCGGACAGAGGCAGGTTAGAGAGCATGGGAGGGCTGGCGGGTTCAGCTGTGTTTACTTTAATGCAAGGGTCCTTACAGATAAGTCAAATGAGCTTAGAGCATGGGTGTGCAATAATATCATAATTCCAATTGCTATCTCAGAAATGCGGTTGAGGGAAGGGACTGGCAGTTTAATGTTCCAATATACTGAAGTCTCAGGCATGATACAGAGGAATGCAAAAAAGAGAGAGTCACACTACTGATGAGGAGAACATAACAGCAGTACTTAATGAGATCCTGGAGGGATCGTCCAGTGAGGTCCTATGGGTAGAATTTAGGCATAAGAAATGAGCGATCACTTTGCTAGGATTATATTATAGGCCTCCCAATCAATGGTCAGCATGAATTAGAGGAACAGATATGCAAGCATATCTCAGAAAGATACAAGAGCAATGGGATTATAGTGGAGGATTTTAATTTTTCTTTAGTGCAAAGGGCTTAAATGGGGCTGAATTTGTTAAGTGCATTCAAGAAAGTTTTCTGAGAGAATATAAAGAAATTCCTTCTAGAGATGGGGCAGTACTTGCCCTTATCTGAGGACATGAAACTGGGCAGGTCTGAGAGTGTTGATGGGGGAGCACTTTGGGAACAGTAACCATAATTCCTTAAGTTTCAAGATAGTTTTGGAGAAGGACAAGGTTGGTCCTCAAGTTAAGGTCTTGAATTGGGGGAAAGCCAATTTCAATAGCATAACAGAGGACCTGGTAAAAGTATGGAATCATCCAGCGTGGAAATAGGCCATTCAGCCCAATTCATCCACACTGACCAATCAGCAGCCTTCCATATTAACCCCATCACCCAGCACTTGGGCCATAGCCCTCAATACCCAAGCAATTCAAGTGTTCATCTAGACACTTCTTAAATGCTGTCAGCAACCCAGCTTCAACCACTCTCTCATGCAATGCATTCCAAGTACTTACCACTCTCTCAGGCAGTGCATTCCAAGTACTTACCACTCTCTGGGTAGAGAAGGTCCCCCTCATATACCCTCTGAATCTCTTTCCCCTTACCCCAAACCCATGTCCTCTAGTTTCATCTACCTCTGATAAAGGGAAAAGTTTTCTGTATTCCACCCTATGTATACCCCTCATAATTTTATATTTTTCAGTCATGTCCCCCTTAACCTCCTCCACTCCAGGGAGTAAAGACCTAGCTTCCCCAATCTCTCCTCATAAGTGAAACACTGCATCCCAGGCAACATCCTGGTGAATCTCATCAGTACCCTTTCCAGCACCATCACATCTTCCTATAATGTGGTGACCATAACTGTATGCAGCTGAGGTCTGACTAGCATTTTATAAAGTTGAAGCATAACGCCCCAGCTTCCATATTCAATATCCCAAATAATGAAGGCCAGTATCCCATAGACCTTCTGAATCAGGTTGCCTATCTACGTTGCCACCTTCAAGAATCTATGGACTTTTACTCCAATACTCTGTATCTCAATGCTTCCTAAGACCCTGCCATTCATGGTTCACTGTCCAAGCCTTATTAGTGCTCCAAAATGTATCACTTCACACTTGTCATTTTTCAGCCCATTTCACCAACACATTGTTATCACCCTGTAGCCCAAGACAACCTTCCACACTATCAACAACTCCACCAATCTTTGTGTCATCCATGGATTTACTAATCTTGCCTCACATATCCACATCCAAGTCATTCGCACATATTGCAAACAACAAAGAACCCAGCACCAAACCTTCTGGGACACCACTAGTCACAGGTATCCAAGCGCCAAAACAACCCTCTACCATCACCCTCTGTCTCCTATTGCTAAGCCAATTTTGGATCCAGCTTGCCAACTTGCCCCAGATCCCATGGGCCCTAATCTTTCGAACCAGTCTCCCACATGGAATCTTTTAAAAGGCTTTATGAAAGTCCAGGTAAATCTACTGCCCTGCCCTCGTCAATATACTTTTTACATCTTCAAAGAATTCAATCAAATTGTTCAGACAGAATCTGTCCATGACAAAGCCACGTTGGTTGTCTCCAATTAGTCCCTGCCTTTCCAAGTGATCACTAATTCTCCCTCTCAGAATTTTTTCCCAGTATCTTCCCTGCCACTGATGTTAGGTCTATAGTGTCATCAGTGCTGCCTTTCTTGAAAAGGGTGACCACATTTGCTGTCCTCCAGTCATCTAGTACCTCAACTTGTGCCCAGTGAAGATTTAAAAATCTCAACCACAGCAATTGCTTCCCTTACTTCCTGCAGCAGCCTGGGATAACTCTTCATCCAATCTTTATCCACCATTAAACCTGCCAAGGCAATCAAGTACCTTCTGTTTATTTATAGAGACTTGCACTAGACTTGCACCTACCCCTGCAATGAATTCTCCAACAACAAAGTTGTTTCCTTTGTAAATACCAATGAAAACTATTAATTTATGCCCTCACCTATACCTTTTGGCTCCATGCATAGATTGCCTCTATGGGTCCTACTTTTCCCTGTGGTTATTCTTTTGCCCTTGATATACCAATAAAATCCTTCAGATTTACCTTACTTTTGTCCGTCAGTGACTTCTCATGACCTCCTTTTATCCTTCCCAATTTCCTTTTTAAGCACTTCTGTATGCTTTTTATACACTTGACAAGCCTCTCCCATCATTAGTTCCTTATACCTGTAGATTGGGAGCACATGCTTGCAGATAAAATGACAGCTGACAAGTGGGAGTGTTTTAAAAGAGAATTAGTAAGAGCACAGGGCCAGCGTGTTTTGGTAAGGGTGAAAGGCAATGATGGCAACCTTAGGAAGACAAAAGGGGGCCATAAAATATCCTTGGAAAATAAAACTAAGGAGAATCCCAAGACATTGTAAAAATATAAAAGAAGGCAGCCAGGGAAAGAGTGAGTCCCCATAGGGACTAAAGGGATTATCTATCTGTGGAGCCAGACTACGTTAATAAGGCTCTGAATGAGTACTTCTCATCTGTATTCACCAAGAAGAAGGATATAGAAGATAGTGAGTTCAGAGAGGGGTACATGGATGATCTGAAACATGGCAGTATTAACGAGGAAGTATTAGATGATACAGAATACACAAGGATTGATAAATCCCTGGGGCCATATGAGATCTATCCCAGATTGCTGAGGAAAACAAAGCAGGTGCTAGCTGGGGTCCTAACAGGTTTTTTTACCTCTTCTTTAGCCACAGGTGAAATGACTGGAGGATAGTTAATGTTGTTCCTTTATTTAAGAAGGACAGCAGGGATGAGTCAGATAATTACAGTTCAGTGAGTCTTATGTCAGTGGTAGGGAAATTATTGGAGAAAACTCAAAAAGGCAAAGAAAAGAAAAATCAGAAGGATTTATGCATTTGGAAAGGCAGGAGCTAATTAGGGATAGTTGGTGTAGTTTTGTGCAAGGACAATCCTGCCTCATTAATCAGATTGAGTTTTTGTTGAGGATGTAACTAAGAAGATTGATGAAGGTAGGGCAGTAGATGTTGTCTATATGGACTTTAATGAGACATTTGACAAGGTCCTGCATGGTCAGCTGGTGCAAAAGATTAAGGGACATGGGATCCAAAGTGAACTGGCTAATTTGACCAAAAGTTGGCTTGGTGATAGGAGGCAGAAGTTAGTGATGAAAGATTACTTTTCGGATTGGAAGTCTATGACCAGTGGTGTACTGCAGGGATCATTGCTGGGACTTCTGCTGTTTGTGATAGATACTAATGACTTGGATGTGAACACAAAAGATATGATTAGTGAATTTGCAGATGACACGGAAGTTTGTGTTGTTGTGGATAGCGAGAAGAGCTGTCTAGGCTACAGTCGGATATAATTCAAATGAAAAGTTGGGCAGAATGATAGCAGATTTTATCCCAACAAGTGCAAGATGATGCATTTTGGGAAGTGAAATATGGGTGGGACATATATTAGTAAAGAGTCAGACACTCAGGAATCTTGATGAACCTTTGGGTTCAAGTCCATAGTTTCCTGACAATGGCAACATAGGTAGATAGGGTGGTGAAGAAGGCATATGGCATGCTTGCCTTCATAGGTAAGGGCACAGAATACAAAAGTTGGGGCATTATATTGCAACTTTACAAAACTGGTTAGATGGCACATGGAGTACTCTGTGCAGTTCTGACTGCCACACTATAGGAAGGAAGTGATTGCGCTGGAGAGAGTGCAGAGGAGATTCACCAGGATGTTGCCTGAATTGGAGGACTTTATTTATGGGGAGAGATTGGGTTTGTTTTCCCCGGAGCAAACAAGGCTGCATAATGACCTGATAGAGGCTGTAAGCAGCATGCATAGGGCTTCTGCACTGTATAACAACTCTATGACTCTTTCAAAACTCTAGGATGTAAATAGTTTCTGTGGGATTTATCAGTTTTCAAGCTCACCAACTCTTCTAGCACTATTTTTTGTTTGCCTAATACTTAGTTCCTTCTGTTCTTCACACTCACTAGATCCTGGATTCTCTAATGTAACTGGCAGGTTTTCTGTGGTAAAGCAATCACCTGACAAACTAGTTCACTATCTGAGACAATGCAATAAACCTTGCAAGCACTCCAGGTCACCTGGGACAAGGCAGTAACTAATTCAGAATATAGAAAAAGTCAGCATCCTCATTGACTAATTCTGCATTTAGGATGTAGCAATAAAACTCACAAATTAATGAAGTATCTCAAAGAGAAAATAAATCCATCAAACTGATCTGCTTTAATCAGTGTACAGATTTATAACATCAGTTACATAGCCTCTATCAGGACTGTTTAACTTTTCATTAGTTCACGTAATTGTTCCCATTCCTTAATTTGCAATATTCACACATGCAAACAAATTTGGAAAGTTGATGTGTACTATTAATTTACAAAGTAAGGACAGCACAATGGAGGCACATGGTTATATACCAAATTCAACTATGTGATTTTCCTCCTAAGAAATCCTAGTTTTAGTCATTCTGACAAGGTGATTTGGTAGAGGAAGGAAAACTCAAAATACAAATCAATCTCATGCACACACATCAGCCAAAAGCCAACTCTTGCAGTGAAATAATGTATTGCATGAGAGGAGAGAAACCTCTACAAATAAAAGCAAAAAGCTAGGAAATTAAAGCAAGCAATATGGGCAAAATAATAATCTCCCAAATTGGAAATGAACAACACCATGAAATAAAATGTAAGAGTCCTGACTCAATGGATTAATTGCACTGCCTATCATCATCCTCAACTATGCAAACCACAAAAAACACAGGTTCAATTCTGGTTCAAATCCATAATTATAGGGAAGCAACAAAATGACATCTATGCTTCTGGGCCTATAAGAGAAGAAATCAGTCTCCTGTCAAATGATTTCTTAGCCATCTTTACCTTATTGTGGCAATGTGTGCGCACAATGAGTGAGGACAGGTTGAGGCCTCAACTGTGATGTGATATCCATAGATGACACTGCTGAACATCATACTCACCGTCAAAGCCAACATGTGCAAAATGTTCACTTTGGCAAAATTCTGCTTTGGTTACAGAATGAGTCACCCATATCAAGACAGAAGGTATAAAGCACAGATAGAGTTGACCAATGACAATTCAGCTCAAGGCCTCAGTTGCAACAAACTAGGCCCTGCACATTCTCACAGCTGAATTTGTGCTAGCAGTCCTTGTTGCTCAAGGTAATGCTTGGGAGATCAGCCACAGAACCAATGGAACTTTGAGGGTGAGCAGTGGCTGGAATAGGGGAAATTTCTAACTTGGAAGTCACAGACTCTTAGGTGAAGGGGTATGAAGAGCAAGGCTGTAGGTAACTAATTTACTTAATTAGTTGGCCTCCCCTGTAGCATTGTGAGAGAAAGACTACGTTGACCTGCCCGAACAACTGGTACCCCCAGGACAACATGATCCACATTTGCAACAATGATCCAAATGAAACAACCCACAAGAGGTCATTTTCATGTTTCACTCGTGAAAAAAAATAATTGCAAATGCATAAGTATAATGCAATTGAATTTTGAGGCAATTTTCATTGCTTCTTCCGTAGTTGAAAAGCTTGAATTTCAGCAAGATGCCAATCTTCTGCTGGAGACATCAATGAAATTCCAGGCGTAGACACTTAACAGAAACCCAACAGAGTTGTTTAGAGATTTTTGTTCAACCTCTGCATTGAATTATCTACTAGCAAAGAATTAGCCTAATTTCACATATATTCAAAGAGAAATTTCACATATATTCAAAGAGAATATATGTGAAGCCATTAAGCTTTACTGATGTCTATGATATCACACATTTCTCAGTTGAAACAAAATAACAGCCCGCTACTAATAACATACATCAATAACTCATTAAGATGTTACTGGAGATTTTTGACAGAAAATAAATGCCTTTACAAAAGCAACAATAGGAACTCTGTGCAGGATTGATCACTGACAGGCATTATTAGCTGGTGACTCACTGCTCGATGTAGATTGCAAAAAACTGATTTAGATTGTCTCACAGTTGACTTTCATTACACACAATATTGAGTTAATTCTCCAGTGAAGTGTGACCTCTTACCATTGCCAACCTCATATCAAACTGATATCAGATATTGATATCAAAGCTAGATTTACACAAATCAGATTTACACATTTTCAGCTGTGTGGCCATCTCTATTGAAAACCCATTTTAATTCTTCATCTACACAACATGTACAAAACTTAAGCATCTACTTAAATCAAGAGTGAGACTTAATCTTAAAATGGATAATGAAGTAGAAGCATTGCCACATATAGAAGAGATTGCTATTTCTGGCCCATCACTTTGTTTTTTTTGAAAGGAAACAGTATTTTTGTTAAAACAGGCTTACGTGACCAATCTACTATTTGAAAGAGGTTACGGAGGTTGGGCATATCACTGAACACTCTAACAAACTTCTACAGCTGCAGAGAGTAGTGGACTCTGCCCAATACATCACAGGAACATCCCTCCCCACCATTGGTAGTGTCTACAGGAGGTGCTGCTATAAGAAAGCAACATATATCAAAGATGCCCACCATCCAGGCTATGCCATCTTTTTTCAGCTACCATCCGGCAGGAGGTACAAAAGCCTGAAGTCCCACACCACCAGGTTCAAGGACAGCTACCTCCCTTCAACATTCGATTCTTGAACCAACTGGCAACCCTATATCATCACTACTGTTTAGCAACACCATGACCACTTTGGTCACTTTGCACTAAAATGGACTTTGTTTTTGTTCTAATTGTGTTCTTTCTTGTAAAAATTGTGTATAGTTTATGTTTGTTTTTCTTGCGAATGCTGCTAATATGATGCTATGTGCCTGTGCTGCTGCTGCAACTAAGTTTTTCATTGCACCTGTGCATACATGTACTCGTGCATATGACAATAAACTTGACTTTGACTTAATTAATGGCAAGACTGCATAATACAAGGTGTGTATGATCACAATGCAAAACAGAAATATTGCCTGTAATTTCTCCCTCCCCTGATGCTATGCCAAAGTTGGTTCCAGTGATTAAAAGCACATGACAACTGGTCTTCAAGTACTTGTACTTCGTCCTCTGATGCCTTGATGTTCCCAGCCATTCTGTGTTGACTTCTTTTGCAACAACAATGCTTGTGGTAACTTTCCACCGCACATTTTAGATTTGCATTTAATTTACCACCTGTCAGAATTAGTGGGAATATCTGCATAAGTGGTGCACTGGTGATCCAATGCCAATTTCAGTTTACTACCACTCCATTTATGCCGGGTGGGTCATTTTAAACTCAGATTCATAGTAATAAATTCAAGTGTTAAGTGGCAAACTGTTTTATTTTTAATAGACATGAGATTTTAATTTGTCAGTGTGCTTTATTTTCTTTAGATGCACTGGGGATTTTTCAGCTGGTTTCTGTGCTGTAAAATTCTAAGGATTCCTCCTTCCATTTCTCTGTAATCATACAAACTCTCCCCTCCCAAATCAATTAAAAAGGAGAAATATTTGATGATTTCTTTTTTTTTTGGGGGGGGTGCATGGGTGTTACAAACTGTAAAGTTTTTTTTTAAAATATCAGGTTGATTATAGTTGTCATTCCATAACTTAAATATAGAATAATAATGTTAATGTCTCCATTTGGAGCACAATTTATATGCTGCAAAGCCAAAAGCTGTTGGTTTTAATTAGATTTACTTGATGATATTCAACATCATCATTTGCCTGTAACACTAATAAATAGACTGTGAATAATCATGACTGATAAAAATAGGAATTGTAAATGTTCAGTGGAAACTACTTCTCCCATCTGCCTCAGTCGGGCTTACATTGTTTATATTCACACATTGTTGGATTACTTCTGTCATATTTTACTAAAAGAGCAAAAAAGAAAATTGCCCAAGGATTCAAGGCATCTGTTTGCATAACAATACTTTCGGCAGCCATCTCTTGGCATCACTGAACAAAGCACCAAGGGATCCACTTTCTCCATTCACTAATTTAGCAAAGAGGAATACAAAGCAGTAAAACCAAAAATACATGCAAAAATACATTGAAGACAACATTTTGTGAACAAAAGCAAACAGGAAAATTTACTTACTGGGGTTTTTAAATACTCTCCCAAAAACTACAAATATTAATCTATTCTCATTTCTATACTTTGCAGTTAGCTCCTGTTAGAACCAAGACTGATCCTATCTCGCTCCTATGCTTGTTTGGAGCTCTTCATCAAGTTTTCTCACAGCATGTTTAGACACAATTTCACCAGTGCCTTCAAACCTCATTCTTTTTGAAGTTTACACTCAGGGAGCTCTCTGGAGGGCCTCAACTTACTATTCATTCAAGCCATTTCTCCTCCTTCAATTTCCTTTGAAGCAAAATTAAAGGTGCAGCTGTGCAATTAAAGTTTCAACAAGAAAACTGCCACAGGCTGTTTAATGTGACAGCTGTAATTTAATACACCTGCTTCCTAAAAATAGTGATCTTTGTATATTTTTGGGAACAAGATAAGAAGTCAATGATTACTTTAGAACCTCGTGCAATATTCCCCCCCCCCCCCCACCCCCAAGAAAAGTTTTTTGAAAATTGCAAAGTTAGGTGAGAGTTAAATAAAGAATATGGGCCAAATCAAAGTGAGAAACCTAAATGGCCCAAGTTGAGCTGCTTACTCTTGAATGTGACCAATTTAGTCCTGGAAAGTCTAAAAGGTCTCTCACTCTTAAAATAACACAAGACATTATAAAAAGACTAAATGTCTCTTTGAACTTTTCTGGCTGGTACCAGGTTCTTAACATAGCACCTTTATGTTTAATTTCCTCTGTGCTCAAGAATAAACAGAACAACTCATTTAAGTTAGAACACTCAGAAATTTACACAAACCTAGTAATTGGTCTGCTGAATCATATAGAGAAGTGTAACCCCATGGGTATGGGAGGCTGAAGCAAGATTTATGTTCTCTTTACAATTGTTCTAAAAGAAAATGATGCTATTTTCTCATTATCAAATGAATGAAATCAGGGTGTCCTTCCCAAAAAGAACAAAAAGCTGTTCTTACATCAAGGGCAACATTTCATCCTCCAAAAAATGGAATAACCAGTGTTACTTGCGGGATTGTTCTCTGCATAAATTGGCTGCCATATTAGTCTACATACGCAGCACCATTAAAGTAATTAATTTTTGCTGCAAGGGTCACTGCTGAGTAGCATGAAAGAGGCATCAGAGCCATTTGTCTAGAGTTAGTACAAATCTTCCACTGAGGCAAACTGGAGAACCCATCAAAATGCAACTGTATAGTATTGTTCTTTGTAGCTTCATTCAAGCACAGCATGTCACAGATAGTACCTTCTAAATGTTCAAGAGAAAGTAATACTGAGCTGTCTTCTTGAACTGCTGAAGTTCTAGGTGAACATACTTCCCAAGTATTGTTTAGTATGGAGTTTCAGGATTTTGTCAAAGTACAATGAACAATGATGTATTTCCAAAATCATTGTGATCGTTCACTTAGACAAGAATGTACAGGCACTGAGATCCTAAGATCCTACTATCTTTGTCCTTCTGGAAGGTAGAGGTTGTAAATTTGAACAAATCTGTTGAAAAAACTTTGGTGTTTTGCTGCAAACAGTACATTCTATCTGTGGTTAAGAGAATGAATGATCAAGATGGCGAATTCCTGGAAATCTCACAGCTCTATCCTAGTGCCATATATGAATTCATAGTGTCAGAACCAGGAGTTCCAGCCTAACCTCCCAATTCAAAAATGTGCGGTAAACAGCAGGATATCTTGTCAGTCTGGCAAGAACCAAATGCATGAAAGTTGGTCACTGTAACTTGAAAAGTCCCTAGCAAAGCAGATTGGCCCTGCACCAAGGCCGCAACATGGCCCTACATCAGTCAGAATCTTTTTATTCAGTCAGATTTGCCTGCCATTTACTGAGAATTATCCTCAGAAGATCCCTGGTGGATATGGTCCTGGTCCTCCTCATTCCTCCAGCAGTTTGCCCTGTTTCAAGTGTTCTCCCTTACTTGCCCTGACATGTTGATCTTCGACAGAAATGGCGACTAAAGCACAAATATGTCTGAGCAGCTGGATACTGTTGAGGCTTTCAAGGAGAGACAAAATCTTTGCTTTACCCATACCACTTCCTCAGGGCTTCACAATCTATGGTGAGTTTGTTGTAGTAAACAACAATATACTAAAAAAATCTGCAAGTAATGATCCCTTTAAATACCACAGGAGATAAATGCTGCCACACACTGGATCCGACTTGTAAATTGAACACATGGCATTAGCTGCTTTACTGAGGTTCACTTTGACAGGGATGATTTCAAATCAGCATAACATAATATGCTATTTTCCTATCTTCAGTCCTGAAGAAGGGTTCTGACCTAAAACATTGACCACCTGCTTTTCTCCATGGATGCTGCCTGGCCTGCTGAGTTCCTCCAGCATCATCGTGTTTTTCATCTAGATTGCAGCATCTGCAGTCCTTTGTTGCTCTGGATTGCAAAGGCACTGCACACCAGCACCTTTCCTAGTATCACAACTGCTGTAAGTTGTACCACAAATATGCACACCAAAATGAACACAAATCAACCACAAAAGGTATGGCACATCTGAAATCTGCAGATTTTACATAAATGCTACGATTTAGCAGAAGGGCTCATTTCCCTTAATCATCTTCTTTCCATATGCATTTTTCTTTGATTTCATAGTTTCACTCCATGGTTAAGACACAGCAGCTTTAAAGTAAAATATAATATTTAATTCAAAAATCACTTCATAACTATTAGAACAGCTACTGAAAATTAATTTTCCCAGAGATTCCTCAGTACAGAGTTCATTGGAAATCTACTGACTCAGCCAGATACACCATCTGAAGGTTTATTACCACTGATGGAGCTAAGGAGTTCATAAAGCATGACCTTTCGACCCAAGAGGTTTGTGTGCTGAATGATCCAGTGCTGACCTTTGCCTGCAGTGCTGAATAGCCTCCAGCCCCTGCACACTTCTTTATTTAAATGGTAATGAAGGCAAAAATCAAATTTATGCTTAGTGTGAAGGTATGTGTCCTTACTGAAACACAAACAGTACTCGTTCTTTCACTTCAAACGTAAATTATAAACAGCAACAACCATCAAAAGTCAATGATAGTTTCAGTGATATTTAACTCAGAGGCATCATATTTATAAACTCAAAAACTAGGCTCGAGTTGCAGATTGAGCAACAGCAGAATTTGGATTAGCTGCTGCCACTCTTTCAAACTGGTATGTGCTAATGAATAAATGATAAATAGTTTTCTGAAGCAAATTTCACTATACTCCAATGAGTCTGAGGTCTTTTTTTCCTCCTTTCCCCAAAGAAATTTTTTTTAAAAAAGATCCGTCTCCAACAGATACAGCCTACAAGTTTCTATTCTGTGTTAAACTGGCTGCCTTCATGATTATTTATGAAACAATGGGCTCAGGCAGACAAAACCAGCATTTTACACACCACTTGCGTTACCATGGCAGCTTTCAAACCTGCATAATTTGTGCCAATGGAAGGCAGGAGAAAACAGTCACACTTCTATGTTATGGATTTCTTTTCTTCATGTCCCACTGCCCTGACATACTCCAAGCCCTCCAGTGATTTCCTATTTGCAGTTTGTTACTACAGAGATAAGAAAGGAACTTCAGGACATTTCAATACAGCATAAGCAACCAAAGTTCTACAATTTCTGGCTTTTCTTCAGTTGGTTAACAATTTGGCATTGCTTGGCGGAAGAGTTCCATCTTTTATAAACAAGCAGCACATGGCACTTGTGCAGTGTGCACAGAACCCATCCACACATTTAATAAGGTGGTAAACCTGGGTCCGTCTCAACAATAACATGCCATTACTATTTCAGACCACTCCCAGATGAAAGTAATGAGACTGGCTCACAACAACCATCAATTAATTTCACCGTAGACTATTGATCCCCCTTCAGCCACTTTTTCAGCAGAGAAAAATGTGCCTCACATTCAGAATGTTGATCAGATTTAGCAAGTGAAATCAGCATTAGGTGGTACTATCATAATAGATACTATTGATCTTGTAATTCTAGTTTCTACACTCAGACCAGTGCTATGACAACTTTTCACAATATGAATACCAGATGTGTACTAATGAGTACCATGTAGACAGTGGTACTGAATCAAGCTAGCAGCATTTGGAGGAAGTGTTCCAGCACATTCCATTCTACAATCACAAACTCACTGTCGGGTCTATGAGTTTGACCAACTCATAGACCCAACACTGAGTTTGTGATTGTAGAATCAGGTGTCAGTTACTCCCTTAAGCATATTGGTCATTTTTATTTTACATAAAGAAGCTGACTCACATTGTCTTTGTTAACAAGACTGGAGGATGAGGGAACATAGAGATGGAACTCCACTGTGATCAGGACTCATCAAGTCTTAAGTATCTCTGCAATGACTGATCAAGTTAAAACTAGGCAATATCAACAGGTTCATTTCATAAGCTACATCCATTAATGGCAGTCAAAACATAGAGGACACTAAGACCAATAGAAGTCATGTAATACTTTCAGTCAAACATGTGCCTTGGAAACCCAAGCTTTATAATCTTAAATTAAATTACAAAGGAATATCTTAAAACTTGAACTCATTCTCTCAGAAAGCAATTCTTCAGACAATAGAGAATGAAATGTTCCCTCCAAAAGTCTGTGGATGGTGAATTTATTGAAATATCAATGACTGACTAACAGCAAGAGATATGGAGCAAAATCAGGTAAATGGATTCATGCACAGATAAGCTACCATCTAACTCAATGGCAGAACAGGCTGGAGGGGCTTAATAACCAACTCCTATACCTATGTACTTGCCCACAAGCATTATATGGAAGGGAATCAATCTCAATGGATAAAGTCCTGTTGGCAATACAGAAACTATTTTTCCCTAGCAATCTTTATACAGGCTTGAGTCCCTTCATATCCTTTCTTCTGCCTTTAAAAGCGTTCTGCTAACTTCACCAACTTCCTGGGACCAATGCTGATTTTGAAAAGTAACTTTTGAAAGACTGACAAAGATTAAAGAAATGAGTCATAAGCAAAGTGCTACTTATATCCTCTGTGACAAAGACATTTAATGAATGCTCCACGGTCTGCTGCTTGAGAATTCTTTAAAAGATACAATCTCACATATAAAATGATTCCTGACTGCCACTGGCTTGACAGTGTAGCTTCAATCAGCCAACTGCTTTACATAAGCTTCGGCTAAAGACAATTTTTAATACAATTCAGGTCCAAAATGGAAGAGTTGTGAAAGGAAATGTGGAGGTCTTAGTGTGCAATTACCCCTGCCTACTTGATATAAAACAGAAGCACAGCACCTATGCACTACATTATCATGACTTCCTGCAGCCACTGATATCTGCAATCCTCAATGGTTGGCTGCATCAAGGGGTGGCCCAAAATTGTAAACTGCTCACACCACTTAAAGCTAGATCACACTGAACGATGAACTGTATATGGATCAGGAGCTGGGAACCCTTTGTGACCTGAGAAAGAAAGAACAGTTGAAAATGGCAAAAATCAGGCCTCCACATTTACTGCTGCTGTAACAGAAATCTTGTAGGGGTTGGTGGAAAGGAGAAGAGATGTCCTGTATCTACAGAGGGCCAGTAGGTCTTCCAGAGACATAATAATGTGGCAGTGGGAGCAGATCGTCATGGAGGACAATGCCATAATGTAGCTCAGATTTCCAAGCTAAAGTGCTGCAAGATTTAGTGATAATAATAATTGTAGTTGGAAATAGTGACTACATCTTCAAATATCACATTTTACCAAATGCACTGCTAGACTCAACACTTAAATTGTGTCACCACCCTTAAATCACCTCCCATCAACCTGTATCATTCAGGACCAATGCCGAATATTCACATGCTGTTATCAAGATGGCATTCAGCATGCTTCATATCACAAGTGGGAGACCTCGGAGGCCTCAGAAATGCAATTATGGATTCCTGACAGCAAGAAACACTCCCTACTGAAACCAATTCTTTATTTCTCATGTCTGAGTTCTATCTTTGAATGAGTTCCAACATTTACATAGCTCATGTCATTTCTTCCTCAAATCTTTTCTGTCACGGTTGTTGGTCAACTATTATCAGTTTAAATCACATGCCTCTATTTCAATTTGAAGGGCATATTCAATGATGCAATTACAGGCACTGGCCATTAGGAGTGAATTTCTGCATTCTTTTTACCAACCCTTATTTCATCTTTAGAACATAGAACACTACAGCACAGTACAGGCCCTTCGGCCCACAATGTTGTGCCGACATTTTATCCTGCTCTAAGATCTATCCAACCCTTCCCTCCCATTTCTCTATCATTCATGTGTCATTATTCTCTATCATTATTATTTACCTTCCACAAATTACTTTATCCAACACCTGCAAAACTTTTATTCATTTCTCTAGAAAGGCTAACAGATCATCTAATAGAGGCCTTTGAAACTACGTAGGGTCTCAGGTGGGATGTAGAGAGATAAATATCTGTTTGTGGAGAGTGAAAAATTATAGGCTTTAAATCTAACGTGATCACTAACAAATCCAGTGAGTCCAAGGGAAATTTCTTTACCCAGATACTGGTGAGGACATGAAACTCGCCAGCACAGAATGGATGAGATGAACACCATAGATACATAGCTGGATAAACAGAATAGAGAAAGGAATAGAAGGTTATGCCAGTAGCATTAGATAAATCAGAAAAAAGAGAAGTGGCTTGTGAAACATGAGTACTGGCATGGACCTGCTTTGGCAATACAAATTCTAGGTGAGTCAATGAGCCAAGGAAGAGAAGAAAATTAGAGGTGGAAAAGCTAAATGATGCAGCTCATGATGAGGTAACACAGAGTTAACAGCTGTAACTTTACTGATGTTCTGCATCCTAACACTGTCATTCTCAACAGATTATTCAACCCAATAGCCAAAACAGTACTCCTGTTGCAAAAAGAATTAAGATTAGATGTGAAGCCAATGGAATAAAAACTTGTTGATTAGAATATTTTTCAAATGGACGCTTACTGAGATGCTCAACTTTTAAAAGGGCAAAGCTGAACACGTGCAAAATTGCTAGCAGTCAAATATTCATTTATTAGAAACACTTCATTTAGATAACTGATTTAAACAAGCATCGATACAGATTTGTTTTGATATTGAGAAGATAGGAATAGTTATTAAATCATGCATTAAATTACAAATTGATGCTTATAAAGCTTAACAGATTTGTCTTGTATATAACAAAATGTTATTTATCAACTAAGAGAGTCACTGGCAATTTACAAATATACAATAAAATAGAACATGCAATTTTGGTAATGTCTTTCTGAATTCCTGATCAGGATGCATTAGTTTTGGAGCTGACTGGTGCTCTCTAGACTGTGTTCTAAAACTACTGTTAATGTTCACTGCAGTAGGAAGTCATGTAATCATTATGCATTGAGTTTCACATTGTCAAAACAAATATACATTGTTTATGTTGTATTATTACACTCCAGGGACTGAGCAAATCTACTGAGTTCAGTGGTTAGAACATATCATTACGTGCAGAATAAAAACAACCCGTTTGCTTCATACCCAACCTGGGAATATTTGATACTGATGCTGGGCGCAATATGTGAAATAGTGTTCCATTCCTCAGTGCTTAGGCGATTATTTTGATGATACAAAATTCAGCCTTTCCCATCTCCACACATCTCCCTATCACTTACCCCCAACCCCGCTCCCCACACTAAAATGGAAATACTTGAATATGTAGTGAAGTACATTACTTACTGCCTTCATTCACCTATTAACTAGATAACTTCAAAAGAATTATGTCACCTGGAGAAGCATTGTCTCCACCCTTTCACGGACATTCCCTCTGTTCTCTCCACCCCTCGCTCTCTCTGCAATTTAAAACACACTTGTTACCTCACCTCTCCAGTTCTGATGAAGAGTCATTGACCTAAAACATTAACTCTGCTTCCCTTTCAACAAATCCTGCCTGACCTGCTGCATGTTTCCAGCATTTTCTGAAAGTGGAAAGGTAATCACATCCCTTTGGGGAAAAAGTAAGAAAAGCAGTAGAGGAGGGAAATGTAGTAAACAGATGAAACACAAGGAGGTAGGACCTGCAAACCTCAGTAATAGAGCTGAGAACAGTTAGATGGTATAAATGTCAGCTAAATGAGGTAATGAAAATACTTAAGAATGTATATACTTCTAAGATGGTAAAAAAATGGAAATATTGAAATCACAATGCAAAATGATGAAAGAGATTTTTTAAGATGTACCAAAATAGAAATACAAAACTTTTGTATCAATGTTTGCCTTTAATTCAGAAGACTGTGAGATCAATACCTACTCCAGAAACTTGAGAAGAAGGTTTAGACTGAAATTAGCCTAATTTCATTTGAGGAAGTCCTTCAGAGGAGACATTAAACTACAACCCCATCTGGTCTCCCAAGTGGATGCAAAAATACAACATGGTACTGAAGAAAGGAAGGGATCAACCCTTCCTACATTTAGCCTTCAATCCATTTCAGTAAATAATTATCTACTACACGTATCACACTGTGATTGGGGAACTATTTTGCACAAACTGTCTGCCATGTTTTCTACAGGACTTCACTATCTTTGCTTCTATGTATAAGGTGTTTTGTATCAATTTGAAGTTGTGACCGATGCTATATAAGAGCAAATCTTTTTCTTTCCCCCTAGATTGTGACAAATTCAACTACAGTGCTCGAGCTCTTTGTCGAAAGAAAATGTTAATGTTGATTGTGTTAATGTTTGGACCTAATGTCTGCAAAAGCATCCAAGGGGAGATAATAGCAATATTTGCTTTGAAGTTGTCTGTAACACCCAAAGTAAAAATGAAGAACTGTTTAAGTCAATGGAGAGGAAAATTAAGACTAGAGATGTAACAAGAATCTAAATGTCCATTTTCTAACAGAGAGCAAGAGGGAGCATGCCTGGGAAAGGGTGGGATATTTCATACAATAAACTTTGTCACAGCAATAACTGAGCAAGAAGCTTGTATGATTAAAGCAATAAATAGTGTCCACGGAGAACAGGAGAAAGTGTGCTCCACATAAAGGCATTACTGGAATGCAGATTCCTAGAGTGGCAACTTCCCTAGGGAGAAACAAATAAAATTCAACTATATGGAGACAAAATTCAAGGACAGCTTGTTTGGAGTGACCAGAATTTCAGTCAGGCACAGGAGAATGGTGGTAAGTAAAGACTTTATTGGTTGCTTTTAAAGTATTCAACCCAGTGAGGGGTGGCGATATGGAGACATAATATATACACAGAGAAAAGGAGATAATTGGATTCTGAAAGTCCCAAATCTTCAAACTGCCAGAGTGCCCTTTGTCAGCAGGTTTGATAAAGATGTCAGGGTTAGACATAAAAGAATGAAAAGCTATAGGCGCAGGGAGGAATAGACTGAAGTCAGTAGAGGAGCAGTAAAAGTGATGCCAATTCTCAATGAAAAAAAAGCTGAAGCAAGAGACCCAATGCCACTAAAGCCTAAACCACTGCAGTCTAATTGAAATTTTTTCATAATATCTACTATTCCCTCCAACAATCAATATATTATTAAACTGAACACACACAAAGTATTACTTTCAACAGAAGTTACTGGCATGAAATGACCTTACAAGCTATTTTCTATGTGGCAGCTGTTCAGACAAAAGGCTATGCTTTATATCAGAAAACCTTTTGAAAATGACATTTAGATTAGTAACTGTTCTACAGTTAATAACAATTAATAACACATTTGCTTTACTGATTTGCCTACAACCCCACAAACGCCAGGGGTAATTTGTTAACAATTAGTGTAGTAGTGTTAGAGGCACCCTAATCCTCCTTGAAAGAGTGGTTTCTCAAAATGGTGGATGTCACTAGCAACAAAAGGTAAACAAATGCAATCATGTTGTTAGTTTGGATATATTGTTTTCATTGTGGCATGAAGGAAAGAACATAATGAATAGAATTACTGGCGATTGACTGGTGGATATGTAACTATTTAAAAGTTAACAATGATTAAAGTGAGGATATTTGGAGGTCGTGGGGGATGAGATTGACTGAGATTAGTACACACTGCAATTTGGTATTTTTTAAATTCTATTAACAAAAGTTCCACTTCAATCAATAACATTTCTGGCATTCAGAAACACTAAAAAATGATTTGAAATAATTCAGAACATTAAAAATGCGGTCCTAGCCTGCAATGACCACATCTCATGATAAAATGAATTATATATTAATCCTTTCTGAAAGTCTGTCCTTGTAGAATTGTGTGATCACCAGGATCAGCAACTATCCTAATTGCAGTGATATGATATTCAGTTAAGAAAAATCTAGTCCTCCATTTTACTATTGCATTAAATAAGTAAATATAACATACTTACCAGGTTTTTCAGTAAAGATCAGAATTTCACATTCCCACACTGGGCTCCATAAGAATTTCAACATCAGGGCTTGGATGTCTGCAATTTTGACTCTTAAGCAAGGAAATGTAGGCAATTACACACAGAACATCCACATTTCCTCATAATATCCAAACCAATAATGCTGGACTTATAGAGTACTATTTCAAAATTTGCCAATGACACAATACTTGGAAGCATAGTAAATAGTGAGGAGGATGCTCACAGATTTCACATGAATACGGCAGTGATAGTGCTATGGGTGGAGGATACTGTAGATTAATTTGAAATCAGAGATGTGTGAAGTGATACATTTTAATAGGAAGAATGAGGGAAAGCAATATAATACAAAGAATGCAGTTCTAAAGTGAGTACAAGAACAGAGGGATGAGGATGTACATGTGCATAAGGGTACACGATGAACAAAGAAAATGATTCAAAAGTTAGAGAATCCTGAACTTTAATGAAGACATAGAATATAAAAGCAAGGAGATTGTTGCATTTGTTTAACAAAGGCACTTTGCAGAAACTTAATCAGGCAAAAGCAACAATTCAAAGAAGGTTTCAGGAGGAATAAACAGATTCAGTCAAAGTGAAAAGTTTAATGGAGGCCCATAAGCTCGAGCAGAGGTTTCAGCAGCGAAAGTCAGAGCTTAAGGCCTTGCTGATCGAAAGTGGAACCTCAGTGGTAGGTAGGGTAAAGCAAGTGAAGAGTAAAAAGAGAGCAAAATTCTTGGAATATGGTAGGGGTGGAGAAGTTCATAGAAAAGGAAAGGACGAGCCTTGAAGGGAGTTGAACAATATGATGAAAACTTTATAGTTAAAGCAGTAGTAGAGCTTGTGTCGGTCAACAGAAGATGGTGCAAGACAGTGAATCTGTGAGGGGAACTTGGTCCGAATTTGAATTTGGTCTGCAGAGATTGGATAAATTTATGGAGAGCAATGAGGGGGCAAGAATCTTAACAAGGCTTTTGTCAGCAGGTTTAAACACGCAATGGGACAGCCACACAGTCTTTGTTGTGAAGAGTATATAGAGTTGGATTCAAAAATACACCAAGATTGTAAGCCACCATCTTCAAACTGAGGCAAAGGTGAGGAAGCAAATTGAATTGGTTGCAAGAGTAATGGAGTCTGTAACGAGCCTGAAGACAAATGTTTATCTCAAGATAAAGTGATTTCCTTTCAATTCACCAATATAAACTTTTCTGTAATTTCTAAAGAAAATTTTATTCATAAATCCTTTTTAAAAGTTAAAATAATCTTTTTTTAAATCAGTCTTTCTTGGAGATTTAATAAGCAACTTAAATATGATACAATGAAGCAGCCTGAAATTTGCAAACAGGCAGAAGAAAATTAATACATTGTTTCAATTTTATAATAAAAACTTTAAAAAAATAAGTTAAACTATAACACATCTCTGGGTCTGGGGCATAGTGAGATAGTTGATGCACTGGTTTTAAATTTCCAATATTCACCAGATTTGGGGTAGGTGCCACGAGCCCTGAAAGTAACAAATGTGACACCTTTATACAAAAAGGGAACAAAAAGCAGGAAACTACAGGCCAATTAGCTTAACAGCTGTCATAGGAAAAATGTTAGAAGCTATTATTAGAGACATTATAAGGTAATCAGGCAAAATCAACATGGTTTTGTGAAAAGGAAGTAATGTTTGACCAATTTGTTAGATTTCTTTGAAGAAAACACATGTATTGTAGGTAATGGGGAACTGGTGGATGCATAATACTTGGATTTCCTGGAGGCATTTAGTAAGATGCTGCATCAAAGGTTATTGTAGAGAGTAAATCTTCATGATGTAGAGATAACATAATGGAGTGGATAGAAAATTGGCTGGCTAACAAAAACAGAGAATAGGCATAAATGGTTCTTGTCTGCTTGGATATTTGTACCAAGTATTATGCAAGGGGTCAGTGGGGGTCGGGGGTGGGGGAGGAAGGAGTTTCAAGCTATTACAAATGATATAAATGACATAAATAAAGGCATTGAGGTACGATTGCTAAATTTGCTGAGAACATAAAGAGAGGTAGGAAAGCAAGTTGTGAAGGCAACATGAGGAAGCGTAAAAGGGATATAGATCTGGCAAATGAAGTAAAATGTGGGAAATTGTACATCTTGGCAAGGAAAATGGAACAGCTTATTATCTAAACAATGAGAGATTGAAGAGCCCTATGTAAAGGGAACTGAGCATTCTAGTACTTGCTTTACAAAAGACTAGGATGTAGGTCCAGCAAATAATTAGGAAAGGTAACAAAATATTATTGTTTCTTGCTAGGTAAAATAAATATAAAAGTTGTTTTGAATGGGGTTATGCTATGCAGAGTCATGGTTTTTATTTAAGGAAAGATGCTAATGCATCGGAAGCAATTCAGAAATAGAATATTAGACTAATACATGGAATGGGCAGATTTTCTCGTGAAGTAAGTTTGGACACAATAGGCTTTTCTGGCTGGGGTTTAGAAGTAAGACAAGTGTCTTAATTGAAACATACAAGATCCTGAGGGATCTTGACAGGGTGGATATGGAGAGCATGTTTCCCCTCACAGGAAAATCTAGAACTAGGGGTCGCTGTTTAAAAATAAGGGCCACCTATTTAAGACAGAGACGATGAGATTTTTTTTTCCTCCCGTAACCTTTGGAACTCTCTTCCTAAAAGGATGGTGGAAGCAGAGTCAATATTTTAAAGGTTGATACTTGATAAGCTTACTATGGATACTTAGGAATGCAGATTTAAGATTACAATCAGATCAGACATGGCTTTATTATATGGCAAAGCAAGCTTGAGAGCCAAGTAGTTCTGTAGGTTCTTAGCCCAATGGTTTTAAGAGAAAATGTGGTGCATCTTAACTGCCCTATGAAGCAGTTTAACAAGTCACTAAGCCATATCTTCACTCCAAAAACACCTATCACCAACTCATCAAAGCATCAATCTCAACAAATGCCAGCCTTGCCAATGGCATCCACATCCTGTATAATGGTATAATGATTAATGTGCCTCACACACAGGCTTTGCTAACAGAAAATATTTTCTACTTACTTATATAGTTTGAAATGATATTAATCAAATACAAAATAGCCTTCGGCTGCTCATTAAGAATATCAGCATGGCACAAAATAGTTAAAATTCTCACAAATATGAACTATAAAGATAAAATGTAATGTTAAACTTATACCCATTAAAAACTGTGAGCAATGCAATTAATTCATTTGCTTCCTTTTCCCTCCAACCGAGGTGAGCAGTAAGTTTATTACAAAGATTTGACATGCAAGTTTTTAGATTAATGTACAAAAGTGATGCTTTGAGCTTGTAAGCTTTATGAAACACCGGAAAAGGAATGATATGAAAGCAGATTTTTCACAGGCTCCTTCTTAATTAATGTCATGTGCCCCAAAACTTTACAAAGTTGTCTCAAGTTTAGTGTACTGAACTATTGTGCGCAGTTTACAACTTGATCTTACATGGTTATTTGTTTTTAAGTACTTCTCCTGCTATATAGCACTAAACTTGAGATGACTTTGTAAAGTTATATATAAAATATATCAGTGAATTAATATTACTGGTTGATTACTTAACAATTTCCTTACTACAATGAGGGTGTCTTTGACTTTCCAGCTCAGACTATATGAAAACAAGTAAGCATTGGAATATAATGCAAGGCCAATATTTTAAGCATTGGTGACACTGACCATTAGTTAGGTTTTGCACTTCCAGTTATGAGACAAGGATCATTCTAATTCATCTTCATTGCTAAATTTAGATAAGTCATATATTGTAAAAAATATTTATCACCAAGTAATAAATGAGATAAACCTGTCCAAAATTGCAATACTTTAAGAATATTAGAATATATACCCTGCAATATTTGTTCAACACAATAATACAGATAATTATTCGTGAGGCTGTACAATATAGATTGTTAGTGAATGAAGAAAAAAGGCTTTCTTCATTCAAGTAGATGGCATTTTAGAGACAAACAGAGGCCAAGACTAAGATACTGAAACTGTATGCAAATCCTGGTTGAGTTGTGTAAGTTGCACATTAAAGAACTTAAGAGGTATAATACCATGTCACTGAAAGCAAGAGTTGACTTCGTCTTCTTTAACACTGATGGCATTCAAGTTTTAAAAACTGAGTTTTGAGGCTATCTGAATTTTTTTAAATGCCTAAGACAATGATATCAATATATTGCAAGATAATTACTGTAAAATATTAAAAAAATAATTGGTCTTTACTAGACTCCTTGTTGTTCTGGAACCGACATGCTGAATGCATCAATATGCCCAAATGTATTCACATTTTACATGAAAAATAGCCTCTTAATAACAATACTGGTGCTTTATAGAACCTATAACGCCAAACAGAAATCATCGGTGTTACTGCCAATTTCCTGGGTCGTGTCACAATGCCTACTTTCTTGTAAATGCTCAGATAGAAATGAATGCCACATAGCAGAAATACTAAACCCTTGTTTAGAATATAGAACATAGAACAGTACAGCACAGGCACAAGCCATTAGGCCCACCACGTCTGCACCAAACATGATGCCAACCTGAACTAATCCTATCTGCCTGCACGTGATCCATATTCCCTTTTCACCAACTGTTCATTTGTCTGTCTAAATGCCTCTTATATGTTGCTATTTCTGGTTCTACCACCTCCCTTGGCAGCACATTCCAGGCATCTACCAATCTGTTTAAAAAGCCTTCCTCACAATTCTCCTTTAAACTTTCCCCCTCACCTTAAACATATGGCCTCCAGCATTTGACATTTCCACTCTAGGAAAAATACGCTGACCATCCACCCTATCTATGCCTTTCATAATTTTTATATGCTTCTATCAAGTTGCCCCTCAGCCCCCAACACTCCACCGAAAACAATCCAAGTTTGTTCAACCTCTCCTTATAGTTAATACTCTCTAATCCAGGCAACATCCTGGTGAACCTCTTCTGCACCCTGTCCAAAGCCTCCACATCCTTTCTACAGTGTGGTGACTAGAACTACATACAATACTCCAAAGTTGATCTAACTAAAGTTTTATAGAGCTGCTAGATATCTCTCTAAACTCATTCAGAAGATTGGTATAATGCTGCATATAAGATGCTGAATATAACATCTTGTTGAACTCTGTCAACAGCTCCACGTGCACCTGCAAGTTTCAGGACTCCCATACAAAATAAAAATGGGAAATCCCAAACTTACTGGCCAAGCTCTGTCAGTTATTTCCCAGCTCAATACTGTCACTAGGCTGTCCGTGGAGTCCAATGACAGATCAGGATTTTGAAATTCCCTAGCAAGATTGGATCCTACACCTGGCACATGATTGATAACCCATTCAGTGGAATGAAGAAATTAGGGTTGCAGAGAAGAAAGGGAAGAATAAGGCAAGTTCAATTTTCCCAGTTACTTATTTATGGTCTGGCATTCAATCACCTGAATCTCTTTCCATTTTCTTGTTATCAGCATGGACCTTTGAGTCCTCATGATCCATGCAATTTTTTCACACCTTCCTGGATGCTTTCCGTTTTCATTGCAGTCTCCTCAATGTCGTCTATAATTCTTGCTTTTCATTTATTTTTCATGCTTCTTTTGTAACATTTACAATGTAATTTATTCAAGTATCTATTACGTTATGTGCATTGGACAATATGATTTTTTTTTAATTATCTTTTTTTAAAAAAACATTATGATCATCAAAAATCTATCTCAATTTTTGTAAATACCCAAGACTGTGCATTTCTGGCACACAGCAATATCTAAAATGAAAGGAAAAGCAAAGACAATAATGATTTACATATATAGATTATATATAGATTGTTATACTAGATATGTAATTTACTGCTGAGGTAATTGAGACAAATGATTAGATTTTAAATACAATGAGTTATAACACTACAAAACCACCTGGATTTTGTCCAATTTCATCTGCTAGAACTTTCTACAAAGATGGATTCCTTGGAACATAAGAGTACACCACAATGGCTCAAGCAGTAGGAGCTTTAGCTTTCTGAATTGCAAAAGTCTGATCAAAAGTCTGAATCAGTGAATCCCTGGCAAATACCACTGACAATAGATCAAGTGCACAGTAGCATAATGGATAAGTATCCTGAGGTCTGTTTGATCAAGAAAAATGGATTCAAATCCTACCACGGGAGCTGGATTTATATTCAACTAATTAAATAAATATGGAGTAAAAATTATTTTCCATAATGTTACTAATGCTACTGATACTTCCAGCAGATTCTCATTAAAATCTTATGTGGTTTTACTAAGTTCCTGAAGGACAGTCTAGCCCATCAGTGTATTTCTCTCTTTACAGTCTCCTCAGTTCAGGTACAATTGGGAGTGGCAATAAGTTTCAACTTTACCAGCTACATGTACATCCCTTGAACAAATAAGACAAATTGTAATAGATGTACCAATTTGGCTTTTCTACCTAGCATTAACCTGCTCAAAAAATTTAAAGCTAGTATAAGGACTAAGGGTAAGATAAGCTCTTCTCTCTCTACAAAGAATGAAGAATTACTGAATGAGGTAGTATCATCACTGCATTGGCACATAATACATAGGCCACATAGTGCATGACAGGGAGTGAAGTCAGAACTGATTTGAAATTAAGGTGGTGTAACCTACGCCAAGGCAGTTATGTGCATCTTTTTGGCAATGCAGGGATCCCTTCAAAATGTTGCACCTTTCTGGTCTTCTCTTGCTCCAAAGATTACAAAACCGAATAATCACAGCAATTCAAATACGTGTTTCCTACAGAGATTGGCAGTTCCAATATGCTATACTTTGATATAATGGCTGTGGTAAAGTTTTGTTTCAGGTCACTAGAGTCTTATTTTCTTATGAGCTATTTCAAAATACAGATTTTGTAAAGCAACAGTTTAGTTACAATACAAAAAAAATTAACACAAATGTGACATAAATAAAGAAATATTGCTTAAATCATTTTTCTGTGCACATTGTTGTGCCTTGATCTTTGAAAATATCAACTGACTCATGCATGAATCATAAAGAAGAAAGATAGAGATGAATGGGTTGACTGGAATGACTCATGTCTTTAGAGAATTAGTTTACCTTTTCCATTTCCCCTTCATTTAAAGAGCACTGAAATCTTGGAGTATATTTTAAAAGGCAGCAGAGCTATCAGTCACCCACAACAAATTTTGAACCTAATGAAATCTGTATGCTACACATTATTTGGCATTTAAGCTGTAGCATTTTTACAGGTACAACCTCCTGATAGAATTTTGTGGTCGCACATAACTAATGCAAATTGACAAAGCCAGAAGTCAACAATTTGTATTATTTTTATGAAATATGTTATGGCAGATTACAGCAAATGTTATACTTAATGTGCAGGAAGGAGAAGGAGTCATGTTTCCATGAGTCTTGTTACATTTCATTTAGGAAATGTGCAACAAAATGAATAATACATTCTACATAATTCATGTTTCTCAAAATATCAATTGTTTGGCTCATGATCTGTAACATCACACATGAAAAGTTATTGTGAATGTATGTATCTTGAGACACATAATTTGTTAAAGATTTTATTCCTATCTTGTGGATGCAGATACAGCAATATTGTAACATTGCTCTTTTATTCAACAAACCATTAAATGTTCTTGACTCTGAATAAGTTTTGTTGTACTATTTGTTAAAATACATTAGTCAAGACCTTAGAATTAAAGACATTCAAAAAACATTAAAGGAAAGAATATTTTTTCTAATCAGTTCCAATTGCTTCTGATAAAATACTTTCATGGTTGTTAGAAAGATTGTTTGACTGGATTAATAGGATCATTATTTACTTATGGCAAATAAACTTTTTAGTACAATATATATCACTAGGTCATACAGTTTTATAAAATGCAAGAAATACAAGCATAAATGTCAATCTTATCACATTGTACTGATTATAAAGAAGATACACACATTAAGTTCTAAAATTTGAACAAATCTGTTTAAAAAAGGCTTAAAATTATGAATAATTCAATCAAGAAACTGGACTCCCTACTGACACCCATGTCCTTAAAAATAATTTGAAAATACACACCAAATAAGAAAGCAAAATCACTTACACTCGCTTTCAAGGTTATCAAATATATAGAAACATTAAAATGGATATCAGAAAAAATAATATCCATTTATCACAGAAAATCAAAGAGCTAAATCATTCTCAGAAGGTATTCAGTTAAGTCTCATCTTAATGAACAAGTCAATTGACTTCTTGATGAGGTTGTTACTTTAAGCGATGGATAATAGATATTTCAAAAGTGTAGCTGCGACATTCATTCTATTGTACTCGGACAGATGTACGAAAAAGATAAATAGGGATATCATGGCGTACAGACTGATCTGAACTGCAACCTGTTTCAGTACAAAATTGTATCTTAATGCTTCAGAGCATTCAGCCACACAGCAATGCTGCCAGAACGTTTTGAACAATTGGCTTCTCGCAATTCAAGGCCACTAAGCTGAATGCTTCTGATAAAGGAGCTTTGTTGAGGTGGACATATAGTAAACCACAGCAAACTGGAATGTTCCAAAGCGAAGTTGTTCAGAGTTGACTTAAAAAGATGCAAGACTGTTTATTGTAAGGTGTAACATATTATGCCAAGCTACATCAATTATGGTGTATGTCAAATATTCCTTAAGAATTCTACATACTTCATCAAACATTAGCTGTCACATGTTTAGAAAATACTCGTATTACCTACATATACATGCTGCAGTTCTACTAATTTCCAGAATATCTTCTGACCTACTTAAAATAACAAAATAAGAAATCATGATTGTACAAAACCGTTTTACATGACAAAACAAGAAATGTATTGGTGAAGATTAAAACCATGTCGCCCCTGTTTTTAGACGGAACGATCTGAGTTCTGAAAGAAATTACATGTTATTTCATTCCTTTGCGTAATAATCCTTCGTGTTTTTTTTTCTTTCAAGTACTAAGATGAAATTGAAATACTCTAATAGTGGATTGCATTCTAGGCTTAAAATTCAAACGAACGTATTCCAACACCCCACTCCATTAATATTAATAATTAATCACATACAGGCTACTAAATATACCATGCGTCGCTTTCATCTATTAAACCCAACACTTGAATCTCATTAAACACAAACAAAACTTGCTTTAAAGCAATTTAAATTACTGATCAATATAAATTAATGATGTTGCGGTGACAGTCTCGACGTTGCTGTGTCAGTGTCTTACAAATCGGATAGGTTTTGGTTTTCAATGTTTTTGCTTTTTGTTGGAGCGAGTCCGAATGTTATCTGATCCTTTCTCGTTACATTCGACAGCGCCCCCACGCTGTGAAAATGGCAGATTTCAGTTGTATTCGCGAAAACTGTCGTTTACTCTATTCTCAGCGCTACCAAAATCCGAATACTGTAGAGCATTGTTACTCCATAAGCGTAGTTAATCATTTGGTAAGAAAAAATGCATTTTGCTTTAAATTGTACTATTCTGTATCAGGATATTACAGAATGTATGCACGTTAATAATCAAATCGGAAAAAGTAATCTCGCGTAAATGCATTTAATATTGCTACTTTTAATGACATTGATAATTGAGTTCGCCATGGAGCTCACAAATTGGACTAAATCACACGTGCAAGAACAACAGATTGATATGATAAAGCAATAGCACCGGAGCGGTTCTTTCGCTGATTTCACGCAAGAGTGATTCCGTATTTAAATATTCAGCGCAGAAAAGTATAAGAGGGTTAAAGTACACCCCCCCCCCCCCATCAGTTATGGAAGAATATTAACGTTCCAGACTTAAAAATGCATCTTCTTTGGAAATATGGATTATTATAAAATATTTCAGTTATTTCAAATTACTTTTAAACTACTCTATGAATACTCCGCAAGAATTTTAATTCTACAAACTAGTGATATGCTCAATAAATCCACAGTTTGCAGTGAACAGTAGCTTCCACTGGCACTCTCAAGCAATTCATTAAAATATCTATTTCAACATTAAAATGACGAGTCTAAGGCGAATCGAGTGAAATAAACGATACCTAAATGAGTATTACTTATCTAAGTGTGGCATTGATAGGATTAAAACAGTTCACAATATATGGACGTTGTGTTATAGTCTCCAATACAACATCAGTTCTATTTTAGTGTGCATTTCTCTATAAATAACAAACCTATCAGACACCGAACGCAGTTAATTCAGAACCGTGAACAGATTCCGCACGTTCACGCGGAGACTTTACGTGTATTATTGTTGTAAAACTTCCCGCACTATACAGGCAGTTCAAAACCCTTATTTACAAAATAATGTATATAAAGTAGCATTAAATATGCACGTCCTCGACTCACCGAGTAAATACTCCAGCTTCCCAAACGCATCTAGTTATTGGAATGCAATACAAGCAAAATCCGGAGTTAAAACTTGCTGAGGAGTTTTGGGTTGTTGAAGTGGCTCCGTGCACTGTTCCTGCCTCTCTGAACCTCACTGCTTCACTCCCCTCTCTCCTGCCAGTCCTGTTGCAAGAAGGACGCTATTAAATGGTGCCGTCTCAAAAAGGGGAGTGTTTCACAACATACATCAAAGTCACTGTATTTACAGCGCCAGCGCCGCTTATAACAAGAAAACGATCTGAAACTTCCCTTTGTTAAATATAATACATGCCGCGAAATTCATATGGTTGCCTCGTTACTAACCCCTCTTCCCGGAGAGAGTCGAATGGGACCCCTGCAGCTTGGGTTAGCACATTCCAGCAGTTTGCAGCTTCTGAGACGTGGCATTGCTCGGTCCCAGCCTAACTCAGCAATTTGCACAGGTACACTTACTCAAACTATGCTTGGAAAGTATATCAAATTTAAGATAACTTTTAATGACTTTAAAGCTAAACTTCTGAATGATGATATTTGTAATTCTGCTGAAAGTTTAACAATAGTCATATTGTTGCAATTAAAGATCTGTGAAGTTTTGCTTTGTTGGGATATTAACATTTGGTTTCTTTTTACTGTATTTTTTGGATAGCTATTAATTGAAAACTGTTATTACAACGAATACACTGAAACTATTATACTATTAGTATTAAAATTACTAGTATTAAAAGAGTAATTTCTAAAATAGATGAAAACAACGTTCTTCCGCATTTTTCATAACTTGCCAAAAGTTAACTACAAATAATTCTTAGACTTTCTTTTTCTACATTGGCAAACTCGCTGTCTGGATTTGCATTTGTTATTTCTTTTGATGTCTGGGTAAATATGAAAGTTTTAATGTTGCAGTCATTGTCAAAGAAATGTTTTCTGGAATGGTTGTATGGTTTCAGGGAACAGATTGGTCTGGAGAAGCTGGGGTTCTCCTTGGAGCAAAGTCTGAGAGGTTTAGAGAGGGTTAATAGAGAGAAGCTGTCCCTGTTAGCATATGATTCAACACTTGGAAACATAAATATAAAGTTTCGGGCTAAAGATACAAGGGGAATGCAAGAAAAAAATAGTTTTACTCAGAGTTGCGATCTGGAATTTACTGCCTGCAGGGGCGATGGAAACAGTATTGGACAGGCATCTGAAAAAGTTTATTTGCCAGGGATTTACAAAGATGCGGGGATTGGCACTGACGGGGTTGCCCCACAAGGATTCGACTTAGACTCGATGGTCCAAATGGTCGTCTTTTGTGCCGTAATAATTCTTTAGTTATATGAAATCACACCTATGGATGCTAAAATAAGACGTAAATCTGTCAGAATCACATCTGCTGCGACGGGTGATCCCCATCCTCCACTGACATGTTATCCTTTACGTTTTCATTTTATCGTATTATCTTGAAACACCAGTTACTGAGCAAAGCAAGCAAACTAACATAAAGAGAAACAGTAAATGCTGGAAACACTGAGAAAATCAGGCAACATCTATGCACAGAGAAAAACAAAGTTAACGTTTCATGTCGAAGACCTTTAATCGGAATTAACTTGTTAGTTGAGCGATACTGTTGCAGTGTAACAGTCTTGGCTGGCGACGGGGGGGGGGGGGGACTAATTTAAATGAGAGTGATGATTAAGGCCAGCTTTCCTCAGTGAAGTGAGGGCTCTGAGCGCCGGTGACCCGGTGTTTCCCGCGCCAAAGGCGCGAGCCTGGCAGAAGGAGTTCGTGCTCTCTGGGCTTCCAACCACTGTTGCCCAGCGACGGGAGAACGGGTAACGTCACCGCGGTGACGACAAGCACCGCGAGCACCGTCATCGCCGCCACGAGGCACGCGAGTGCTGCGGGACTGCTGCGTCTTCAATAACGCGGCTGCATAGAAATGTTCACTTAAAACCTCAGGGTCGAAAAATATAATGAATTCCAACATGTAGCATTTTTGCTCACACTCAATATTCGACATTCGTTGCACGAATAGAGGTATTTTGATTGTGCTGCTAATGTCATCAGTTTTAGAAGATAGAATTTATTCAATATACACAGTATGCACATAAGATTGATTTCTTTTATTCGTATGATACAAACTAATTCACAAAGTATTGTCTTGATGCACACACATCTTTGCAGCCTTGCCGATATGTAATCAGAAAAATCACTATATTTCAAGGTTTTGCTTTCTTACATCAGTTTTCAAAAATCTTTTCCATTTGGATGCTTTTCTTACATTCCAGCTGAAATGGATTTTACATCCAGAAGTTTTAGTATAAGAAGGGTGAGTCTAAACTTGCAATGTCAAGAATATATAAGAGAGATAGAGCTACCCTAACCCATTCTGTTCTCCCCACATTCCTAGCAATCCCCCTCCCCCATTATTCCACTCATTTACACGCTTGGGGTTTAATTTACAGTGGCCAATTAACCTACCAACCAGCATATTTTGGGGGAATTTGGAAGGAAACCAGAGCACCTGGAGGTAACCAATGCGGTCACAAAATATGCAATTTCCACTCAGACAGCACCAGGGCTCAGCATTGAACCCGAATCACTGGAACCGTGAGATAGCAGCTCCAGTAGCTGTGTCACCGTGCCGCCCAACATATGTGACAATTTATTGTGTATGAAATCTCTTTTGGTGTGTATCTTTGTTTAATGGGCTTATATCAGTGGCATAGAATAAGTTAATGTGCTCACAGATCTTGTATAAAAAGCCCATCTGGGAATCGTTGTATTTAGCTGATCTGAGACCTTCAAGCCACTGGCTCCAATTACTACAAAAGTGTCCTTTCCCAGTTCTGACAAAGGGTTTCAGACCCGAAACATTAACTCGGTTTCTTTTTTCACAGCTGCTGCCTCACCTGCTGTGTGTTTCCAACATTTTCTGTTTTTATTACTATAAATGCAACTTCTGTTTATGTAGTTCAAAGCCAAAACCAAATGGTTTTCCGTTATGTCACCAGCAAATGAGAGAATCAGCTATGGTTGTACCAAACATGCAGATTGAGGTTAGACTGAAGAGGCTGGGATTGCTCTCCTTAGAACAAAGATGGATAAGAGGAGATTTGACAGAGGAGAACAAGATAATGACTTGTTTAGATAGGGTAAGTTGAGAGGAGTTATTCCTAAGGTTCAAGGACCAGGGGGCCAAAAATATAAAACTTTATTTAAAAGATACTAGGGGGATGTGAAGAAAAATAATTTGTTCATGCACAATAGGTGTGGTCTAATGAGCACACTAAAATTTTTATCCATACTATAGAATTGATTCAGCTAATTTATTCTGCTTCCATTCTTAACTCACTTTTCCTCAATAAATTGCATAAACTATGAAATGAAAACAAATAAAAGCTATGTTTTTTGAACTTACCAAATATTTGAGAGCAGCATCTAGATCTTCTCCCCTTCCTGGTTCCTCTATGAGTTTGGGATCCTCAATGACTGGTGATTGATGTTTTGACTGTTTGAAAGTAGTATTCAGGAGACCTCTCGAAGAAGTCAAGTGGGATCTGGAGTTCACCTTCAAGTTACTAAAATCCTGATTGTTTTCATAAAGTTCCAGAAACTCCACATCAGAGAGTTCTCAGATATAAGAATATTTTCTTCCATTCTGTCCAGTATATTCCACCCCCAACCTCAAATATCATCCTTTGACATACTTCTGTGACACCTCCATTTTCCATAGAAGCAGTGTAAGTAAGAGCTCTCAGAGAATGCCATTTAAGTGCCAAGTTTTAAACAGCTTTGTACTTATGGAATCTTGCCACTGAACTCATTTCACATCGACAGTAAAGTCAATTGAGAGAAGAGAGTTTCATTGCCTCAGACTAGCCTAAAGTGCTTTAAGTCATAAGGACATAAAAAATAGAAGCAGGAGCAGTCCAGCATTCAGTAAGATCACGACAGATACTTTTCCTCAGCACTACCTTCCTGCACTAACCCCATATCCCTTGATTCACTTAATATCTAAAAATGCATCAATCTCGGTCTCAAATATATTCAGCAACTGAACATCCACAGCCCTCTTGGGTAGAGAATTCCAAAGATTCACTACCCTCTGGATTAAGACATTTCTTCTCATCCTCATCTCAGTCATAAATAGCCAATCCCTTATTTTGACACTGTGACCCTTGGTCTGGACAGCCATCCAAAGGGAACATTATCCTTCTTCTACTCTGTCAAAACTCTTAAGTATTTTATACTTTTTGATCAGATCACTTTTCATTTTTTTTAAACTTAAGTGTACAGGCTCAGTCTGCTTAACCTTCCCTCGCAGAACAAATCCTCTAGCCCAGGACTCAGTCTGGAGAAGAAACAATCATCTATTAACCTACCAAGGCATTAATCCATTGAATGTCTTTTAGAGCAATCAAAGCAGTTTAAAATTTGCATTTTTCTTGTTCTGGTAAAACACTTCAATAGCAACTGCATTAAAAAGTAGTGTTAATGCTGATGGAATACAAAATGATGATTTAAGGAATCTGAAATTATCTGAAGATTTAATTTCCTGATACCTTATCATATTGTGCAGTTCTTTAAACTTGCATTAGAATGTGTATTAGTTTGGAAATCAAATAGCATTAATCATTCTTATTTTCACATGTTTTTATATCTGGGCTCTCCAACATCCCTGGAAACCCATACCATAATGGATATGCTCCTATAAGCAAAGACTGAGGTTAATTTGTGATCCCATCTTTGTGGTTTATGCTTTTATTCACATAAATAGACTGAGAAACTTAATTCATTAATTCATAAAATGTTGCCTTACATGGATGCACTTTGAATATATTGGTACAGTAGTTCAATGTCAAGGTGGTTAAACTTTCTCCTGATGGAGATGGTCATTGCCTGGTACTTTTGTGGCATGAATGTTACTGCCACTTATCAACCCAAGCCTGAATCTTGTCCAGATCACTTTGCAGGCAGGCATGCTCTATTTTATCTGCTGAGAAGTTGTAAATAGATTTAAGCAATCATTAGTAATTATCCCCCCTGACATTTTGATGGAAGGAAGGTCAGTGATGAAGCAGCTGTAGATGGTTAGGCCTGGGACACTGCCCTAAGGAGCGATGCCCTAGGGCTGGGATGATTGACCTCCAAGTACCACAGACATTTTCTTTTGTGCAAAGTAGGACACCAACCACTGTAGTATTTTCCCATTGATGCCCGTTGACATCTGCGTCACCAGGGTGCTGCAGTGCTGCATTTGATCAAGTTCAAATTCAAGTTTATTGTCATGGGCAGACATATCCAGGGTATAAATGCCATTTGCCTTGATGTCAAAGGGAGACATTTTTGACATCTCCCTTTGACATCAAGGGAGATGCCAAGGGAGATGTCCCTTGACATCAAGGGAGAAATCACGGGAAGAAACATCAAGGGAAGAAATGATTTCTGGAATCATTTCTTTTGGACAAAGGCTGTGCTGAGGTTTGGGGCCATGTGGAGCAGGCATAACCTAAAATAGGCATTAATAATTTGGCTACTGGCAATTGAGTGCCACTTGACAGCAGTGTCTGCTGATGATCGAGAGTGGGCTGGGTGATAATTAGCCAGATTGGATTTGTCCTGCTTCTTGTGACCAAGATACCTGGGCAATATTTCATATTGATGATAGATGCCAGTATTTTGACAGTACAGAACAGTTTGGCTGGTGGCACAGATAATACTGGAGCACCTGATCTGTTTCTCCCATAGCCTTGTTGTCAGCTATTTCTTGATATCACATGGAGTGAATTGAATTGGCCGAAGACTGGCCTCTGCAATGGTGGAGGTCTCAGGAAGAAGCCAAGATAGATCAGCCACTCAGCGCCTCTTCGGTGAATATGGTTATAAGTCCTTCAGCTTTGTCTTCAGCAGACATGCTGGGCTCTACCTTTGTTGAGGATGGAGATGTTCTTGGAGCTAATCCTTCTGTTAGTTGCATAATTGTTCACCAACATTCACAACCAGATGTGCAGGACTGCCAAGCTTTGATCTACTGGTTGCAAGATTGCTTAAATCTGTTGATTGAGTGCTGTTTTTGCTATCTGATACACATGTAGTCCAGTATTCCTGCTTTGCTAGGTTGCACTCATATTTTTAGATATGCCTGGTGCTGCTCCGAGTGTGCCCTTCTCAATTCCTCGTTTAATGAGAAATGATCCCCTGGCTTGATAGTAAAGGTAGGGTTAGGGATGTGCCAGTCCATGAGATTACAGATTGTGGTGGCATATATTTAAACTGCTACTAATGGCCAACAACACCTCGGGGTTATCAGTTTTGAGCTGCCAGGTCTGTTCTCACTCTATCCCATTTCACATGATTATGGTGCCACACAACAGAGGGGACGGTGTCACTGATATGAGGACATGACTGTCTCCACAAGGACAGTGCAGTAGTCCCTTCTGTCAGGCTTTTGCAGATCCGGTATGTTTATCCCTTATATTAATTCTCTCACCACCTGCCACAGACCCAATCTGTCCTTCAGAACTCTGCCAGTGGAGGTAGTCCAAATCACATTTAATGATGAACAATGAAGTCCCCCATCCAGAGTACGTCCCATACCGTTGCTACCCTCAATGCTTCTTTCAAGTGTTGTTCAACATGAGAGCACAGGTTCAACAGCTGAAGGAAGATGGTAGGTAGTAATCAGGAGGAGGTTGCCTTGCCTAAGTTTGACCTAATGCCATGAGACTTCATTGGATCTGGAGCCAATGTTCTTGGTCCTCCTTATCCTTCTGCAAAATGGGTCGTAACCAGGGATTAGAAAGGAGAAGTCAAGCACGTTGTCTGTAAGGCATGATTCTACAAGGATGGCGATGTCAGGCTGTTGCTTGACTGGTCCGTAGGTCAGCTCTTCCAATTCAGTCACTAGATATATAGGAGGAGTAGGATAGGTCCACTGGCTGGACTTTGCTGTGTCCAAATTCAGTGCCAAGGTCAATGCTACGTGGTCCATCTGGTTTTATTGTTTCTTTGTTTCAGTGGTAAAATGAGTGACTTGTTAGGCCATTTCACATAGCATTTGAGAATCAATCACATTGATGGGTATGGATTAATACAAAGGCCAGATCAGGTAAGTAGAGTAGATTTTCTCTCTTGTAGCACATTAATGAACAACAATGCAGTAGTTCTGTAGTTATCATTTCTAATTACTGATTGTCTTTAATATCATATTATTAACCAAATTTAAGTTCCACAATTTCTGTGGTAGGATTTGAACTTGGGACTATGGACTGTTAGGCCAGGCCTCTATATTACTTCACCTCTGCTGCACCACCACTGGACTGATTCTGAGATTTACAAGGATTTATGGGAAAATTGTTGCTATAAGAAATGATTGGATAAAAGGGGAGATTTAATTTATGTGTATAAATTAAACGGGCCTAGGCAGAGTAAATTGGAAGGACCTATTTCCATTAGCTGAGGGATCATTAGATTCAAGTTATTGGTTTAGAGGGAAGATGAGGATAAATGTTTTCATCAAAAGGTGACAGGAGTCTAGAGCTCAATGCACGAAAGAGGCAGAACCCAACATCACATCTAAAAAGTGCCTGGTTGTATAATTGAAGAACCATGGCCTTCAGGGTTACCGATTCAATGCTGGAAGTAGGAATAGATTCAGTAACAACTTTTCCATACAAGATAAAAGGAAGCCCATTGAACCGATGGTGGAACATCCTTTCATATTCTTAAGTGAAAGTGTTGATGATGGCTTGGAGCTCGACATCTGTGTATGCACAAATGCAACTGACATTCACTCAATGGGCTGAGCAGCTTCCTTCTGTGTCATACCTTTTTTATGATTCTCGAACCAACACTGCTTTGTTCAGTTTAAACCATGTCTATCTAATCTAGGTAACGAAATGCCTGTAGTTGTTATCTACATGGGCTTTCACAAGGCATGGAATGCAGTTTCACATCAGAGATATTAGAAATGGGGATATGCACTGAAATGGAGGCAGAATCATCACTTATGCAAGAGATTATTTCTAATGAAAAGGATAGTGGATGCAAAATTCCTTAATGTGTGCGATTTCCTATATGTAGTGTCCAAGGTGAACACACAAACACTTTTGTGGCATATGTTGTGCCAGACATTGTATCAGTGAGCACGTACGTATCTAGATGCTCATCAGAAGTATGCAGTACAGAGACTGCTGCTTTTGACATCTGTACTCCAGATGACTCTCTTAACGTCACCCAGCTGAATGTATGTTCAGCAACAAGAAGAACCATGTCTACCCACACAACACCAGTGCTGGTTAAAGGTATCATGAGGTACTTACAGGTTCTTGGTTGATGTATACTGGCTGTTACTACTTTTCTGCAAGTGATTGGTGTTTTCCAGACTTCTCCAATTTGCTAAGATCTACAGGGAGTGGTGTGATAGATGCTGAAGGATTTTGCCCTGATTTCACAGTTCCTTGAAATCTTTGCATTGGTAGGCATGGAGAGAATGAACAGAAACCATGCAAAACAGAACAGGATGCTGGAAGAGAGAAGGAGAGGAGAAATGCTCTCAGCAGTGTGTGAAATGTTTAATAATATCCTTTGTAAGATGTCATACCTGATCCAGCCATAAAAGAACAGGGCAAGGACCACCTTGCCAGTGGCTGCCCAGCTGATTGTGGCAATGAACCTTCATGCATCAAGCTCTTTCAGCAGTTTGCTGCTTAATATTGGAGACATGCTTCAATAACAGCCAATGGTAAATGTGATGAAGTATATTTTTCTATATAACGAAAATGATGATTTGAGGAATCGTAAATTGATATGAACAGAAGGTAACATCTATTTCCTGACTCACATTCTATTTGTCTCTAAACTTCCATTGGTATGTGTACAAGTTTGGGAACAAATTGTTATTTAATCGTCCTTATTTCCATTTCTTTTTATTATACCTGGATTTTGCAACCTCCCTGGAAACTTATGGTGGACATCTTTCTATGGGCAAAGAGTGCAGTTGAGTTTGGTCCCATGATTGTGTATTTTTAGAAGGTATGTTTCACTTAAAATAGCTAGATAAAGTAATGTTGTTCATGTTATTCATCTGATTGCTACATAGTATTGTTAACAAATTATTTCTTTAGCTATGTCCACAAAACCACTGACATCATTTTAGGTTTATAAATAAAGATAATTTTAGTCTTTTAATGTATTACACCAAGCTTTTCGGTTCATATTTTTCTGTTACCTTAAGTTCTCACTTCTTTAAATTCCATCCAAATGTGGCTAAAATAGAGAAATAACATTTTTAAATGGTAGCCATTTTTACTGTACATTGAAATACATTATAAATGTTTTACCTTAACAATGGTTTACTGGAAATGTATCATTAATAATCACTTTAAGGAAAACATGGTTGATGTTTATGGAACACCTTTTTTGTTTCTCTGTGAAAATGATGATTAAGGGGATCTGAAATCATCTGAAGTAAAGATGCCATCCATTTCCTGATTCACGTTTACTTTTCTCTAAACTTCCAATAAGTGTATCAATTGAAAGTGAATTCTTATTAATCATACTTATTTTCTCTTTTTAATATTTGGATTTCGCAACATCCCAAGAAATCTCCAAGATAATGACAGTCTGCAAGACAAGAGGGAATGGAGTTCACAATGCCAACATTGTCATCACTGTATGTTTATGGAAGATGTATTCAGATTTAATAAAGGCATCCTGGAAACAATTAATTTTGTTTCTTGTTTGCTTATTCACCAAGTACTGAATCTCTGTTGGGATGTTTAATTTTAAATTACATGGTATTTCCAGTTTATATTTAAAATACATTACACTGCTGATGAAGCAGAATATTACCCAAGATCAGCACGTTCCTGCATTAATGGATTATTTTCCTTTCTCCATCCAATTAGTGAACTCACTGGCCCCATTATTAACTTGGTAAAATGTTGGTTTCAGGGTATAGTTGGATATTGCCTGAAAAACAAGCATATTTGACAGTGACATTTTAATCAGCCATTTAATTGGAATGAATCTCCCAGAACTGTTCCACTGCCCAGAATTCCTCTCTGCCCATATGCACCTTTCCCAGATATGGAAGGTTGAGCAAGCTGACACTCCACACCGGACAGGCATCTCACAAGGCAGAATGGACTCCGAGCTGCTAGGCTCAGGCTGTGTATCATGAGGCCCTGACCCCAGGTGCTACAAAAGGCTTCTTAACTGTTTTTGGAAAGCTCCCTGCCACAGTTCCAAACTTTGTCCTAAAGTGCAGCCGGACCTTTTCCTCAGCATGACATTACATCACTGTTGGATTCAGGACAGGTCCAGCCAATGGGTCAGTAAATCAAGCAGCATAAGTGGAAAGGGATAAACAATTAATGTTTCAGATCAATAAAATTTTGTCATCAGCACATAGACCTCTTGCTCAAGGAGTGTAAATCAGAGAATTGAAAATGCATGTGATGAATTAATACTGAATTGATATATTCCTATAGACTGGAAAACCAAATTTGCTATAATATGGGAACATAGGAAAAGCAGTAGGCCATTTAGCCCAAACCAGTTCCACTATTTGATGAGATCATGTCTTATTTGCGACCTAACCCCATAGTCCAGTTGCATCATAACTTTAGTTAATAATTTTATACCATTATCAGATTTAAATTTAACAATTGGCCTGGAATTAATTGCCATTTCTGGATGAATGTTCTGAACTTTTACCACCCTTTACATATAGAAACACTTCCTGGCTTCACCTGAAAGGTCTGACTACAATCTTTAGACTATGCCCCTAATTCTAGACTAAATAACCAATGGAAGCATTTTTTCTTTCTTTACCTAATAAATTCCCTTGACATTTTGAAATTTTAATTCAAGTTGCCCCTTACAAATTTCGGAGAATACGACTTCACTTGTATAATCTCTCCTTGTAATCTTACCCAGGAGTTCAGGTATTGTTCTGGAAAATTTACATTGCACTCTTTATGAAATGTTTTATGAACCTGACTGTGATCTATAGTCTCATTGGACAGTCAATGCTTCCAACTTTACACCACTTAGAAAGCATTCTGTTTTTTTTTCCCTTTTTAGGTTCAAAGTGGGTGACCTCACATTTGCCTAAATCGAAATCCATTTGCCAGAGTTTGGCCCATTCATTTAATCAATGTCTCTTTCTAATTTCTAATTTAGTGCTCCCATTTACACTGCTTACAATGCTTATCTTTTGCCAGTGATAAACCAAGCTTTCCATCCCATCCAAATCATCTATAAATAAGATGAAAGGCTGTGACCCTAACATAGATCTTTACAGGACTCTATTAGTCATATTGTGCCAGTTTGAGTACTTGCTCATTATCCCAGCTCTTCATCTCTGGCCACGTCAAAGATAAAAGATAGTTTAGATTAAAGGAAGAGGCCCATATAATATTGCCAAAAAAGTAATAGGTTTGAGGACTGTGATTATTTTATAATTCAGCAAAGGATGACAAAGAAAAGAGAAAAAAAGATACAAGTTTCTATCTGGTACATAAAAAGATTTTAAAAAAAGCAAATGTTTCTTATTTACCAAGAGCATGATCAGAGTCACTTTTTGCTACTAAAATTGCTACTCTTCCAGCTCCTGTGCCATTGTACTGTTGATTGCTGAGCAGCATGTCACCTTCTGACTTGTTTTGTGCTGAGTGGGAAGTCTTGAATTGACAGGCACTAATGATGGTGCCAGGAGTGGGGGAGGGGCTAGGGCTATTGGTCAGTGGGATCTGGTTTTTGTGCTCTGCATTGTTGGCCATTCCAGCATTGCACAGTGTCAATAGCATGGGGAGGGGCAGGAAGAGCCACAGCCAGATAATAACGTTGATCCTGTTGGTGCCTTGTACCCTCATCACACTCTTCATTATTTTCCTTCTCCTCCTCTTTCTCCTTAGAACTGACCCAGGAGAAACTGCACACTGGGTGGTTATTCTTCCACAATTCAGATCTTGTGGCTGCACACCACATCACTTCCTGGCTGGTGCATGCAGAAGGGCATGTTCATATAGGTAGATCCACCCAAAATCCACCTTCAATATGCTAGTGACTTGTTTAATTACACATCTGATGACCATACGGCATTCAGTGAGGCAATGTTAATCATCATGAAATTTCTGATGGATGTTATCAGCCAAGTTTGAAGTAGATATCCCTTGCTTTCAAGTCCAAAGACATCTGGATGAAAGCATTGTGGCAGCTTGGTGCTTGTATGCCGACCATATATTGATGGAACGAATGGAATGGAACCAGAATAAATAGTCCAGGTTGATCTGGAACATATAGGTTTCCATGTGTGTATGTGGTCAACACTGCCCTACACTTGTGAGAAGTCACCTACGGTACCATTGTGGTTAAGTTGCCATACTAGTACACAGAGGTCAGCAACATGGATCCAGAGACATGAAGAATCCCAGCAAGGCAGCTGGAGAATTTAAATTTACTTAAGTACATCTCGGAATTTTAAAAGAAAACTAGCATCTGTAACGATGACCGTGGTGATCATAAAAACACACTTAGTTCACCAATGCTACTTGTGGAAAGGAATCAGTCATCCTTACCCAGTTTGGCCTCTAAGTGACTCCAGACCCAAAATGCACTAACTCTTATCTGTCCTCAGTTCAGGGGCAATTATCCCCTGAACAAATAAATAAGGACATGCACATCTGAACACCTATTCTTTCTCATTGAATTCATTTCAAGAAAAGCTCGCAAAACTGTTGGCCCTAGTAAACAACTTGTCTTACCAAAATCCAAAGATTGCGGATGCTAGAAATCTGAGAAACACTCAACAGGTCAGGCAGCATCTGTGGAAAAAGAAACAGTTAACATTTCAGGTCAAAGACCTTCATCAGAACCTACCTTGTGTCTTTGTGGCCACTGACTGGAAAATCCTCAATTAGTGTCTAGAATGACGTGGAGGCAATGTTTAATTTGTCCGTCACTGTAACCTTTAGCCTTTAGGACCCATCAGAGAGCTGCTTTCCTCCTGGGAGCCTGCAAATATCTTCCATCATCTGAGACATCTCCCTAAATTATGACTTTTCCAGCAAGTAAAGAAAACTCTGCCTCTTAACACAATTATGTCTCCCTTCCCTAATATTAATCTGCAAGTCTCTCAATAGTGTTCTGCTGCCATTGTGATTTCAGTCCTGACCTAAACCAAATCAGATGCAGGAAGACACCACAAATCCTGATGTGATCTGGGTGAAATGTCAGCAGAAGCAGACTGAACAGATTGTTTCTACACACATAATATTAGTTGCAAGTACTGAGCATTTATTTCAGTATCTCTGTTTTAATCATCCACCTTGGTTACCATTGTATTCTTGTGTTTCATAATGCAGCATTAATTTTAAAACTTTTGAAATATTGCTCCAATTGAGCAGTTAACAAATGTAACTTGATGACCTGCTTCTCCCATAGGGTTTGTGCTCAAGCAGCTTAATGCACTCCAGTTAAACACAGCAAGAGCCAGTGTCCCATTGTGCTCATATTTTACTACCTTTAATTCCCTGCGATTATACTCAAATATGTTCTTCTTGGTTAAAAATATTTTATGTTCTCTGCTTATAGAATTTGGCATATTTATTTTATTATTTAATAGTTCATTGCTTTCTACTTTCCCCACGTTTTATGCCTTCACCTCATGCACATTCCCAAGGTCTGAAGAAGGGAACAGAGAACAGTTCCCAGACCGAACTGATGATACTTATAAGTGCTGCACAAGAATGTTTTGGAATAACTAACCCTTTGATTTTTTTTGCTATCTCATGCTAGAAAATTCATAATCTTTGCTCATCATCATCATACTGCTCCCTTCCAACCTACCATCATCCATCTGCTCATCACCCACTTATCTATGTTAATATTTCCTGTATTGCTTCAGTCTGCAGGTGGTATCCAATTTGGTCCCCTTCAGACATGCTGTTGACACATTGATTGTGCAACCCTGCCAAAATTCACTTTAAATAACTTACAAATCTTATAAAAAATACTATCCTCCCTTATCCGGTTCTTTTCCAACCACTATTGAATTCACAATTCTTGTCCTCACTGTGAAGCCTCCATTATTTCATTCTTTCATTAATGCAACTGCTACAGTGTATATCTAATTTATACCCTCCACTTTTTGAACTCTAGACTTCTTTACAGCCCTTGTTTTCCAGCCCACCCTTGGCTGTAGAGTCTTCATACATCTTACTTGACACTCCAGATTTTCTTCCTGAACTTCAGTGCTTTGATACATTTTTATGCCTTCTGGTTGCTGACAGCTTGGTTAACATATACAGCTTATCCATTTCTTTTTCAGAAATATTTCATAATTAATACCATCTTTACTTAATCACCCTATAACTTTCTGTGCCTAGAAAAGCAGTTGCTTCTTCTCCAGTCTCCACATAACTGAAGACCTTGATCACTAATAACATTCTAGTATCCTGTCCCAGAACTTTGACATCTGTCCAAAGGTATAATGTTCAGATTCTTCAGCTGAGGCCTAATCAATGATTTATGAAGTGTAGAGTGACTGCCTTGGTTTTGTTGTCTGTTCCTTGGTTTATAAAATCAAGAATCCTATATGGAATTATAACAGTCTCATCAACTTGTTTTACCTCCTTTAAAGACTTCCACATCAGAATTTCCTTGCTGCCTCTGTAAGGCAGATTGCCAAGAACTTAACAATGGTCCGTTCACACTTATCTGCATCTTTCACTTTCTAGAGTTCAAATTCTCCCTGAAAGTAAACAAACTGCATTGCTCCAGTAGGACACTGTGATAATTCTATTTATTGTGAAATAAGTTATAATTACCTTCCCCAAATCTAAATTACTCAATGAACATTCTATAATAATTTCTAACAGTTATTCTTGTTTCAAAATAGACTATTTAACAATTTACTATTTATCCATCTCATGCACTTTTGCATGAAATAAAGAATGTTCTTCAATGTTTTATACAAATTAGCAAGTCACGGCTTTGAAATTGTATGCTTTACTATCAGGATGCTACCTACACAAAGTGAAAATGTTGTTAAATAGCACATTGATAAATGGGAGTGGTAGTTATGAGAGCTATTTCTCCAAGATCTTATGGTTCCTCGATGAATTATTTCACCAAGCATATCAGAAAGCAAAAGTAATCTCTTGGGCTGCAAGTAAAATAGAGACTGTAGTGTCTATGAATGCCTCCAAAATCAAATGAGAAAGTTACATTTTGCTATTTTTTGGTCTTGGGATTAGGTCCAGAAACAGTATTTCATTGGTCTACTTTTGCTGTAATTCAAAACTGACATAAATCAATACTTAATTATATACATGGGAACAATGTAATACATCACTACAAAAATCATGGTTTCTATTAAAAAAAAGTTTAAGTGGGACAAAGTAATTTTACAGACTTATCAATAAAAACTGCTGCCAATTTCTGTAGTAGTGTTTGGCAAACTATTTAAAGTCAATGTCCTTGTAAGGCTGATATGGTGACAGAAGATGTGCAGGTTTCACATCTTTCGATTTGATGGAAGAATATGACAACGGGAAAGATTGTAGTCCTGAAAACATCAAACAGTACTCAAGTCTTGATTGCCCCAGATACTGAGAGGATCTGACAAAAACAGTCGGGTTACGGTTCAGAACCAAACCTTTTTGTCTCCTCACTGCAATCTTCTGTTTCACGATGTACAGAGAGCAAGTAACAGTTACTTAACCCACCTCAATCTAACGATAGGTTTTAATGTGGTATCCTGGTAAAAAAAAGTTGAACGAGGCAATCTTTAATTGTGTACCAAGCCCTACTTTACATTTCCTGGTGCAAGAACAGCTGACTGAAGACAACATGCAGTCTTCTAAATATGAAATACATCTCCTCGGCAATTATTCAAATTCATGCCCTTGGGTTTCAATCAAAATACTGTTTGCAGAAATATAGTGCTAAACACTGAAAAGAGATTTAGACTTAAAATGCACTGAAAATGTTCCAGTAATTTTCTTAAAATATTAGTGGACATCTGGCATTCATTTACCTTGATAATACTCCATGCTTGGATCATACATTGATGAATATTTGAAACTGAAACCTTTGGAGTTGTTTCAATTTACCTTATAACTAATTGAATTAAACATTATTTTAAATAACAAGCCATAATATAAATATGCTGTGGCATCAAATGGGTGACTGCATCACAAGTGTATTCATTTGTAATCCTCAGTATTCTATCTTCTCCAGTTTGTAAAACTTACAATAAAATTCACAGTGTTCTTGCTGACATTGTATCTGTTAAGTAATAAATGTCAGGCAGGATCATTTTGGTTTTAGCTGGCCATTCCAATCAGAAGTGCTGGCATTCAGCCACTTGAACTGTACTAAGTCCTGCACTTATACCCATGCATTATGAAATGTAGAATCCTGGACTTACCAACAGACTCAAAGGCCAAATTTGAAGAGATGTTACCAGCTGAGCTATGTATGAAGTACTGGAAGGTGGGTTTAGATTGAAGAGTTCTTTTTTCACCAGTTGGACATGATAGGCTGCATGGCCCACTTCTGAGTTATAAATTTTCTCTGATTCTATGACCTGACACAGGATCCAAGTGGCAATTCCTCACTGTAATGTTGAGACGGTGTCTTTCATGTCATATCAATTGAAAACAAACTCTCCAGGTTAATGTCACCTTCCACCACTTGATCCATAGCCCTGCAGGTCACAGCTCTGTTTGTACACATCCAAGTACCGGTTCAATTTCTATCTCTACCAATCTTTCTAGCAGAAATTGAACCTGTACCTGGATGTGTACAAAGTGTGTTCCAGACCCCTACTTCCCTGAGTTCAACAATTTTTCATCATCTTGCCTTTAATCTTTTTACCAATTAATTTATATATTTGGCCCTTGGATTTTGACCCCTCAACTAACAGAAATGGGTCCTTCGTATTTACTCTATCTAGGCCCCTCATTATTTAAATAGCTCAATTACATCTCCCCTCATCCTTCTCAATTCCAAAAACAACAGTCACAATTCCAATTTTCCAGTTCCAGAAGATTTTCATAAAACTCTTCTGCACCAAATGCAGTGCAATCATTCATTTCCTGTGATGTTGTGAAGAAAGCTTTGTGCAGTACTCAAGTTCTGGCCGAACTAGTGTCATATTAAGTTCTAGCATAACTCCCTGCTCTTATATTCTATGCCTTGGCTAGTAAAGGAGAACACCCCGATGCCTTTTTAACCATTTTATTGACCTGTCCTATTACCTTTTAGGATCTGTGCACCTTTACTCCAAGCTCCCTCTGTTCTGCAAACTAAAGTTTTCCTCAATGTCAACCACATGGCCAATTTTTGTATCATCTACAAATTTCTTTATCATGCCCTTATGTTTAAGTCTAGATCAGTAATATATTACAAAAAGCAAGGGACTGAGTACTGACCCCTGTGGAAAACCATTGGTTACAGTCTTCCAATCATAAAAACAACAATCAACCATAGCTCTCTTCTTCCTCTCGTTAATCCAATTTGCAACTCTGCCTAGGATCCCTTGGGCTTTTACTTTTATAACCTGCTTGCCAGGTGGGATCTCATCAGAAGCCTTGTTAAAATCCATGCAGGCTATATTACTGACCTTATTGACCTCCTCAAAGAATTCCATCAATTTAATCAGACACAACCTTCCCTTAACAAATCCATGCTAACTATTCCTGATTAATCTGAGCCTTTGTAAACAAAGGTTTATATAGTTCCTTGGAATGGATTCCAATGATTTGCTCATCATTGAAGTTATATTCATTGGCCAGTAATTATATGGTCTATTCCTTCCTTTATAAACAATGGTACAGCATTAGCAGCTTTCTGATCCTTTGGCACCACTTCTACTGTCAGAGAAGATTGAAAAATTGTAGTCAAAGCCTCCATAATTTCTGACCTTGCCTTTTTTTAAATCCTGCAATAATATTTCATTTAGGCCTTGCAATTTATCCATTCAAAAATGATAAACCCCTGAATAGTTCCTGTTTTACTATTATTAACCCAAACAATAATTCACACTCATTCTCCTTAACCACAACATCAGCATCATCTCCATCTTTTGTGAGGACAGTCACCAAACATTCAGTGACTACAGTAAAACACTGTTAATCCAGCATGTTCAGGATCTTGGTGGTGCTGGACTGGCAGATTTTCAGAAGTAATGGGTTTTATTCCTAGTAATACTCCAACACAATTTTACTTCATGTATCTTGATGTAACAGGGTAGTATAATAAGTTTTCCGGTGAGCTGGTTCTGACTGTGTGGAGTTTGCATATTTTTCCTGTGACTGTGTAGATTTCCCTCCGGGTGCTCTGGTTTCATCCGAAATATGTGTGGGTGAGTTAATTGGCTACTGTAAATTACTCTTAGTGTAGGTGAGGAGCAGGAGAATCAGGGGAGAGTTGATTGGCCTAAGAGAGAGAATAGCTTACAGAAAAAATCGTACTGATGGGATTGCACTGAGAGCCAGCATAAACTCAATGGGACAGAATGACCTCCTTCTTTGTCATAAGAAATATGAGAAATGCATAAAAACGTGTCTCATCAATTTTGGCTCTTTTGCCAATCATCTTACTTCTGAGTCCTCTTGTTCTTGATTCCCACTCCGATAGGAACAGTTTCTCTCTATTTACTCTGTCTCTATCCTTAATGATTTTAAATATCTTTATCAGATTTCCTCACAACTTTTTACTTTCCAAGAAGAACAACCCCATCTTCTCCAGTCTATCCCTGGCATCATTTTGGTAAATTTCTTCTGCACCTTGTCCCAACCCTTCACATCATTTCTAAAGTGTGGCAAACCCATGTTTAATAAAGGTTCATCATTACTTTCTTTCTCTTGTACTCTTTGCCTCTATTGAAAAAGACTGGGATTCCCTCATGCATTTTTAACTATTTTCTCAAATTGCCTTGCAATTTTCAACAGACCATGAGCATTTCTCCCAGATATTTGCTCTTGCACCCCTTTTGGAATTTTGCACTCATGTTTATATCACCTCTTCTCATTCTTCCTTTCAAAATGCAAGTGTTCACATTTCATCTGCTGTAAATCTACCCATTCTACCAGACTGTGTATATCTCTTTGAAGTCTATTACTATCCTCCTCACAGTTCATTACCCATTCAAGTTTTGTGTAATATGCAAATTTGGAATGTGCCCTGTATACCCAAATCTGAATAATTAATACATTTTTAATGGGGATTTAGGGCAAAGATTTAGGAAGCAAAGTAGAAGATAAAGTATTGTTTTTGATTATTTTTGTTACTATATTAATTAAAACATAACTAATTAGAAGCTTCATCTAAAATGTTTAATTATTCATGTGTTTTAATTATTTATTTGTTTATCTTATTTACTTATTAATTGTATTAGTGACTTCTCAAAATTGGAATGACTGCAATGGAGGTAGAGCTTGAAGCACATATGCACATATAAACGTGACTAAAAGAAGGAAGGGCTTGGCATTATTTTGCACTTCTTGTATTTTCAGTATCTTCCCAAACAGATTAAAACATTACTTTTCTTCTACAATATTTTTATTAAATCCACAAAAAAATACAGAGTACATGCATCAAAAAAAAGAGTAAAAATATTACTGAATACATTTGTTAAATCATCTTTAGGATCACAATACTCTAAAATTAATAATCACGTGTAATAGTTAGTTAATAAAGGAAACATTGGAGTTTTTTATTATAAAAAAATCTACTCCCACTACCAAAAACTGAAGCTGTTTAATAAAAAAAACAAGGAAAAACCCTTGAAACGTAACAATGTCAGCCAATGTCTGTATTTTAGTCACCAAATCAAAGGTTTTGAAAATAATTCAAAAAATGTCCCCACAGATTTTGAAAGTCTAAGTTACATTCAAGAATTGAACAATGGATCTTCTCTAGATTCAGGTATGACATAACATCCCGTAACCACTGAGCATGAGTAGGCGAAGTAACTTCCTTCCATTTGAGCAACACAGCTCTCCTGGCTATAAGAGAAATAAAAGCCAGAATGTGTAGATCAAAGTTACTGTATATCTTTTTCTCCAACGATCCCAAATAATGCAGTCAAAACATTACTTTTAAAATACAGTCATTTTTGTTTTGTAGGCATTTAAAAATATGGATGAAAGGCTTATAATTATAAAATGTCTTTCATGATTTCAACTTTTGCATGTGTTTTACAGTTGATTAAGTACTTTTTAAAGTATTGATACTTTGGAACATGAGCAAAGTTGTAAACAGCAGTACATCACATTAGCCTATTTTGGTGGTCATGGTTAAGGAAGGAATGGTGGTCAGGTTCCTTGGAGGACTCCCTATTCTTTTTAAGCAGAATGTTAGAGGATCTTTCACGTCCACCCAGATCATCTCAGTGGAACACAAGCAGATGCCTGTATCCACCATAAACAACACTCTCAGGTCCTTCCAGATTGAACGCTCAAGATTTCAACTTGCGCTTAATTCCAAAGGTAAAACTACTGACTGCACCTGTAAAAATGCTGGAAAATGCTGTGTGAATAAATTTCTTTTTAATGTATTGTATAATCTAATAATGCTCATAACAGAATACCTTTTCTTAATGCAGGCTACCTCAGATTTGTATCCATTCCAACTGTGTTTTAAATATGTTAGTTATTGCATCCAACTCACCAGTTCTTAAAAGGGAAGTGACAAAAGGAGTGCTAGAATAGATCATAGGCATATCAGATTATTAGAAAAAATGACTATAATGAATACTTTACATATTACTACAGTGTTTCTAAACTGAAAATATTCTAAAACTGCCATAAATCTGAAATAAAAACCAACTTTGCTGGAAATGCTCATTAGGTCAGGCAGCATCTATGCAGGGTGAAACATTAGATATTTTAGGTCAACAATGTTTCAAAGGCAATGCACTCAACCATGGCATGCAAACTACAAACACATTGCACAAATCTCACCGACACACTTCCCTCTTTCTTGCAGGATAGTGTGGTAAACCACCAAAACCAGCAGCAGCTGTCGGCCAGTGGTGCCATATGTGACCACCTCACTTTATCCCCAGGAGGAGAGAAGCTCACCATAAATGGAGGGGCCATGACTGAATCTACAGCCAGCAACAGGGTTCAGACGTCAAAGAGTACAGTATATTTGTAGCTAATCCTTCCTCTCACATACCATCTCCTCTTCAACTTTGTTCTTTTTGACTTAAAAACTTCAGAAAAACCTTCACTTCTGCTTTGCCCAGCTGGTATTCAAAGGAACAAGGAAAGAGGACCAATATCACATGGTATTGAAACATAGTCAGCCAGTGTGATTGAATTTCTCAGCCTTTGTTTCCGGTCTGTTCCAGGAATACAGATAGGCTTTAATTTTACTGCAGCAATTTGTAGGCTACAGAACAAAGTGTAAAGACATTTGTGAAGAAAGTGTGGAGAAACCAGAGAATATTTTCAGTTTAGAAACACAGCAGTAATGTGTAAATATATAAGCCATTTGAGTCATCTTTTCTAATGATTTGATATGTCTTTGTTCTATTTTAACTCTCCATTTGTCAACATCCCTTTTGAGAACTAGAGTAATGAATACCATAATTAAAATGTTTAAAACAGAGTTGGAACTGAAACATATCTTATGTAGCCTGCATCAAGGTATTCTGTTGTGAGTATTATTACATTATACAGTATATTAAAAAAATAACTTTATTTACACATAATTTTAAAGAAATAGAACCTAGAAGTTTTTTTGAGTTAATTTGTTTCTCACCGACTTCTAAATTTGGGGGATTTTGCCTTTATAGTGCTTTTTTTATATAATGTATACATCATTATATTCAGCACCATGAACTGGTATTGCACCACACCCTATGTTTGAAAAACCACATTGGTTAATTTTAGAATGTTGTATTGACCAAAAGGAAAACCTAAAAAGCTAATTGTGGCTTGAGCTGCCAGCTAGCTTCAATCTGTTGATTTTGAGAAACTGGGTAAGCCTTAAGAATCTAACTGGTTTCAGAAAGAGAGATCAGTCTATTAGGGTTTACGGAGTTTACCTGATTACTTCAAAATAAGATGAGTTGCTCATTGATCCATATCTCTGAGTTGTGAAGAAAATTCTTTCCATCCCTCTCAACTTTTCCACTTCTGCTCATGTGGTCACTGACCTGAAATGTTGACTATTTTTTTCTCTCTGCCCAGATGCTGCTTGACCTGTTGAGAGCTTTCAGCATTTTCTGGCTTTGTTTTGAATTTGCAGCATCTGTAGTTTCGTACTCCAGTTATGGTGCACCAGGTGCCAGACAATGGGCTACAGGTTCATCTGTTGTTCCATTTTAAGTCAAGCAATAATGTGATGGAAGAGAAGAGGATAAGGTTCGGGAAGTCTACCACCAATTCTCTGTCCCCACAAGAATTTTTGCAAAAATTTCCACTACCACCCTCAGACCAAGAACAGGGGGTCTGGCAATGTAATCTTGTGTTTTTGTGATAGAAGGACCTGATATTCTTTGTCTTGTTCCATCTAAGTTATGGAAGGATTAGATCATCACATGGAAGCTCTGCTGTGATGTGCCTTCAGTGATGAAAATGCTCTGAACATTGATTCAACAACTAAGCTTAAAATTATTTTTTTAAATTGAGTTTGGCTGACAGTTTCTTCAGCTTATAATTATGTACACTGGCTTTCCACTCTAAATTTAAATAAAACATCACTTTATGTTTTCTTCATGAAGCAACAAGAAGTGTTGAATGAGTCTGGCCTTCAAAGTTCTACCCTTAGGAAGTGCTTCCTTATTACTTATGTGCCTTGCTCATTATTGTAAGTTGAAATGTTATGAGGCCTGCCAAGACAGACCTGAATCTCCGAGCTTTAGTATTATTCATCATATTCTGCTAAGAATATAAGAAATGATTTCTCAACCATGAAATTAAAGCATTAATACATGAAAAGTAATTTGTGATTTGCACAAAGAATGGTTAATGGTGAACAGATTCCCTGGGAAAATGATGGAAGCAGTTGGTATTGATTCATGCTGATACAAATTAGATATACATAATTTTTAAAATTACAATTTAGGATAAGGTAAATGCGTAAGCTGTTGTGCTATGTGTTGTACAATTTTGAGGAGAAAGATAATCTTGGGCCCAAATCTCTCCAACACTGGTTTTCCTCTTTAATGGATGCTGTTCCTGCTTAGTTCCTCGGCTTAGTCAAAGGGAAGTTAATGGATACATGAGAGAGAATAGGTTGCAGGAGTGCAGGGAAATAGGGGAAATGGGACTAATGGGATTGCTCCCTAGGAGCCAGCATGGCCCTGTGGGCTGAATAACCTTCTTCTCTGTTAAAAAAACTGTGGTCTCTGCAACAGGTGGCATGGGGTAAAGGGAGAAGAGATAAAGTCCGCTCTATTGGCACCATGTCAATTTTTAGAACAGTATACATATTGAGCTCTTTGTCATGGGACATGATAAGCCTGAATATAATGAAGTGAAATATCTGCAGTAAACCAGTCCAAATGTTAAACTGCAGTGCCATTATTAAAGAAAAATGATATGCTTACAAATGCAGCTGTGTAATACTTTACATATCTTCACTCTTTCAAACTCATGCATTAAAGTATTTAACAATATGAATAATTTCAGATAACAAGCTTCTTTCTGGAATTTTAAGGAATGGATAGCAGGGGAGCATGTTTATTTATTCATGTGTAAATAATTTCTGCTGCACTTATTTACATTCTAATAAAATTGCAGATAGTATTTTATTCATAATATGCTGATGCATTTGCATTCCTGTCAGCACTCTGCAAGTGTGTCCTCAGTGGCTTCATCTGCGTCAATATATTGTAAGCTGGAAAGATCTATGCAAATATTTGCACTGGATAACTGAATGACAAAATGCAACTCCAACTTGAGAAAAGTGAGCAGAGAGTCAATATCTGTGAGCAACATTTGGTAGAGGCACACCTTGCTCACCATGCTGCATGAAACACTGAAACTCACTGACTATAAGCAATAGTGCAGAGGAGAGTTGGATGGGGGAGAGGAAGCACTCTGGAACTTTCAAGACTGAGATCAATAGATTTCTGTTAGGTAAGGTCATCAAGGGATTAGAGCAACTTGGGTAAATGATCTGAGAGGATACTCCAATAGGTTCAAGAAGATGAATTAGTTTCCTACTCCTATGTTCTACATAAAATTCACATAGAGAGCAAAAGTGGTTTGAATTTATGCAGGGCAAAGTCAACAGGACACAATGGTGACTGAATGAATGCAAGAAAAGCATTAAGCAAGCCTTTCATTAACTTACGATTACAGTCGGTACAACATCTCACATTATTTTTTTCTAAAACATCATTCTGTCCTTGACAAGCTCTTCTCTAAATATATCTGATCAGTGGCAGACTGATCAGATATATTTCATGACCCAGGTTCAATTTTGACTTCCATTGCTGTCTGAGTGGAGTTTGCATGTTCTCCTTGTGACGAAAATTACCCCTACTGTAGGTGGTTGGTGGGAGAATCAGAGGTGGTGATGGGCATGTGAGTGTGAATAGGTTACAGGAAAATAAATGGACCAATGGGATTGATGGGATAGCTCAGAGATTTGCCACAGGCTCAATGGGCCAAATGGCCTCCTTCTATATAATAAAGGGAAAAAAAATGAGAAAAATAGGATTCCTGCATGCAGTCCCAGTACTTATGTTCAGAATTGTGTCTGCACTCCTGATATATAATATTACAATAAAGTAGCCTAAGTTAATAATAATGCTCGCACCCTTTTGTGATCTGAACTAACTTTCATGCCTTTCCCACATGCCCTCACATCCATCCCTCTGCTCCTTCAGCAGGACAACTGAAATCATTTTACTGAAACAACTCTAGACAAAATTTAACAGGTATCAAGAAAAGTACACAGCAGCAAATACAATCAAGGGTCACAGTGTGTTTAAAACTGACAGATTGTCCATAGGGCTGATTTGAGCTCCCAGCAGGAATCCAGTGGTAGATGACGGCATACACATATTGTGCAGGTGAGACTGGAGGTCCAACAGATTTTGCATTTGTTAATGAAGCTTACGCTGAAATCTAAGGGGAGGCTCATCTGCAGTGTTAAGACTACAGATTGGCAGGAATGGAGCTGTGTGTGTTTCTTTTCATCTTTCTTTTCCCCTATAGTCACAGAGAGTGGAAGGGGAGTGTGACCAATTATTTTTCTGATCTTGTCAGTCAAACAGTTATTCATTTTCCCAAGGTTCTGGCTATTAAATAAAGTAGTTTAACAAATCTAGTTTCTCTGAAATGTCTGCAGTCTCCTACTGAAAGACTGGTATAGGTGAGGGGATCTGCAAAAGTTGTGATATCCTGTTTGGGTGCTGGACATACAGGAAGAGATGAATGTTCAACCATAGATGTGGGTATTTGACAGACTGCCTAAGATGATAAGTTTCTTAATCTCTCTTTTCATTTCGGAACTCCAGAAAAGTTGGGGCTGCACTTATATATAGTCTCAATATACATGTGCTGGTACAGAGGAGCACACCAAATGCAAATTTTCTAAGGAAGGCTCCTCACAATATATTATAATTAAAAACTGAAACATTTACCTCTGTTTTTGAGGTTTTATAAATGTACTCACATTTACATTGTTTTAAAACATGTCACTTAAGACTTAAATCGTTCCACATTCTTTTCTGGAAATAAATCCAAACCCCAAAATAGGACTCTGTCTTTACACACTTTGGAAAATGTGTTGATCTACACACTCAGAACTATAGAACCACACAGCGCAAAAACAGGCCCTTTGGCCCACCATGTTGTGCCGTCCATCAAACCACCCTCACACTATCTAACCCTTTCCTCCCGCATATCCCTCTATCTCACATTCTCCATATGCCTATCCAACAAACTCTTGAACCTGTCCAATGTATCTGCCTCCACCACCACCCCAGGTAGTGCATTCCATGCACCAACCAGTCTCTGGGTGAAAAACCTCCCCCTGACAACTCCCCTGAACCTCCCACCCGTAACCTTAAAGCCATGCCCTCTTGTCTTGAGCATTGGTGCCCTGGGAAGGAGGCGCTGACTGTCTACTCTATCTATTCCCCTCAATATTTTATATACCCCTATCATGCTCCTCTCATCCTCCTCCTTTCCAGTGAATAAAGCCCCAGCACCTTAAGCCTCTCCTCATATTCCATACGCTCTAATCCAGGCAGCATCCTGGTAAATCTCCTCTGCACCCTCTCCAACGCCTCCACATCCTTCCTATAATGCAGCGACCAGGACTGAACACAGTACTCTAAGTGTGGTCTAACTAGAGTTTTGTAAAGCTGCATCATCACTTCGCGGCTCTTAAACTCAATCCCACGACTTATGAAAGCTAACATCCCATAGGCCTTCTTTACTGCTCTATCCACCTGTGAGGCAACTTTCAGTGAACTGTGAATATGAACCCCCAGATCCCTCTGCTCCTCTACACTGCCAAGTACCTTGCCATTTACCTTGTACTCTGTCCTGGGGTTTGTCCTTCCAAAGTGTACCACCTCACACTTCTCCAGATTGAACTCCATCTGCCACTTGTCAGACCAGCTCTGCATCCTACCAATATCCCTCTGTAAGCTCCGACAGCCCTCCACACTATCCACAACACTGCCGATCTTAGTGTCGTCTGCAAACTTACAAACCCAGCCTTCCACCTCCTCATCTAAGTCATCTATAAATTTCACAAAAAGTAGAGGTCCCAGAACCGATCCCTGCAGGACACCACTAGTCACTGCCCTCCAATCCGAGGGCACTCCCTCCACCACAACCCTCTGCTTTCTACAGGCAAGCCAATTCCTAATCCACACAGCCAAACTTCCCTGGATCCCTTGGCCTCTGACCTTCTGAAGAAGCCTGCCATGAGGAACCTTATCAAACGCCTTACTAAAATCCATATAGATCACATCCACCACACTACCCTCATCAACCTTCCTCATCACGTCCTCAAAGAACTCTATCAGGCTTGTGAGGCAAGACCTTCCCTTCACAACGCCATGGTGGCTGTCCCTAATCAGTCCATGATTCTCTAGGTGTTCATAGATCCTATCCCTTAGAATCCTTTCTAACAGCTTACCCACCACAGATGTGAGACTCACTGGTCTGTAATTCCCTGGACTATCCCTACTACCTTTTTTGAACAAGGGGACAACATTCACCACCATCCAATCCTCCGGCACTATCCCCGTGGACAACGAGGACTCAAAGATCCTTACCAGCGGTTCAACAATCTCCTCCCTTGCATCTCGAAGCAGCCTGGGGAATATCCCGTCAGATTTATCAGTCTTGATATTATTTAACAACTTCAACACATCCTCTCTCTTGATATCTACAACCTCGAGAACATTACCCTTACCAGCACTCCCTTCTGCATCATCAAGACCCCTCTCCTTGGTGAGTACCAAAGAGAAGTATTCATTGAGAACTTCTCCCACTTCCGCTGCCTCCAGGCACATTCTCCCACCTTTGTCTTTAATCGGACCTACCTTTATCCTAGCCATCCTCCTACCCTTCACGTACGTGAAAAAGGCCTTGGGATTTTCCTTAACCCTACTAGCCAACGCCTTTTCATGTCCCCTTCTAGCTCTCCTCAGCCCTTTCTTAAGTTCCTTCCTCGCTACTCTATATTCCTCACGGGCCCTGTCTGAACCTTGCTGCTTATACCTTATGTCTGCTACCTTCTTCTCCCTAACTAGTAGTTCCACCTCTCTTGTCACCCACGGTTCCTTCACCCTGCCATTCCTGCTCTACCTCACCGGGACATATTTATCCCTAACATCCTGCATAAGATCCCTGAACATCAACGACATCTCCATAGTACATTTCCCTTCAAAATCCCTTCACTTGATATTACAGCTCACCCAGTTTTAGGTTCTGTTGTTTGGAATCAGAAGTAAATCAGTATCAGTCATTCTCTGAGAAAACTTGTTGCCTGGTGTCAGTTATCATGCCTCTAAATTGCCCTGCAGTGCTGTTCCTAAAGTATCCAAATCAACAAAGGATGAAGCCCTTTTCTCACTTTTATTCTCTTTCTATAACAGTCAGCTGTCTTAGCTTCTGCGCAAAGCATATTTTCAAACATATGTTAGTGCATAGGATAGTCTTTGATTTTGATCTCATTGCAGATGTGATGCTGGAAATTCCCTTGCTCTTTTCAGTCCCCAGAGGGTAATTATACCCAAATCCACATGAGTGATAAGCAGCAGCTATTTATAGCTTGCCCAGTTTTACTGTTTGCAGTTAATGAGCTCACCAGCCAGAATTCCTGCACATAATTGTCAAGATTCATGGATCCTGTTCGAATGCAGGAAGGAGACTTCCTCACAAAATGTGGCACTAGCTACCCTCCTCTGCACCAACAGATGTACACATCTAGACCGTATGTAAGTGCAAATCCAACTTTTCTGCACAGTTGTGGTTTTATTTCATAGCTATTCCTCATAAAGTACAATTCTTAAGGATGCTGTAGACTGGACAATGGATTTCAATTGTTTACATCACCAGATCTCTTTCCCACAATTTTATCCAGCCCAAAGCCATTTTACTGCATTTTCAGATCCAGAGTAAATGAAACTGTGTCAGGAAAATGTCAGGCGCCTTTGCATAAGGTTCGGCCTTTGTTTAGGAGTCCTGTCTGCCAATGGCTTTTCACTTCTAACACATGTGGCTGAGAGTCAGAAAATTGGGTGCAGCAGCTTTACTTCCACACCCACACAAGAAGGTGGAGATAATCAGTGTAACGTGGATCAGAACAAGGAACAGGGGAGTTTCATGGCAAACAGTGCAGGATGCAGTAGGACAAGGAGGAAGAGAAGCAGAAGGAGGAATGCCATTCAACTTCACTATATCTGGCAGCGTTTTTTAGAATCCCTTCCAAATACTTGAAGGGTTTCTCAGAGAAAGCCAGTGGGTGAAAAAATTGATAGGGTCAATATCTGAGTCAAATTTTTCATCAGGGGTTATGAGCTATTCTGTTTACAGGACTAAAAGTGGTGAGAATTACAGTAAACCTCACATAGCCCATATTTTTTGGGGTGGCTGAACAATTCAACTGCAGCAACATCCCGTGTGCAGTGTTTACTAGGATGATCATAGGTAAGGGTGTGAATAAAGGATCAGGTATGAATGAAAGCCGGACTATAAAGGGCATCCCTCCGCCTCTTGGGCATTAATGGATGGCACCCTGTTCAGAAGGGATCACAGTGCACTTTATTACAATGTACTTTATAACTGTCATTAATGAATATTGGCTGCCTGATATGCAACTGCACTGTACAATATTCCAGACTTTCCAACCTGTTTGGAAGTAAATTGAAACATACAGTTCTTCCCATCTGCTGACCTTGCTGTAATTTCTTGTGTAAGTGTTATTCCTGGCATTAGGAACTCCTCAGTGAATTGCCTGCAAAAAGATGAAGCAATCCTTTACTTAGAATTCTGTTTCAGAATTTAAAGGTTTTTAACAACTCAAAAAATTTGGGAGAGCTCATTGTATGTGGCAAATAGTAGACATTCTCTATTTTCAGAACTTATTGAGTAAAATCTATTCTAGTGATATCTGAAATAAACTCAAAACACCAGAAAAAGACAGTAGAGTCATGGTGCCATACAGCACGGATACAGGCTATTCGGCCCAATCAGTCCATGCCAACCACGGTGCCCACCCTGCTAGTCCCAATTTCCTGCATTCAGCCCATATCCCTCTAAGCCCTGTCCCTCCATATACCTATCCAAGTGCTTCCTAAATGATACTATTGTACCTGCCTCACCCACTTCCTCTGACAGCTCCATCCATATACTCACCACCCTCTGCATGAAGATGTTGTGCCTCAGGTCCCTTTTAAATCTTACCCTCTTACTCTAAATCTATGCCCCCTAGTTTTGGACTCCCCTACCCTGGAGAAAAGACTGTTCCCTTATCTATGCCTCTCAGAATTTTAAACGCTTCCATGAGGTCGCCCCTCATTCTCCTACATTTCAAGGAGTAAAGACCTAGCTTCGCCAACCTCTCCCGATAACTCAGCCCCTCTGGTCCTGGCAACATCCTCGTAAATCTTCTCTGAACTCTTTCCAGTTTAACCACATCTTTCCTATAACAGGGTGACCAAAATTATACACAGTACTCCAAAAGCAGTCTCACCAACGACTTATACAACTGCAACATAATGTCCCAACTCCTATACTCAATGCCCTGACAGATGAAGGCCAGCAGTCTAAATGCCTTTTTCTACCTGTGAAGCCACTTTCAACAAACTATGCACTTGTACTCCTAGGTCCCTCTGTTCCATTACACTCCCTAATGCCCTACCATTCATAGTATAAGTCCTACGCTGATTTGACTTTCCAAAACACATCACCTCACATTTATCTGTTTTGAAATCCATAGGTCAGTCAGAATCTGTAAAAGCAGGTTATGCCATTGTATGTGCATCCTTCAATGGAAATCTGGTGATTCTTGAAGCTGTTAAAAACATTTAAATTCTGCAAAAGTATTCTGAGTAAAGGGTTATTTCCTCTTTCCCCAGGCAAGTTATTGAAGTGTTCCTAATGCCTGGAATGCACCCAAAGTTTACACATACACCAGAAATTACAACAGGGTTAGCAGATATGAAGAACTGCGTTTAAATAGATTAGATTTATCAATTCATCTCACATAGTGTTTTCAGGGATAGAGGCTGGTTTCATCCTGGTTTCAAATGGACTCCTGTCTGATCCTTGAAGGTGATAGTAGCCTCAAAATACAACTTGCTAGATTTCCTAAACTCTACCGCAGGAGAAGATCACTTTATATTAGATCATCTACTTGTTCAACATAGTCACTATGACAAGTTTCTTCTGAACTTGCCTCAGCATCAGAAGTCCGTGGCACTAATACCTCTCCAAGCCTAAAGTATGTGCCTTTATATTTAAAAAAAACCTTGAATGATATATGCCTGAATATTTGGGACACTGGACTTTCATTTGGCGAATTCGGTATGAATGCAATCCACCATGTCTCAATTAAATTAAGGCAGGGAATCGTCAGTGTCATATCTCAGACAGTCTCAGACTTGATTCCTGATCGGTGCTGAATCTCAGCCAGGGCTGTTTAGGGACATTTTATTTACTCTCAGTGCCAATGGCAAATAGAGGGATAAATTAGCTACTCTTCCCATAACTAATTCTTATTCAATGATGCCCGCTGAAGGCAAACTTTTAGGACACAAATGCTGACAGTGGGGCAAAATAACATGGCACCCTGCCATCCCTCAGTTTTAACAATGGGTTTGCTAGCCAGAGCATAGTTATTTATGTTTGTAGATAAGTCAGCAAATTCAAAAGTCCTGTCCTTGGTGATCTATCTTATCTATGCTGATAGCTCCTTTGGAGAGAGTGACTACAATGTGCAGAGCGTGGACAAATAAAAATTTTTGTGCATCAAACAAAGAATTAAACTGGTGATAGCTGCTTTATGCATGCCCTCCTGTAGAAATATTCAGACAGTATGGATGGGAAGGGTTGGACCTTTATTCAGAGTAGGTATGGAGTGGGATATTGAGGATCATGTCAGGCATTGAGAAGGGGGAGGGTTGCAATTGACTATAGGATGATTTTGTCCAAAAAAGCTGTTTGAGCAAAGGGGCCAGATTGAACTGCTTTGCTTTGCAGTTGAATCAGCACTTGCAAATTTCTCCAGCCACACTCAGGCACAAGAAAGTGCTGAGTTAACTGCAAACCAATACAAACTTACAATTGACTATTTGGCTTGAAATGCATTGGCCTTGCCAAGCAAAGTCAACTAATGACCCATTCATCTGCATTTTCAGCTAAATCAATGCATTAACATTTCCTGAGTTCGAGGAAGCTTCCTATTGGTCAGCTTTGCTGCCAGGAGTGCAAAGAATTTGAATTCAGTTATTTCACAAAATAATCATTGTTCCTGATAGGTGTCAAAAGTCGTGCATCTGGAAATTCTTTTGGGTAAGGAAACACTTTTGTGTGCTGCCTAAGGTCCTCCATACTTTTGATGCACATGCGCAAAGAAGCCCAGTTGCACACGGAAGACTCAGGTGACATTAAACACTGTGACATCACTTCATCAAACTCAATTCACATGGCTTGTGAATGGTGCAGGTCACAGGCAGAAGCAGGCCTTCACAAGACAAGCAAGCCCTACTTTAGCACAACTTCAGGAACCATTCTGGCCAGATCCAGTGCACAAGACCTCTACGAGTTGCTCCCCTTTAAGTTTTCCATGCCCCTCCAAACACACCTGCTACAGGTCCTGTTTGGTCCTTCTATCATCAAACCCCAGCTCAGTCATGTCTCTAGCCCTTCCAAGCAGTGGTCTTGGACCTGACATTTCCCCTACAGCAGATCGCAGCTCTGCCCCCCCTCCCTTTCCCAATACCTGACACGACCCTCAAGTTTCAAAGAAGCCTATTCTAAAGTTCCCCTCCAATCCTATCTGGATCTCTTTCAGCTACAACCTCCTCAATCCTCGAACATAACTGAGTACTAATGCAGTGGTCTATGCGTAAAATGGGCATTGCCAATTTAACTTGCTTCTTGATACATACAAGAATTTCTCTGCCTGTTGTAGCCATTCTACAAAAGAAATATTAACACATCCAGTCACAGAACAGTCAGAAACATTTACAGAACCGCCTAGACCAAATTGTTAATTTTCCTCCCTCCAGACTGTTACCCATTCTTCCAATTTAACACAGGCTATTCCCCAAAGTTCTTCCAAGTCTGAACTTGTTTTACTTTAAATTGTCAAAATACAAGTATACACATAAATCTTTTGGAGTAGTACAACACCAAGATATATTCTAATGTTTTGCCTAGGGCTGAAAAGCAAGTTAAACCTAGGTGCAGTATTAAACAAACAGAAGAAACCGCTACATTTTTTCCTTTAACCTCCTGAAGTTGTGCATTATCTGCCAATCAATCTAACTTTGTGAAATAATTTGAATAATTTCTTAAAAACATTGGTAAATTTTAGTAAAATTCTGATAATCTGGCACATTCAAGACTTCAATGGTGCCAGGCTAGCAGATTTTCTGGACTATTGGATGTTATTCCCATTAATACCCCAGAACACTTTTAATTCACTTTTTCCAGATATTATAATAATGTATTATATGTATTAATGTATTATAATAAATTTTCCAGTAAACCCATAAGTTTAAAGGGTGCACAGGAACAAGTTCATCAGTATGTCTGAAGGAAGCACAGGAACTGGGGCCACAGTCAGTTTAAAGGGAGTGTGGTAACCAAGGTGCCGATGAGTTTAAAGGAAGCATAGGAACCAGGGCCTTGGTCAGTTTCAGGAAAGCACAGGAACTAGGAAGGGTGGGAACCAGTACCCTGGTGAGTTTCAAGGGGAAATATCACTTGGTGAGCCAAATACCGAACCATCAGGATTTCTGAATAGTCAGATAACAGATCATTAGAGTTTTACTATACATCAGAGTCCTGATACAGGGTCTCGACCGGAAACGTTGATAATGTCTTTCCTCCCACTGATGCTGTGTGACCCACTGAGTTCCTCGAACACATTGTTTGTTGCTTCAGATTCCAACATCTGCAGAGACTGTGTCTACACAATACAGAGACTTTGGAAGAAGATGGTAAAGTCAACTGCATCAAAGACAGTAGACAGATCAAGAAAGATAAGGAGAGACAGACTGTCTTTGTGCCAAGCTTCAGGATAATGCTACTGACTTTGATCAGAGCTATTTTTGTACTGTGACAGGACCAAAAACCTGACTGGAGATATTCACATGAGGAATTTCAGGAAATTCGGCTAAAAATTAGGAGATTACCATATGTTCAAGGAAATTGCAGGGGATTGTGATGTTGAAAATAAGGCAGTAGTTTCCATGGATAGAGATGATTTTTTTCCTTCAGGCAAGGGGTGATAATGACAGATTAGCACAGGACCTGCTAGAGGAGAAAGTTCATAGTTTCAACTAACCTTGTGGTCAGATAGGTAAGTACTCAAAAGTTCAGTGGATATAAATTCAAGGAAGTAAGTGGTAGGAAGTAGATCTCATGGACAAGATAAACTTGGAAAGAGCATGAGGGAAGAAAGGACAATCCAATTCCTTTTATGATGAAAGTTCTTCCTGCATTTTCTTGGTTGTCCTTAACTATCCCATAGTGCTTATTCATTGTATAAGACTGAAGAGCTTATGTTGTTCTATCTTATCTAAATTTTTCACAATTTTAAACAACTCTATCATCCTTCCTTTGCCAAGTATTTCTGTTCATTTCTTTGGTCCAATTCCCAGGTAGAACTAGTGCAAAAGATCATGGAATTTTACATTAATTGCAAACCAAGTTTCCGTGACCTTTCCCACTGCTTTAAAAATACTATATAAAAAAATAGACTAATTAGTACCTACAAAGTAACCATGAACCCAGATTGAATTAATGATACATTTTGAGGCTCCATTAATTACACTAATGTACATGTCTTCAAGAAAGTTCCAATTTTTTTTCAGTTGCAAGAACGCATGAAGGCAATCTTATTTTAATTTACTAAATGCTTTTATATATATTTTTAAGATCTCTTTTAGGTTTTTTTTAACAATCAGATTATTCACGTAGACATAAAACAGAAAATATTATACGCCTCTACCATCTTCTTGCCCACTTATTTAACTAGTCTATTTCGCATTGCAAAATGTTTTGACAATATGTTCACCCCTGTTGGTCACACTGTTGATTACACTATAAAGAAGCTGCATAAAACTATAACCTGCTTCTAAAATTTGGTTCTATTGGTGGCAAGGAAATTACATTTGGAGATAGAGGACAAAACAGTGACACTACTATATGGTATGTTTAATGCTATTGACTGAGAATGAATTTCTAGGCATATATGTTGAATTTACAGCTCATTTTCCTACCTAACTTTGTAGGAGTTAACCTGGGTAAGTTACATTCATCCCCTACATGAGAAACCTGGTTTGCTGCTGAGGACCAGAAATGAATAAAAGTTGTGTTAGAACTTGAGTTTTATCTTTTGATATAAAATTACTGAGAATTCAATGTCTTTGACACTTATAACCCTCTTGCCTGTTTCATCACATAATGAAATATTCTGTAAATCTGATGGACTTGGTATCTTTAAAGTCACAATGCAACTAGATAATTGAGCCCATTTCCAAGAGCAATCAATGAGAACTAAAATAATTTGCTGTCTTTGATCTAATTACTGGTGGAAGGCAATTGGACTGATCACAGACTAAATAAAACATACAAAATTACTCACTGATTTGTATTTGGTGGAAATGAGAGATGAGACATCTGTTGAGATGCCTTGTGTTGAATGGGGTCATGAATTGCACAAATTAGACCAGTATAGACAGACAGTGGTGTTTGAGCAAGATCAAAGAGCAGTGGATATATTGATTAATAATAGCTGTGGTAAGAACATAAGAACATAAGAAACAGAAGCAGAATTAGCCATTCAACCCCCTGTGATTTTTTAGTCATTCAATAACACTGTCACTGATCGGAGTCACTTGCCTGCAGCCATATCCCTCAATTCCCATAATATTTAAAAAGCTGGTGCTTTCTTTCTTCAAACTGCACAGCCTCCTGTGTAGAGAATTCAGAAAATTTACTACTCTCTGGGTGTAGAAATTTCTTCTCACCTCAGCCCTGAATAGTTGAGCCCTTATATTGACACTTTGATCCTTGGCTTTAGACACCCCACCCTGGTGAAACAGCATCTCTGCATTTACCCTATCAAGTCCTTTAACAATTTTGTGATTTTCATTGAGGTCACCTTTCATTCTTTTAAACTGTTATGTGGATGGCTTCACATTTTTCCACAGCACATTCTATCTGCTGTGTCCTTGCCCATTTGCTTGACCTGTCTAAATCCCTCTGAAGCCTTTTCACAACCCATACTGCCAAACTTTTGGCAAACTTGAATACAAACTTACACTTCCTCCCCCCATCCAAATCATTGATGTAGATTGTGAACAGTTGGGACCCCTGCCACCAATCCCTGCAGAACTTCCAGGTGGAGGAAATCTGCCATCCTTACCCAATCTGGTCTACATCTGACTCCAGACCCACCCCATATTGTTCACTCCTAAATGGCCTCTGAAATGACCTAGCAAGCCACTTAATCATACCATTACCTCAATGTTCAAACAGAGAAAGAATAAAACCAGGCAGACCAACTGGCATGAACCTAGGCACCAAATTCAGACAAGGCAAAGTTTCTCCCAGACTCCCAGCTCTCAGTTCACCTTGCAAAGTCCACAACAAACAACTGGGGATTGGTGTCTAATTTGGAAGAAATGCAACAGACTAGTTGTGCAACAACCTGTGTTCACAGATTCATACTTTACAGGCACCATTCCAGAGATCCATCACGATCCTCGGGTACATCCTGTCCCACAGAGATCAGAGATGACAGCACAGTGGCAGACAGGCAGGAGTGAATAGCTTTTGGCATCTTTAACATTGACTCCAAACCTCATGAGGTCTCCTAGTCCCAGGTAAAACATGAGCAATGACACCTCCTCCTGCTTACCACCCATAGTCTTCTCTCAGCTGATGAATCAGTGCTTCTTCATATTGAACAACTTTTCAAATAAGCACTGAGAGCAGCAAGGGCACAGAATGTACTCTGTGTGGAGACATCAATGTCCGTCACCAAGTGTAGCTTGGTAGCACCAATACTGGCCACACTGGTCAAATCTTGAAGGAGATCACTGCCAGACTGGGTCTACAGAAGATCGTGAGTGAACCCACACAAGGAATAAACCTACTTGACATTGTCCTCAGCAATCTACCTGTGGCAGATGCATCTGTCCAATGAGAGCATTGATACAAGTGACCACTGCACAATTCTTATGGGGACAAAGTCCCAACTTCACACTGAGGACATCCTCCATAATGTGTGGCACCACAAACATGCTACATTGGTTAGACTCAGAATAAATCTGGCAGCTTAAAACTGGGCATCCATGAAATGCCGTGGAGCATCATCAATGATGGAAATGTTCACCACCAAAATATTTAACCTCATGGTCTGGCACATCATTCACACTACCATTACTATCAAACCAGCAGATTAACCTGGACAAAGATCAATTCAGAAGGGCCATCCACAAGCAGCACTAGCCTATTTAAACTAACACAGGACCACATGCTTACAAAACAATCACAACAACATTCAAGAGACAGTAAAAGTGATCTCACAACCAATGGATCACAATGAAGGTCTGCAGTCCTACCTCATCCTGTGGTCAATGACTGTGGATAATTAAAAAGCTAATTAGAGGAGAAGGCTCCAAGAAGATCCTATGCTCAGTGATGGTGGGGCACATGAGTGCTAGAGATAAGTTCAAGTATTCACAAGCATGTTCAGTCAAAAGTGCCAAATAGATGATCCACTTTGGCTTCCTCCTGAGCTTGTTAACATAACAGAAGCAAGACTTCACACAATTCAATTCATCCCACATGATGTCAAGTAATGGCTCAGAGCACTAGATAAACTGGCTAAAGCACCAGACAACATCTCAGCTGTAGTAGTAAATGTCTGCACTCCAGAACAACAATGCCTCTAGCCAAGCTGTTCCTGTACAATTACAACATTGGCATCCGCCTGACAATGTGGAAAGGTAGAGAAAATCAAATCTTGTTAATCACAACCCAATTAGTATGTTCTCAATCATCAGCAAAGTGACTGAAGGTGTGATTGATAGTGATATCTCAGGGCACTTACTTACCAATGACCTACTCACTAATGCCCAATTTGTGCTTTGCCACTCAGCTCCAGACCTCATTACACCCTTGGTCTAAGCATGGAACAAAGTGAATTCCAGAGGTGAAGTGAGTGTGGCCTGAAACCAGTATCTGATTGAGCGTGCCATCAAGGAGCCCTGTAAAACTGAAATCAAGGGAAAAATACTCCAAAAGTTGGAGTCCTACATCGCACAAAGGAAGATGGTTGTGGATATTGGGCATGAGCCCAGGACATCATTCGGGAGCTCCTCAGGGCAGTTGGTGTCCTAGGCCTAACCATCTTCAGCATAAGGTCAGAAGTGGGAATGTTCGCTGATGATTGCATAATGTTGAATTTCATTCACATCTCCTCAGCAAATGAAGCAATGCCTGCATGCAGCAAAGCCTAGACAACATTCATTCATGGGTGGTAAGTGCAAATTACATTTGCATTACAGAAGTGCTAGGCAATGACTGTCTCAAACAAGAGAGATCTTAACCACCTACCCCTGATATTCAATGGCCTTACCACCACCAAGTCTACCACTATCAACATCCTGGAGGCCACTGATTTGAAACTAAACTGAAGCAGCCAAGAACGGGTCACAGGCTAGATATCCTGCTGTGAGTGACTCATCTTCTTACACCCAAAGCCTTTCCAACATCTACAAGTCTCAAGTCAGAAGCTCAACTCCATTCAGAACCAAGAAGCCTGCTTGATTGGCACCCCATAACCACCATAACCATTCATTCTCTCAAGCACCAGTGCACACTGTCTGCAATGTATATACCTACAACATGCACTGCAGTTACTCACATAAACTGTTGCAACAGTATGTCCCAAACCTGTGACCTCTACTGCCAAAGACAAGGGCAGCAGGTGAGTACCACCACTGTAGGTACTCCTCCAAGTTGTACACCATCCTGGCTTGGAAATATATCATTGGTCCATCAATATTGTTTGGTATAAATCCTGAAACCCTCTCCCACAACATTGTGAGATGTACCTTAACCAGAAGAAGGGATCTCATCACTTCCTTACAGGCAATTAGGTTTGGGCAGTAAATGCTGGCCTCCCCAATGATGCCCAGATCTGAAAAAATGAATAAATATTTAAAAAAGCTAGTCACACTCGTCTAATCTCAAAACAACTTACTCACTGTTTTCTGTACATTAACCGATCTTCAATCCACAACGTTTGGTCTGATAGGTTACCAGACCTTTTCAGTGACATAAATGAATTCAGCTCAGTTTAGTGAACAGTGGGCAGTGACAGCCAACCTTGTGAATAAAAGATTGAGATTGTTATGATGTAGAAGGAGTGAGGAAATACTGCAGTAAAGCTTGTAACTTTAACCTCAAACAAGGTCATCTTTATTTTGATTAATTCTGAATTATATCTTATTTACAATGAGAAGAGAGTGCAAGGATGGCTTAATTATTTTAGCATAATGAAATTATTTTAAAATGAAAGCATCCCAATGGAAATATGCTGTGACATTCCAAGCAATTTGCCTTCAATAGATTTGATTAGACTGTCCTTTCTTTCACCCAATTTTTTTTGCAAATCGTATCATTCTTCAATAGTGATTTGGTATATTTAAGATTTATGGATTATCGTGTTTGCTTTCCATGATTTTCAATGCATCTTAGATACTATCATTTCATTTTCACCTTCTTAGAATATTTTCATTGAAAAAAACCTTCCAATTTGGCGGTTAATTATTAATGTTAACCCTTGCAAAGTGGGATCTTTGAATGATAATTTCTCACACCTGCCAAAGAAAGAAGGATTCAATTTACAATGTAAGTGACTTAATGGAATACACAGCAAAACTTAGACTTCATTCAGGCACGGGCTGTTGAGTGGCAAATAACACGTGTCACAAAAGTGCCAGGTAATAACATGAAATCCAGGGAGAGCTAGTTAGGTGAATTCAAAATTGGCTCGGCGGTAGGAAGAAGAGGGTGGTGGTTGAAGGTTGTTTCTCAGAATGGAGGCTGGTGACTAGTGGTGTGCCGCAGGGGTCAGTTTTGGGACCCTCATTATTCATTATTTACATAAATGATTTGGACATGAATGCAGAAGGCTTGATCAGTAAGTTTGCAGATGAAAAAAATTAGGAGGTGTTGTTGATGGTGAAGAACAGGGATCTTGATCAGTTGGGGAAGTGGGCCGAGGAGAGGCAAATGGATCTCAATACAGTGAAGTGTGAGGTGATGCATTTTGGAAAGTCAAACCAATGTAGGACTTGTACTGTGAATGGTAGGGCACTATGGAGTGTAATGGAACAGAAGGACCTAGTTCAAGTGCATTGTTCGATGAAAGCTACATTACGGGTATACAGGGTAGTGAAAAAGGTGTTTAGCAAGCTGGCCTTCATCAGTCAGGGCACTGAGTATAGTTGTTGGCACATTATATCGAAGTTGTATATGTTGTTGGTGAGGGCACACTTGGAGTACTGTTTACCCTTTTGGTCACCCTGTTATAGTAAAGACGTAGTTAAACTGGAAAGAGTGCAGAAAAGGTTTAAGAGGATGTTGTCAGAACTAGAGGGCCTGAGTTATAGGGAGAGGTTGGCCAGGCTAGGTCTTTATTGCTTGGGACACAGGAGAATGAGGGGCGACCTTATAGAAATGTTTAAAATTCTGTGAAGCATAGATAAGGTGGATGGTGACAATCTTTTTACCGGGGTAGGGGAGTCCAAAACTGGGGGGCATAGATTTAGGGTGAGAGGGGAAAGATTTAAAAGAGGCCTGAGGGGCATCTTTTTCACGCAGAGGGTGGTGATTATATGGATGGAGCTGTCAGAGGAAGTGGTTGAGGCAGGTACAATAGTATCATTTAAGAAGCACTTGGATAGGTACATGGAGGGGAGGGGCGTAGAGGGATTTGGACCAAACCCAGGAAATTGGGAATATCTGGGTGGGCACTGTGGTCAGCATGAGCTGGTTGGGCCAAATGGCCTGTATCTGTTCTGTGTTGCTCTATGACTCCTAATAACCATCTCCAACAAGAGAGAGAGTCATACCACCTACTCCTGACATTCAAAAGCATTTGTCATCACCAAGTAACCCACCACACCCTCATCAACACCCTGGATTCGCCATTGAGAAGAAATTCAACTGGACCAGCCACATAAATACTGTAGCTGTAAGATATCCTGCAATTAGTGACTCACCTTCTGATACCCCCAAAGCCTTTCTACCATCTACAAAGCATAATTGGGATGCTCCCTACTTGCCTGGATGAGTGCAGCCCCTCAAGAAGATTGACACTATCCAGGACAACAAAAGAACATTTAATGGACACCCTATCCAGTACCCAAAACATTCATTGCCTCCACCACAGGTTCACCGAGGATGCACTTATAAAATGCGTTGAATTTACTCATCTAGACTTTTCCAATAGCACCTCCCTAACCAATGACCTCTATGACCAAGGTGGCGGGTACATTGGAAAACCATCACCTGTATGTTCTCCAAGTCGCAAAACAGCCAATGATTCAATGCAATGATTCAATTATAGTGCTCTCGCATGACTGCACAGCACAACTTAATCGACCTGAGTGTGTAGTGAAAAAAATGCAAATAAAAGCAAGATATTGCAGTTGCTGGAAAACTGAACTAAAACACAAAGCCAAGCAGAATCTGCAGAGAAATAGAGTTAACATTCCAGGCCAACTCATGTGGCATTCACATGCCGACAAACTATTGAACTGGTGAAAAGCTGCCTGAATAATGAACTGTTAATCAGCCTGCTCCCTAAAGCAAAGGACTTCAAAAGGTACTTTTCATAATTAAAGAAGAACTGGAAATTCTTCTTCTCAGACATTTCCCCTAAGTAAATTGGTTTATTATTATCACATGTACCTAGATACAGTGAAAAACTTTGTTTTGCATGCCATCCTTACAGATCAGTTCATCACATCAGTACATTGAGGTACTACAAGGGAAAAGCAGTAACAGAATATTGAATAAAATGTTACAATTACAGAGAAAGTGCATTGCAGGCAGACAATAGGGTGCAAGGCCATAAAGAGGTAGATTGTGAGGTCAAGAGTCCATTTTATCAAAGAGATGGTTCAATAGTCTTACAACAGCAGGATAGAAGCTGTTCTTGAGCCTGGTGGTACATGTTTTCGGGCTTTTGTATCTTCTGCTCGAAGGGAGAGAGGAGAATTCCAGGTTGGGTGAGGTCTTTGATTAGGTTGGCTGCTTTACCGTGGCAGTGAGAAGTGTAGACAGAGTCCATGGAGGGAAGGTTGGTATCCATGATGTGCTGAGCTTTGTCCACAACTCCCTGGAGTTTCTTGTAGTCTCGGGCAGAGCAGTTGTCATACCAAGCCATGATGCATTTGGATAGGATGCTTTCTACTGTGCATTTATAAAAATTGGTGAGGGTCAAAGGGGACATGCCAAATTTCTTTAGCCTCCTGAGAAAGTAGAGGCACTGGTGAGCTTTCTTGGCCATGGTGCCTACACGGTTGGACCAGGACAGGCTATTGGTGATGTTCACTCTTAGGAACTTGAAGCTTTCAACCCTCTTGACCCAGCACCATTGATGTAAACAGTATTGTCGGCTCCAACCCCCTTTCCTGAAGTCAATGATCAGCTCTTTTGTTTTGCTGACATCAAGGGAAAGGTTGTTGTCATGACACCATGTCACTAGGCTCTCTATCTCCTTCCTGCACTCTGACTCATCGTTATTTGAGATTTGGCCTACTACGGTAGTGTCATCTTTAAACTTGTAGATGGAGTTAGAGCAGGATCTGGCCACACAGTCATGAGTGTATAGGGAGTAGAGTAGGGGGCTGAGGACGCAACCTTGTGGGCACCAGTGTTGAGGATAATCATGGCGGAGGTGTTACTGCTTATCCTTACTGATTGTGGTCTGTTGGTCAGGAAGTCAAGGATCCTGTTGCAAAAGGGGTGTTGAGTCCCAGGTCCAGGAGTTTGGAGATGAGTTTGCTTGGAATTATAGTATTGAAGGTGGAGCTGTAAGTAAATAGTAGTCTGACATAGGTGTCTTAACTATCCAGAGATGAGTGTAGGGTCAGAGAGATGGCGTCCACTGTAGACCTGTTTCGGTGGTAGGCAAATTGCAGTGGGTCAAGGTTGCCTGGGAGGCTGAAGTTAACGCGTGCCATGACCAGCCTCTCGAAGCACTTCATGATGATGGATGTCAGAGCCACTGGTCGGTAGTCATTAAGACACATTATCTTGTTTTTCTTTGGTACCAGGATGATAGTGGTCTTCTTAAAGTAGGTGGGAACCTCAGATTGAAGCAGGGAGAGGTTAAAAATGTCTGCAAGTACCCCCACCAGCTGATCTGCGTAGGATCTAAGGACACAGCCAGGGACAGCATCCAGGCCAGATGCTTTCTGTGGGTTCACTCTTCGGAAGACTGATCTTACGTCTGCAATGGTGACTGTGGGTTCAAGTACATTGGAGGCTGTCAGGGTGGGTGGTGACATTCCATTCACCTTCTGTTCAAAACATGCACAGAATGCATTCAGCTCATTGGGAAGGGATGTGCTATTGTTGGCGATAATGGTCAACTTCATTTCGTAGCCCGTTACAGCAATGTAAGCCCTGCCACAACTGACGGCTGGTCTGGGCTCAGTTTTGGACTGGTATTGTCCCTTGGCATCTCTGAAAGTTTTACGGAGGTGGGACCTCAATTTCTTGATGATTTGATGATTCCATCCCACATGTTCATCAGTTACTTCAGAGCCAGAGAATGGAAGTGGAAACAAATCGTCCTCAATCCGAGGTCAATCCGGTTGTCCCCAAACTGGAAACTATGGATGAACCGAGAGATCCGCTCTCGACTGAAGTCCAGGTCTGTGGCAGTTTGAATGTTCAGACCCTCTCACCCTCTAGGTGAAAACATTGGTCCTTACTTCCTATCTAACCATGCAAACAAAAAAATTAGGAGCAGGAGGTAGCCATCTAAACTTACTCCCCCATTCATGACTTACTTATTACAACACAGTAGGAGGCCATTTAGTCATCAGATCCATGCTATCTCCCAGGAACCTCAACAGTTCCATTCCCACTTATTTCCCTGTATATTCCTGCAACTTATTCTCTCACACATGCCCATCAAACCCCCATTAATTCTTTTGCCACTTCCCTTCACTTCCCTTTCCTACTGCCAATTAACCTACCAGTATTTCTCTGGAAGGTGGGAGGAAACCAGAGCACCTGAAGGAAACTCACGTGATCACAGGGAGAATATGCAAACTTCACAGAGACAGCACCCGAGGTCAGGATTGAACCTGGGTCCCTGCAGTGTGGTGACGCCATGAGGTGCTCAGTCCTTTCCTGGATGCCTCTGCTCCATTTGGAATGGTCAGAGAAGATTTATAAGTCTTCAAGGAGAACATCGTTGAAGTTTCCTACTGGAAATCTCTTGATGTAACAGAGATTTGACTGTTTGTTTGGGAGTCTGGTTTTGGGCATGTAGATAGAAGTGGCCAAGGGTGATCAGAGCATCAATGCTGAGGACATTGGGCCAGGAGAGCAATGATGCAGGTCTGTCTATCCTGACAGCTCATTCAGAGGATTTTGTATAGTGATGATACTTCTCCAATGCTTTGAGGTGTTTTCTGAAGGTTGTCCATGTCTCAAAAGTGTACAGGATGGCAGGGATCACTTTTGCTTGGTAGACCGTTATTTTGGTGCCAGTTTTAAGGTCTTGAATGTTAAAGACTATAGACTTCAGTCGGCTGAAGCCTGTACTGGCACATTGGGTGTAATGGTGAATTTCATCATGGATATCTGTCTGTCTTTGCTGAGAGGTAGTTCCTGAGATAAGGAAAGTGATTCAAATTTTACAGGTTCTGGTTGAAGGGTGTTGTGTGGTTCGGTGGGGCTAGCGGAGAATATTTGTCTTCTGGATATTTAGTGTAAGGCCCATCCTCCTGTACACTTCAGTGAAGGCATCTACCTTGACTTGTATGCACATATGCAAGCTTTATCTGCATACTGTAAATTGATGACTTTGGGGTGATTCATTTTAGTTTGATAAAGATACCCCTTCAGATTTATTAGTGTTTATATTTTGTTTTTGGACCTGTTATTTAAATTCTGTACAAGTAGAAACATTTTCAAGGTATTTATCTCATCAAACTCCTTCATCGTTTCAGATCACTTCACCTTTTTTTTTCCAGATGATGGAATCCAGCTTGTTCATATTTCCTGATAGTTGCAGACCTTTCAGTTCGAGTATCAAATCATAAGTCATTTTTGCACCTTCTCCAGTCCAGTTATATCCCTTTAAATGATACAAACACCAGAGCAACACATTAAAGGGTAAAAACACAGTCTGCCACAATGTTGACGAATTATCAGTGGGGATACATGTTCCAATGCCCCAACACATGTCATTGGCGCCAGCTCCTTTAGGGTGACAAGATGGTAGAGCCTCACATCTCCAGGGACCCAGGTTCAATCCTGACCTTTGGTGCTCTCAGTGCTGAGTTTGCACATCCCCTGGTAGGATGTAATTGAGCTGCAGAGGAGATTCACAAGGATGTTGCCTGGATTGGAGCATTTTAGTTATAAAGAAGGACTGGAGAAGCTGTGTTTATTTTCCCTGGAGTGGAGGAAGGTTAGGAGTGACCTGATTGAGGTTTACAAAATTCTGAAGGGATAGATAAGGTAGATAGTAAAATTCTTTTTCCTACAGTAGGTGTGACTAAGACAAGAGGGCATAGGTTTAAGGTGAGAGATAGGTGGCTTAGAGAGAAGATCTGATGGGCATTTCTTTCATGCAGAGAGTAGTTGGAATCTAAAACGCACTGCCTGAGGAGGTGGTGGAGACAGGTACCCTCACAACATTGAAGAAGCATTTAAGCAAGCACTAATGGACCTGATGCAGGTAAATAGGATTAGTATAGTTGGGTCAACGGTCAGGGCAAACATGGTGAGCCTGTTTCTGTGCAGTTTGACGCTATGATCCTGTGACTATTGGTGAACATAATCATCAAATGGCCTGTTTTGTACCTCACTCCTATATCATCCTATGTAATCATCATTCTCCTACTGAAATTCTGGTAGACAGTTAGGAGAACCCCTGAGCAAATTCCCAATGGTTATGCTCAATTACGGTCCAGCAATTATGCTTTTCAACTTCTTTAACAAATTAACTGAGCAGCCAATTTGCTCAGGCTTATGTCTCTTGGTTGAATTATACTCCTTGCAAACATAACAATGACCCTTTGTTTTTCCACACTAGTTACAGGCTCATCTTATTGATGAAAATTGCCGAATTACATCCAGTTGAAAGTTCATTAATCCATTGAATAGCTCCATCTGTGTCTCAGAATTGTACTCAGTTGAAATAGACATAACAACATTATTTTTAAAAATGTTTGCAATGTAGACAGAATGAAAGTGATCTGTTGCTTGATGTTTTGTGTGTCAGCATCATAGCCTACAAGAGAGCTTGAATATGATCATTATCAACAGGGATGCAATCATGGTAGAGAGTACAGAAGTTTGATTGACAACAAATTTCTAAACTAACTGTCAAATTAACTCACTAAGAAACAACTCTCAAGAGGAATGACGCCATTCAAAACAAAGCAGTACATTTAGCTGGCACCCCATCAACCACCCTAAATATTTATTCCATCCACCAGTGGTTGCAGAGAGTACTGTCTAAAAAATGCAGCTGCTCACCCAGGCTACTCCAGCAACACCTCCCAAACCCATGATCTTTATCACCAAGTAGGACAAAGAGCAACATGTGCATGGGAACATCACCACCTGCAGGTTCTCCTCCAAGTTGCACATCATCCTGACTTGAAAAGATATCACTGGTCCATCATTGTCACTGGATCTAATTCATGGAACTCCCTCCATGATGGAGGGAATGTGGAAGTACATTCACTAGAAGGACTGCAGCAGTTTAAGAAGGCCACTCACCACAACGTCCTCACAGGCAATTAAAGCTGGCAATAACTCTGTCCCCCTCTTCACAGGACATTAATGAAAATATCAGTGCCACTTCTTGCTCTCATCCTCAACTAGAAATTTTCATCATCAATACTGCCAGTTTACCCCGTTGTCATCTTCAAATGGACCATCTCAGGCTCTTTTATTTGACTTCTTTATCTCCAATTCAGAAGAAAAACTAGCAACAATGTCCATTACAGTTCCATAAACCCCCACAGCTACCTTGCCTATACTTTGTCCCACTCTGCTTTCTGTAAGGACTCCATTGACTCCTTTCCTTTTACTCAGTTTCAAAGTCATGCAAGTTGAAAAGGCTGAGGTAGATACATAATGGCATTTTGGTACAGTATATTCCTGTGGACAAAGAATGGTACAGTCTTCATTATAGTGAAAAATAGATTTGTTAATTGAAGACAAGTATCCCAAAGTATCAATGGTGATTTAGCAAAAATTCATAAATCAAACTTTCATAAATCGAGGAATACTTGAAGTTGACAGGGCCTTTGATTGTAGGTGGCACAGTGACACAGCAGCAACTGGATACTTGCCTTCATTAGCCAGGGCATAGAGTATAAGAGCAGGAAGGTTATGTTGCAACCATATAAAACATTAGTTAAGCTTCAGCTGGAGCACTGTGTGCAATTTGGTTGCCACACAATAGGAGGGACATGCAGAGGAGATTCACCAGGATGTTACCTGGGAGCATTTCAGCTGTAGGGGAGACTGAATAACGTGTGTTTGTTTTCCTTGGAGCAGAAAAGGCTGAGGGGGGAACCTAATGAGGTATGCAAAATTATGGGAGACATAGAAAGGATAGACAGTGTGAAACTTTTGCCACAGAGTCATAGATAAAGGCCCTACAGCCCATCACGTCCATGCCCCTTTGTACCTATCTACACTAATCCCATTTACCCATATTACGTCTATGTCTTGGCAACTCAAGTACTTATCTACATGCTTGGTATATGGCATGACAGTATCTGACTCTACCACCTCTTCAGACAATGTATTCCAGACTGCAGCCACCCTCTGTGTGAAAGAATTTCCCTCAGATCCCCTCCAAACCTTATATCCCAGCTTCAAACTTCTCCTCTCTTCTTTCAGCATTTTGAATGAACCATTCCCTCTGAGACACTGTGGTTGACTCTTTCATCTGCTCTGAGCCCCAGACTTAAGTGGGTCTGTTTGAATCCAGGATGTGACAGATCACAGTGGAGTTGAACAACAGTTCTGTTTTGCTGGGATTTCCCAGCAACACACTCTGATGCTAAGTTATGTACAATAAACGGCACAATAACAAGACATTGACAAGAATAATAGAGCAGAAATCTTCAAGGATAGACAAGGGAGACCAGTGATTGTGACGTACTTGGATTTTTGAAGGAGTTTGATATGGTCCTGCACAGGAGGTTGATCCACAAGGTTAGAGCACATGGAATTGGGATACCATACTCACAAGGATTAAGAATTTATTATTGACACAAAGAGTGGGAATAAACATATAAGAGATAAGATAAAATATCTTTATTAGTCATATGTACATTGAAACGCACAGTGAAATGCAACTTTTTTTGTGTAGATTGTTCTGGGGGCAACCCGCAAGTGTTGCCATGCTTTGGGGAGAACGTACAAACTCCTTACAGACAGTGGCCAGATTTGAACCCGGATCGCTGGCACTGTAAAGCATTATGCTAACCGCTACATAGTTGACAGGCCATGACTAGTGGACTAACGTAGGGATCAGTGCTTCACCTCTTTATGGGCTGTGGGTTTGCGAGGCATCAGTGGCATCAGTGCTGTGGTTTGTGTAAAAAGTAACTAGTAATTGATCTGTACATGAATGTAAAGGTTTGCACTGTTTTATTATTGTATATAGTTTGTCTTTTATCATGAATAAAGTTTATTTTGGATAAAAAAAAGTGGGTTTGCAAGGAGGCTGTGGCGAAAGATGCAAGGGTCCTTGTCATGTTTCATCCCCAGCAGCTGCGTAACAGAGGATTCTCTGATCTACGGGCCATTCCTGGGGACGCGCACAGAGACGGACATCAACTACTGCTGGAAGGTCATCAACTCAGTGAAAGATGCCCTTTGGTCTGCCCGAAAATTGTTGGTCTCCCAGCACTGCGAGATGTCTGCAGGGGAATACTGCCGACTGGCACATTCCAGGCTGCAGGAGTACATGCTGAGGGACGCACTGAAGCTGGGTGCAGCCAACGCAAGGGCTCAGTGGGGAAGGACGACAGTCTAGGGTTCTTCTGCCACAGGAGAGGGAGGGGTGGGGTCAGGCGAGGAAGCCCTTCAAATATTGTAAATATGGGATTGGGGTATCACCCCAGGGAGCCACACGAGTGGCATTGGTGCTGTGGTTTTTATAAAAAGTAACACTAAGAATTGATCTGTACACGAATGTAAAGGTTTGCACTGTTTTATTATTGTATATATTTTCCTTTATTCTGAATTAAGTTTATTTTGTTAAAAAAATTCTATATCAATAATTTGGCTGAGGGGACTGTTTTGTCATATTTTCAAATTTGTTGACAATAGTAAATGAGGTACAATTGTGAGTATGGAGGAGATGTAAGAAGGTATCAAGGGGATATGGATAAACTGAGTGAGTAGCTGAGAACATGACAAATGAAATATAATGTCAAAAAATGTGAAATTTGACTGCCTGCAGAAATAAGTCTCAATCTTATGTCTGCTTCAAGATGACATGCAACAAGTGCACAACAGAGCCAATCTCAGTGCAAACTGATGTCAAGTAAGGCTGCATCATAACCCTGAAACCTTGTTCAATCTTTCTCACCCCAGTATTATATCTCACCTCCAACAGGTTTCCAGGACTAATTGGAAACTGTTGAATTTACATTACTTCTATTCCAGAGCTATGGTAACCTCAAATCCTGTGCATGTTGGGAGGCCTGACTCATTCATAAAACATGAGAGGATTTATGTCACACTCAATATCTGCAAAACCAAGGTCCTCTAACAAGTCTGTCTGATCTACAATAATTTAAATCATCAAAATTTCAGAATAGCAGTGGAGTGGTTGGAACGAAACACAAGATCATAAATTTAATTCTTAATGTAATAATTACTTACTGGATTAAGAAAGAGTCTGATTGGTGAACATCATAAAATTTATAGCTAAAATATTATGTAAATAATGTAAGATATCATTAAAGTCCCTTGTTTGTTTATTTTTTCAGTCTAGCAATGAACTAAGCTTTAAGCTTTATGCATGAAGCTTTCTGATCCCCATTATTTTTCTTTGAATCCCCAGATTGATTATGCTTTGGCTTTTTCCCACTGATGGTCACTTTTATACTAAGAACAAAGCTCTCAGAAACAAAACAAAAAAAGTAACATCTTCATTGTCACCTGAAAATCCCTGGCCCTTGATTGTTCAAAGTAAAAAAGCAGCATTCAGGATGGCACTGTGAAACTCAATTCCATGCAATGGGAGCACACAGAAAGCCAGTGTGAACCGTGGAAGAAGCACACCACCTCACAAACTACCTGTTATGAGAAAGGTTCTTTCGGGTCTCAAAAGTAGAGGTATCTGGACACACAGTCTTGTATTTTAAAAAGGAGAATTTATTTACAAAGACAGATGCGGGAACAGAATGAAAAGGAACAGATGCACACTTGCACTTGGGTATCGCAAAACGTGAGGGGAGTCGCAACGGGGGTGAAGTACACACACACACACACACACGCGCGCACACACACACACACACACACACACACACACACACACACACACACACACACACACACACACACACAACGAACTGGTACAAATGATCAGGGAATAACAATACGTTGCCTGAACCCCCCTGAATCTGGCTCTATGCTACTGGGAATCTACTTAAGACTCTCCTAGACCCCTGTGGAAGTGTTACCAGTGGTTTATCAGTGTGGTCTTGACCCCGGCAGCAATCAGCAAGAGAGCGAGTTACCTACGTGTACCATCTTTTATAGGGCTGGAGAGCTGGGTGGAGCCAGCTCAGGTAATTCAAACAAGCCAATGATTCAGGGTCAAGAACAAAGGTGTGTTACAAAGCCAAACCCAAGGTGTGCACTTGATGGGTGGGGCGGAACCAAACCTTTGATTGACAGAGGTGTCACTTCCAACCGATGAACAATGCTATCATTCGACCATGGGGGTCAGTGTTGTCACTGTCATCTGACAGCCATGGCCTACACTACCCATCTATCCACCTGCCAAGCACCTCATGTCCCATCTGTGGTAGAATCTGGGGTTCCTATTGGCCTCATCAATCACCTCAAGAGCCAGAGAATCAGGATGGAAGCAAATCATCCTTCATCCTGAGGGATTAATGAGAAGACAATGGTAATATTACTTCAAAATAATTTTGTCTTTCATTCTCCATTTGTGCAATAAGTGGCTAGCAGGAATAATATTGGTGGAAATGAGCCTGACCAGAATCTGACATTTTGAGAGATTTTTATTTATTACTTGAATAGAAATCAACCTCTGGTCAAACTGTTGAAAAAAGTTACTCGCTTTTTGATAAATTTATTATGTGCATGGATGTCAGGAACAAAAGAAAGGATAGGTTTCTTAGAAGTTATTAAATCTGGGTGAAGGGTTATGGTGTATGTGGAACAAATCTGCAGGACTTGAAATAAAAAAGGAAAACCTCAGTTATAACTCAATGAGTAACAACTGAAAATACACTGCAGTTCACTCAGTTTCCGTAAAGGAAATAGACAGACAATTCCAAGTCATTAGAACATAAATGACATGCGGTTATGCACACTTCCAAAAATGGGGTTATGTACACTTCCAAAAATGATAACAAATGGAAAGTATTTTGCTTATAGAAAAGCAAAGAATAGGTGCACATGACACTTTCTTTTAGAGAGTAGGTTCATGAGATTCTAAGAGGAAAAAACAGGATTTGACATAAATCTTGGTAGATCTACAAGACAAGGTGGTAAAAAAGGATTAGAATTGTTACTGGTCATGGCAAATGAAAGGTAGAAGTAGGTGAATACACTGTCACAGAATACGATAAAAAGCATTAGCAATAAGGCTATTGGGATAATGTTACTAAGTTGAAGTTCTGTTAACATGGACCAACACTGTCCATTCTGTTCCTATTTCAGATTTGCAGCATCAATTATGCATTATATTTCCATTGATAGACAGTATATCAAATAATGATTCTGCTCTAGCATTTATAGATCTTCCAGAACAACGTTCTTGTTGTTCTTTATTTGCCACCCTCCCTTATCTTGCATTATTACATCTTTTAGAGAGCGTATACAGTATGGAAACAGGCCCTTCAGCCAAACTTGTCCACGCCACCCAAGGTGCGTTCCTGAGCTAGTCCCATTTGCTGCATTTGGCCCATATCCCTCTAAACCTTTGCTATCTGTGAGCCTGTCCAAATGTGTTTGTACCTGCCTCTATCACTTCCTCTGGCAGCTCATTCCACATACCCACTTCCGTGTGAAAAACTTGCCCCTCAGGTCCACTTTAAATCTTTCCCCTCTCACCTTAAACCTATGCCCTCTACTTTAGTCTCACTACCCTGGGTAAAAGACTGTGACAATCCACCTTATCTATGCCCTTCATGATTTTATAAGGTCACCCTGCAGTCTCCTTCACTCCAGGGAAAACAGTCCCAGCCTATACAATCTAAAGGTTGAGTTTCAAAGTCGAGTTTATTGTCATATGCACAAGTACATGTATGCACAGGTGCAATGAAACTTACTTGCAGCAGCAGCACAGGCACATAGCATCATATAAGCAGCATTCACAAGAAAACCATAAATTAAGCATAAATCATACACAATTTTTACAAGAACACAATTAGAACAAAAAGAACAAAGTCCATTTTAGTGCAAAGTGGTCCAAGTGGCCATGGTGTTGCTAAACTGTAGTGATTAAGGTTTTGCCGGTTGGTTCAAGAACTGAATGGTTGAAGGGAAGTAGCTGTTCTTGAACTGGGGGTGTGGGACTTCAGGCTTCTGTACCTCCTGCCCAATGGTAGTGGCGAACAAATGGCATGGCCTGGATGGTGGGGATCTTTGATGATGGATGTTGCCTTCTTGAGTCAGCGCCTCATGTAGATATTACTGATGGTGGGGAGGGATGTGCCCAAGATGTACTGTATTCTCCTTAAAACTGAAGCCCTGCAATCCCAGCAACACCAGCAATACCAGGCACGGTAGCATAGTGGTTAGCATAATGCTTTACAGCGCCAGAGACCCGGGTACAAATCCGGCCACTGTCTGTAAGGAGTTTTGTACGTCCTCCCCGTGTCTGTGTGGGGTTGCTCCGGGTGCTCCGGTTTCCTCTCACATTCCAAAGACCTACAGGTTAGGAAGTTATGGGCATGCTCTGTTGGCACCAGAAGCATGGTGACACTTGCGGGCTGCCCCCCAAAATCACTATGCAAAAGATGTATTTCACTGTGTGTTTCAATGTACATGTGACTAATAAAGATCTTATCTTATGTGTCTTTTCTGCACCTTTCTATCTTATTCACATCCTTCCTATAGTATAGCAACTAGAACTGCACACAATATTTCAGATGCAATCTCAAGAATATCCTACACAGCTGTAACATGATGTCCCAGGTCTTATACTCAGTGCCCTGTCCAATGAAGGCAAGTATGCCATACGCCTTCTTTACCACTTTGTTTACGTGTCGCCATTTAATTTTTCTCATCTTTCACCTTATCACAGCTTTCTCTTTTGTACTCTCTCCTCCCCCTTTTTCTACGCATTAAATTTAGTTTTAACTTCTCCCAATTCCATTGAAAGTTCTGAAACATTAACCTTGTTTCTCCTTTTATAGATGCTGCCTAATCTGAATATTTCTCATATTTTCTGGTTTTATTTCACAGCAGTGCCATCTCTGGAGCAACTGTATTTGCCTCTGGGGATCAGAAAATGTTACATGTTTTTATTTGTACAACTGACCTGATGTTTTAAGTCTGTTGTTTTTCTTTTCCAGATTACACAGTACATCATAGGTAGGAAGTGATCTTAATTATGAAGCATCAGGTGGTGCATTCATATGAAACCACAAGATGTGATTGCATTGGAGGAGGTGCAGAAAACAATATTGCTAAGACTTAAAAAATTGTAGCTGTAAGGGAAGATTGGATAAACTCTGAGGAGGCTAAATTGAGTTCTATAAAATTATGAGGAACCCAGATACAGCAAATAGGAAGGATTGATTTCCCTTAGTATAGGGATCAAAAGCTAGGCATCATGGATTTAAAGTAATTGGTAAAAGAATTAAGGGGGGTCATGGTTTCTTTATCCAGAGAGTGGTTTGGATCTGAAAATCATTGCCTGACTGGGTGGTAAAAGCAGAATCATTCATCACGTTTAGACAGTAGTTGGTTCATCCCTCTCTGAGAATGTTTCCTCCATATGGTGATATATTTGTGCTGAGTATCAAAAATTACTTTCTTTAAGTGTCTACCACTGCTTGCGTATCATCTTCCCTGTAATCTATCTACCCAGTCCACTTTAACCAATTCTATTCTCAAGCCAATGTAATTCCCTCCAAGTTAAGCACAGTTGTTTAGGACCTTAGTTTCTCACTCTCTATGATCATTACTTCCTAGGGGATCTTTTACTCTGAAATCATTTACTAAACTTGTCTCATTATGACTGCCAGATCCAAGATAGCCTGTTCCCTGGTTCGCTCCTCAATATATCACTCTAACAGATATGAGGTTCTTGCTGCCTTTACTGATGTTAGCGTAACGCTATTACAGTGCCAGTGACCCGGGTTCAATTCCAAACACTGTCTGTAAGGAGTTTGTACATTCTCCTTGTGTCTGCATGGGTTTCCTCTGGGCGCTCCGGTTTCCTTCCACATTCCAAAGATGTACAGGTTAGGAAGTTGTGGGTATGCTATGTTGGCACCGGAAGCGTGGCGACACTTGCGGGCTGCCCCCAGAACACTCTACGCAAAAGATGTATTTCATTGTGTGTTTCGATGTACATGTGACTAATAAGGATATCTTATCTTATTATAGGAAGGATGAATGATCTGCTTGTTTAAGAGACTGTTTTGCTTGTGGGTGCAGGTAGTGGTGGGGGATAAAGATATTGCTAGGGGACAGCTTGGTTAAATGGACAGATACCATTCTCCACAGCCATGACCAGGTATCCCAAGGCTGTTTTGATTGTACAGTGCCAAGGTTAAGGAAATCTCCTTGGGTATAGAAACTTCACAGTGCAAGGAAGGAATCCCATTGTTGCAATCTACACAGTAATGCAAGTCATAGGTAGAACTAGGAAAAGGACTCTTGAGAATTTCAGAAAATTTAAAAAGTTCAAAATTAAGATGTTGGAGCTCAAGGAAAATAATCTTGGAATCGCTACATCAGCCATGCACAAATTGGCATGGAATTAAGCAAGTCAGGGAGTTAAGGGGATGCATCAAAGAATGGTGCAAGAGAAAGGAGTAAAGGTTCATTGGACACTGGCATCAACAGATTCACTAGGTTGATTACTGAGTTGAGAGGTAATTCAATGAGATAGATTCTGAAGGGAATTGACAAAGTAAATACCAGGAGATTATCTGGAATATCACTGTCTGTCACTGGCAAGACTAGCATTAATTGCCCCTCTTTAATTGCCCATGAGAAATAGGTGGTGAGCTGCTTTTGTGAACCTCTGTATTCCTTTAGGTGAAGGTACTCCATCAGTGCTATTGGTCAGGAAGTTTCAGGATTTAGGACCAAATATATTCCTAACTCAGGATGGCTTGTGACTCTGCAGGTGGTGGTGTTCCCATACACCTGTTGCCTATGTTCTTCTTGGTGATAGAGGTAATGGGTTTGAGAGGCCCTACCAAAGTAGCCTGATTGAGAAAATGCAGTGCATTTTGTAGATGGTACAAATTACAGCCATTATATCCTAGGGGTCCAAGGATAGTGAACATTTAGAGTGGGGGATGGTATACCAATCAATTGGGTTGTTTTGGTCTAGGTGGTATTGAGCTTCTTGAGAGTTGTTGAAGCTGCACTCATCAGGCAAGTGGAGAGTAGTCATGTTGTTCCTGATTTCTGCCTTGTAGATGGTGAAAAGGCTTTGGGTCCCAGGAGGTGATTCACTCTTGGCAGGATATCCAGTCTCTGAAACAAAAACAGAAAATGCTGGAACAACCTCAGGTCAGGCAGCATCTGTGGTGAAAAGAAAGAGTTGACATCTTAGGTATTTACTATTTTTATTTGGATGAAGGCTGTGATGAGGTCCACAGTGGAGTTCCTGGCAAAACCCAAACGGAGCATTGATGAGCACATTATTGCTAACTGCCGCTATATAGATAATGATTTAAAGTAGGTTGTTTGGGTGTTGATTTGTCAGATTGGATTTGTCCTGCTTTTAGTGAACAGGACTTAACTGAGCAATTTTCCACATTGTCAGCAGATGCCAGTGCTGTAGCTGCACTGGAGGCACAGCTTGTTCCAGAGTACAGGTCTTCCATACAATGGCCAGGATATTGTCTGGTCTTTCATCTTTTGCAACACTATTTGGCGCAGTTTCAGAATATGGGACTGAGACTGGACACTTAGGATAATTCCAACCCCCCCCCCCACCACATACAGAGGATTACAAGTTTTGGAATTTTTGACACTGGGGAGATGTGGATGCTCAAGTCATGGCTGAGAGCAATATTTCTTGGCCACACAAAAATAGGGACTGTGCAGAAAAGTGTAGTTGAGGCACAGAATTAGCCATGATTATAATGATGCATGTACATGTGCCAGAGACCATAAGGTCTACTCAGAATCATTTTTTATTCTTAATATTGATATATAACTGCATACTTATGCAGTATTTTACATTATAACATATGTTATCAGAAGCAGCACCAAGAGCATTTCAATTAAAATGGTTTATTACTGAGAAAGAAAATTCAAATCAAATTTCATCTTGGCAAAAAAAAAACCTGATGTTTTATTTCGCATCAACAGTAATAATTTTCCAGCTCAAAAGGAACAGCACTAAACCGCAGAACAGTACATCTATTCTGCAGAAAATTAATAGCATGCCTGAATAAAACTGAACAGGTCACTATGAATATGGTCCTGCTATTTATTCTACAGCTGCTTAAAGATATTTGATTTTCCTACAAAAATTGTGGAATTTGGAGTTCTTTATTTTATTTTTATGATGTGGTTGTAGAAATCCTGTTCACAAATCTGTTTTGTTTAAAGCAGCCACACATGAATCTGAATGAACGGGAACCCATTTTTCTCTCCACTACTCTACTCATCCTCCAGTAGGGCCAGAATGAACCATAAACTTCAGAAAAGGAAGGGCTCAGATTGGTTTAAGTGATCCTTCATCACCTCAGCCTGTTAACAATTCTGGTGTGTGAGCACGGACAGCAGGTATTACCAGGCTACATAAAGAAAGACAGGCTGTGAGTTGTCACTAATTACAAATCAAATCTTGTACCCATCAAGTACTGAAAGTTTGCTAAATAATGATGCAAAGCTGGAAATATTGCAAATTCACCAACATCAGATAACTAAATGAAAATCAAAGGCTGAATTTTCATCATCTGTTTGGGCTAAGTGCCAAAATATTGTACAAAACTGGAAAAAAGTGACAGCCAACGCTTCCAAACATTGACTTTAACACAGGAATGAACCAACTATAATTAATCCTTGAAAAAGGTAGGAATGTGAATTATAAAAAGAAAACCCTGGAAATGCTCAGCAAGTCAGGTAGCATCTGCAGACAGAGAAACAACTAATACTTCTAATCCAAAACGGAAAGATTGGAAATGCTAACTGTTTCTATATCCAGTGATGCTGCTTGACCTGCTGAACATTTCCAACATTTTCTATTTTTGTAATATTTTCATATTGTTGTAAAGATTTCAAAATTCTCTACCTTGTTTTCAAACCACTCCCTACCTCTGAAATTTCCTCATGCCCAAAACACTTCAGATATATCCATGTCCCTCAGTTCTGCCTCTTGTTCATCCGGTAACTACACCTACAGCTGCCAAGTTTGCTCTGGAAATCCCTCTTTGACTCTTTTGACTTTCCCATCCTTAATATCGTTTTAAACCTGCAGCTTTGGTTACCTGCCTTAAAAAGTCCTCATGTGACCTGGTATCAAATTTTGTTTAAAAATACTTCTATAAAGTGCTTTGCTATGTTAAAGATGCAATTTAAAAGACAACTGGAGAAAGTTCATTTAAATTGGCATCCTTTTTCCTGAATCCAGGGAGGTGGAAATTTTTGTTCGCAACTGTGGAGGTGTTCACTATTTCCTGAAGGGCTTAAAAGCAATACGAAAGCCCCAAACTGCATTTGTATAGCACCTTTCATATTCTCAAGAATCACAAAATTCAATTGCTTGTGTAATTACATGACTGTCATACTCCATACTTTCAGTTGACTAATAAAGTCACTTATTACAACTATTTCCATTATTTCTCAGTCACTTTTTAGCCACATCACAGCAATATAAAAATTATATAACCTTTGCCCTTTCTCTGTTTTTAATTAGGATTTTCTTCTTTTACAGTGGTTTTAAATGACTTTGCATTGTACAACCAGGCTGTATCAATTCCCTTTCCAGATTCATGTTCAACAATCCAGCTGGGAAATGGAAAACGACAAGCTACAACTCTGGCATCGTCCTTCAGCTCATTCTGAAGTTTCTTCTCCAAGGATTCCATCTGGAACAACAGAAAACCCAGATGTAAACTTCAAAGCAAAACCTGTTCCTAATTTAAAATAAAAATCTTCCAAATTTAGAATTTACACTTCAGAAAGGAAATGACTGAATTATTGCTATTTTACTGTCACAAGCCATTCTTAGACACAGGACAAAAATGATTATCCAAAACTTGATTTTTAATAGACAATTATACTTCCAATACCAATTTCTGAGCTTCTAAGAAAACCATATTCTTCAGATACTACCTCCATGTGCCTTGAAAAAAATATTTACCAACTGATGATGGGTCCAAGATCAAGATTTCTGCGTTTACCATAATATCTGAATGCTATAATGAAAACACTGTGTGATTACAGGGTCCTTTTGCCTTCATCCCAAACTCCAAGAGAGCTGCCTACCAAACCAGCATAAACTTTCTTTTTACCCCTGCAAGTTAACTCCATAAATCTTGACAGCAAGATGAACAAACTGGTGACAATTAACACTGGCTGTGTGTTATAATCTTATGCCCACTGGAGACTAAGTTAGGCATAAACTAATTTCAGTTAAGACTCTTACAGTTTGATAGAGGCCACCAGAATCCAGCCATTCTGAATTAGATTTAAACTCACGGTTCAAGGTCTAAAAAAACGCTCTAATCCACTTGCAATGCATCAATCAAGCCATCTATAAATATTTTTACTTGTAAGAAAACTGTAAAGTTTTCAGTACTAATCTAACTGAGTTTGGAAACTTTAGTAAAAATGAACCTCTATTCAACGTACATCCATGTCAAGTAAGGTGCTGCACTAGGATAAGGCAAGATATCTTTATTAATTGCATGTACATCGAAACACACAGTGAAATGCATCTTTGCGTAGAATGTTCTGGGGGCAGCCCGCAAGTGTCGCCACGCTCCTGGCACCAACGTAGTGTGCCCACATCTTCCTAACCCGTACGTCTTTGGAATGTGGGAGGAAACCGGAGTGCCCGGAGGAAACCCACGCAGACACGGGGAGAACGTACAAACTCCTTACAGACAGCAGCCGGAATTGGACCCAGGTCACTGCGCTGTGATAGTGTTACGTTAACCGCTACATTACTGTGCTTGCTCTAGGATTGGACCAGTGAAAATTTACCCTTGTATATTACTGCAAGTAAACATTTTTGTAACTTGTTTGTAACAACACTTACCATCTGAGGAACTCCAAATATGACAACATTACTAAATTCTGAGAAATTCACCTAAAAGTATAAGACAAAAAATGAAAATTAAATTCTCCATTAAATATACAGAATTTGAACAATACACTAATGAGAAATTGTTCTGTGTGAACAATACAGAAAGTATCTGTACCTTCCAGATATCAGAGATGTAAAATTTGGCACTGTGGTGCACTCCTTGTTGCCACGCTCGATACCTGGAGTACCAAACCAGCCAAGGATTCAGTTCGTAACCAACAGCTCGAAAACCTTGCTTTGCTGCTGCAATTACCTATGATAAATAAGGCAAAATAGCGTGTTTAAAAGTACATTTACATAAAATATGAGTCTGATGAACAGTTACTTAGATTCTAATAGTCAATTGACCTATTGTAGAATTTATAAAAGATACCGTACCAAATGAATTTTGATGCTTCCACATCACTATAAAAGTTGCTTTGAAATTTTCATTTTGTTGTGACCAATATACCAGCATTTTCATATAAAATAATGCAAATAAAATGTTAGGAATTAAAATAGTCTATGCTTCACATTGTAATAATCTAACTTGAAAATAGCTGTAAACATGTTTCAGGTTCACATACAAACATCTGGTTAAAAACTCTCTCTTCAACACTATTTTGGATGTTGCAGCCATAAATCATATTTAGTTAGAAAATCTCCAAAGTAGGACTGTGCCGACAAATTAAATATATAGTGTAATATAAATTGGCTTCTCACTGAATTGCATGCAGGGACTCAAGAACGAGTTACATTACGTGAAAGCAAAGTTACAGCACAGGGCTAATTCAGTATTATTTTCAGTTATTTATTCTCTCCTAATTTTTGTATTTCTATTACAAATTCCTACATCCACAATTGAGCAACCTAAGCATGTAATTACAGCCTTCCACAAATAGTTCAATTTTGTGATTCCCAAAATGTGAAAGGTACAGTACAAATGCAGGATCATTTTTTTTCCCCATCCTTCCATCTTGTTAATAGACAGTCCTGCAAAACAAAATAGCTAGTGTTTTTCTTTAATAATATTTTGAACTCAGATTTTTCTTCTTAATCCTTTGATGAGATCATTGCTGTGTAATCATTCTCAGCTATCAGTTATATGCAAGTTTCTTCAAGGAAATTCAGAAGTTGCTTACACAAACCTCATTAAAGATTAAATTCGCAATCATTTATAGCATTCTTAAATTATATTTCCCATAATCCTACCTAGCTTGTTATCACAGCTCTATTCCCATGCACAAGGACAAGAGAATACATTTACTGCAATTAGTGCCCATTTTGATAGGTCCCTAAATTAGACACATCAATGCAATAATTAGTATAACTGAATAATTTTATCCTTAGAATGAGATGCCAATCTTTATTTTTAACCATCAGATAGCACTTTTTTTTCTAAAAATAATTATCTTCACTGTATTTTGTACATCTTTGAACACACAACTTCCTTGGTAAAATTAGACAAGGAATTTCAATTTTCCTCTTCCATTTTGTCATCTAACCTTCATTTATCTGGATAATGGTTGGGGATTGTTATGCCATCAATATCCAAGAAGGGAGGCCAGAAAGTGCTGAAGCTTGGAAGAGTCCATTTTGATTGTATTACCAGACATTCCATATTATCAATCATTTAGATTTCTTTTCGGTATATCCCTGGCAGCAATCCAATGCTAATGTTGATCCCAAGTCTGATAGTCACATTACTGAGGGGTGCAGTTAATTGCTTCAACACAGGGGTCCAGCTATTGATTCACTAATAGTCAATTAAACTGCTCACAAAGACTCCCTGATTATCCCACTTATAATTCAACACTGACTCTAAAAACAATGATGTGACATGCAAGTGGCAGTGTGCATGACCACGTCAGAAGTTTATTTCACTTTCAAGTTACCCATTGAACAACTAGCACCATTGTTCTAATATTGCTGCTAATCTTCAGATTCACTTTGTTTTGAAAGCATGCTGTTTGTGCTACAAGGCAGCTGTATCACATTCAAATATAAATACAGCAATTTAAAGTATTGTAAGCAGATGGCAGCAGGACTTAATGTTGTTTTCTTTTGATATAAAGAGCAGCCCATATATATGGGAAGATAACAGGAAATCTGAAAATAATGTGGCCTGAATTTTGAGGCAGCTCATCCACATAAACAGATTGGTAGCATCTGAAGCAGTTCATTAACTCCTTCATTGATTCAAATATACATTATTTCCCTTCATTTTTATAATCCACATGCACCAAGTTTTCAGTTCTTAGTTACTTCTATATTGTTCTCTCCTTACATCACCAAACTCCACAAAAACTGCTGCCATGACCCTTGAAAACTGTTATTCCAGTTCCAAGTTCACTTTCCTCTCTCAAATAAGTCCTCTGCATATTGTCACCTCCCAAATTCATGTCCGTTTTATCCGGAACCCTTGTTAACTGAATACCTTCCTCTATTCAGATCTTCACTTGTGGCACAGTACCAAAATGACAGTCAACGAATAACATGCCGTGATTGGGGCAAATTGCCTTTTCTTTCTTCTAGTCCTTTACACAGTTGTTCACACTGTCCTCAACAAAACCCTCTCCGTTGTCACCCAACTGGATGGTCCTCACCCACCTTGTTTAATTTACATCTACCCACTCATAGGCAGACAATTAGCAGCAATGGCTTCCCTTCCAATGCCTGCACCATTAATTCTGCTGTTCTCCCAGCATCTATCCTTGGTTCCTCTTATTTATCATTTACATGTTGCCACTGTGCATTATCCAAAAAACGCAGAACAATGTATGAGGACTTCAACCCACTCCACCTCATTAATACCTCTCCATCAACTCCGCAGTCTCTAAATGGTCATTCTGTTTGCTGGATTTCCAGAAGAAAAGCAATTTCCTCCAGCAAGATTTTGGGAACTGTTGTCTACCCCTGCCATTAACTCTGTTCCTCAGACTCCATCCCTTGCCCCAACAACTGTCAGAAACTGAACCAGGTAATTTTCAACCTTTGCATCAAATTTCAGACAGGATTGAACTTCAGCCCACATATCCATCCTATTATGAACACTATCTTTATATTCATATCATCACCTAATTCTTCCCCTGCCTCAGTTCATTTTTTTTTAAATCCACTTGCAAGATCTAGGTGTCACTGGCAAGATAAGCATTTCTCACCCATCCTAGATAATGCCAAAAATAAACCAGGGTCGTCAGTAAATGGTGGTGAGCTGTTTTGTTTTGAAATGCTGCCCCTCTGCTGATAACGATACACCTTATGTTAGGAGGGGAGTTCCAACTGCTGCTGAAATCATCATATATTCCTTTTGAATAGTCAAGTCTATTCAATGCAGTCCTGGTCAGCCTCCCTCCCTCAGGGTAAGGAAATATTTTTCTTCTCTAAGAGGATTGTGAATCTTTGGAATTCACGACCTTAGACAGCCGTGGTGAATATAGTCACAGAACAGCACAGGAACAAGCTCTTCAGCCCATGATGTCTGTGCCAACCATGATGCCAATCCAAACTATCCCATCTGCCTGCACGTGGTATATATCCCTCCATTCCTTGCCTGTTCATGTGCCTGTCTAAATACCCCTTAAACATTGCTATTATATCTACTTCCACCCCTTCCCCTGGCAACACACGAGAGATTCTAACTATAAAGGAATAAGGGGGTGTGGGGGAAATGTGTGAAAGACTGGATCAGCCATTATTAGTATTGGTTTATTATTGTCACTTGTACCAAGGTACAGTGAAAAACTTGTATACCGTTCGTGCCGATCAATTCATTACACAGTGCAGATAGATTGAGTTAGTACAGAGTGCATTGAGGTAGTACAGGTAAAAACAATAGAGTACTGAGTAAAGTGTCACAGCTACAGGGAAGTGCATTGCAGGTAGACAGTAAGTGCAAGGTCATAACAAGATACATTGTGAGGTCAAGAGTCCATCTCATCATATAAGGGAACCATTCAATAGTCCTATCACAGTGGGATAGATTATTATTTAAAGAATGGTGCAGTAGACTTGAGAAGCCAGCTGGTCTACTCCTGCTCCTTTTCCTTATTTACTCTGTAATCCAAGATCATCTAAAAGATCATCTATTGCCCATATCCTAAATTGCACAAACTTCAAGTGACATCAACCACTCTGCATTGGCTCCCAATCAGGTAACATGGATTTCAATATTCTCATTTTCATATCCTTCCACACAGTCTCACTCCTTCCTAATTCTGATCTTATCCAGCTATATTAACTTTAAAGATTTTTGTGGTCATCCAGTTCTAGCCTTTGAGTATCCCTGAATTAAACCCTAGAAACCCCTCCTTCAACTTCACGACCTCTCTTTCCTCTTTTAAAACACTCTTTAAAACTTGTAACTAACCGAGTCTGTGGTCCTCTGCTGTAATTATCTCCTCCTGTGGGTTGGTGTCAGTTTTGTATCACATAGTAAATGGCTCTGGTAACGGTACACCTTGTGTACCTTTTGCTACGTTGAAAACACTATATAAAGGATCATTATGTGAAACATCGTTTCTTTCTACGACTGCTCCCTAACCTGTTGACTGCTCCATTTCACATTTCCAGCATCTGCAGTATTTTGCTTTTGGACACTAATTATTATCATACTACTCCTGAACATGGACAACAACATGTGCAGCAAATTTTACTGGGTTAATTTTTGGCGTTATTCATTTGAGACCCTGAAAATCTTGCGACCTTTCTCCAAGGATTACAAACTCTAAAACTCTCAGCTTCCCTGAGGTGGGCTGCAGACTGAACAGGGACTCAGTTCAATTTATCCTCTCTCCAGGTCAGCCAACTAATTCCTCGGTCTCCATCGCCCAGCCCAACTCTCCCGACTCCTCCTCCGTCGCCTCCCTTCTGCCGGACACTCACGATTCTGCCGTCCCCGCTGCCGATGTCCACCAGAGGTCCCCGGCGGCCGCCCAGCAGCTGCAGCACGTTCTCCACCTGGGCCTGAGTGGCCGGGACGAAGGGCAGGCACACCCGTCTCAGTGCCGGCGCCACAAACGGTGCCGCCACCGCGTACAGAGCGAGAACCGCGCCGCCCGCAGCGCCCACCAGTGCCAGCCCCCAGCGTGGCTTGGAGCTCCTCCCTACCCCGGGGGTCGGATCACGGGCAGTGACCCCCGCCGACATTCAGCAAAGCCGGCCGGTAACTTTGCCGCGACGGAACGCTTGCACCCAGATGGTGCTACAGGGAATGAAGTCCGGTCGGCGACAGCTTGCAGCATGTGGCCGTGCAGGTCGCCGGATGGCAGGATCCTGTGTCTAGACGGCTGTAGCAATTTACAATGGAGCCCACCGTTCATTTGTCTTTCTAATTACTCGCTGCACTTGCATGCTAACTTTCTGCCATTTTCGTACAAGGAGATTAAGTTCTTTCTGGATACTGTTATGTTTGTTCTTCATCACGAGACAAACTTAGCGTGGGTTTAACATCTGAACATTTAGTGAAAAACAACAGACTGCACAGACTTACACCACCAGGCCGGCTGGCTTTTCCCGCTCTTCCCAGCCACCTCCTATTTCCCCATGTGACCCCTTGCATTGCCTACTAGGAACTGTAGTTCTTTATTATAACTACATAAAAACACACCTTCCCCCTTTAAAGAAAAAAACACAATATTTTGTCCTTATAAATCTGCCAAGAATCCTTGTCCCCTCAGCAGCTTTCAATCAGTCTCTGAGGTGGTTTTATGGTCCTTCTTGGTCTGGTACTTGTTTCCGCAGGTGTGTTGCTTTCATTTGCTGCATTGGTGTTTTCCTGGGAACTCTGGGCCACATGTTCATTTTCTTCATATGCTGGCCCCTTTGGTGTACTGACAGGAGACGGGTCACAGCCATGGGTTAGAGCTTGTGGTCGTAGATCCATGCGGTTCCTCCTCAGAGGTGTCCCATGCTCCGTCTGGATCTGGTATGAATGTGGATTTACTTCCTCTTGCACAACTCCTTGTATGGACCATGTGCCAGAATCATGATCTCAGATTCGCACTTGATCCCCAGGCTTCAGGGCTGGTAGGCTTTTCGCTGTCTTGTGATTCCGTTTCTGTTTTTCTTTCCCTTCCTCTTTAGCCTGTTTGACCTTGTGTGCTCCTTCAGGTGTCAACAGGTTTTCATGTATTGGAAGGTTAGTGCGTATGCGTCGACCCATCAGCATTTGGGCTGGTGAAAGGCCGTTCTGCAGTGGCGCACTTCTGTAAATCATTAGACTTCGTCCATCTTGCGCTTTCTTCATGAGACCCTTCACCACCTTAACTGAACTCTCTGCTAGGCCATTAGATTTTGAGTGATGTGGGCTTGAGGTTATATGTCGAAACCCCCAAACATTGGCAAAGGATTCAAATTCACTGCTCGAAAATTGTGGACCATTGTCTGATACTACTTCACATGGAACCCTATGCCTTGCAAACACAGCTTTCAGGAATGTGATAACTGCCTTGCTGGACGTTGATTGCTGTCACAGCCTCTGGGTAATTGGAAAATAACAATATGGCTCTTCCCATTACAGTCAAACAAATCCACTCCAACTCTGAAATATGGCATGTCTGGTACAGGGTATGGTGTAAGTGGTTCTGCTTGCTGCTTTGGTCTGTAGGTAAGGCATATTTCACATGAAGCAGTAGTCTGGCTGATGTCTTGGTTCATTCTTGGTCAGTACATCACTTCACGTGCTCTACGTTTACATTTTTCCTCCCCAAGATGCCCTTCATGTATCTTCTGGAGCATCTCCTTGTGTAGTGACACTGGAATCACAAACCTGTTCCCTTTGAAAACCATATCTTTCACTACTGACAGTTCAGCTCCGCATGCCCAATAACCCCGAATACAGATTGGACCAGTCATCCTTTGCTGCTGGCCAACCTTTCCATATTGTATCCTTGAGTACTTTCATTGTTTCATCTGCTTCTGCTGCTTTCCTACTCTGCTCTGTTCTATCCGGAGACACTGGAAGAGAGGTGACTATCATGTCAACATAGGCCTGTATATCTGCATTAACCTGTTGGTCACTTTTTTCCGTCTTGTCGACTGCTCGAGACAGAGCATCAGCAGCAAACATATATTTTCCCGGTGTGTAGATCATCTTGACATCATATTTCTGCAGCCTTATCAACATGCGCTGTATCCTCATGGGACAGTTGTTCAGTGGTTTAGACATAATTGAGACCATACATAGATGTACTAATGGAACCGTTCACATGCATATGTAGTGGCGAGAAGCTCTTTCTCTATTTGTGCATTGTTGGCTTCCGCACTTGTTAAAGCCCTTGATGCATAGGCCACAGGTTGCCATTTGCCCTCATGCTGCTGCAGTAGTACTGATCCAAGGCCGTGCTGGGATGCATCTGCTGATATCCTGATACACCTTTCCGGATCATAAAACTTCAGCACGGGCTCTTCAGTTAGGAATTTTTTCAACATCTGGAAACACTCTTCTTGCTCATGAGACCAAATCCATTCATTTTGTTGCTCAAGGAGTGACCCAAGTGGTGCTGACACTGTTGACAGTCGAGGGATGAACTTAGGTAAGTCACCATCCCTAAGAAACGTCTCACCTCCTCTTTCTTTTGAGGCCTGTCCATGTTTTCAATGGCTGATGTCTTCCATGGGTCAGGCTTCACTCCCTCTTCAGATATGACATTTCCTAAGAAGGTCAGTGTCTTCACACCAAACTCACATTTCTCTTTATTTAATTTCAAATTGATATTCCTTGTCACGTCAAGCACTTGTCTCAGTTGAATATCATGTTCCTCCTTGGTGGACCCCCAGATGATGATGTCATCCATCATGGTCTCGACACCAGGTATGCCCTCGAAAATCACATGGATGGTTTTATGGTAGATTTCTGGTGCGGACAGGATCCCATATGGCAGCCGAAGATAGTGATATCTTCCCTGTGGTGTGTTAAAAGTGCACAGTCTCGAACTTGCTTCATCAAGCTTTATCTGCCAAAACCCAGACGATGCGTCGAGCTTGCTAAACCATTTGGCACCTGAAAACCAGGACGTGATCTCCTTCCGTGTTGGCAATTTAAAATGCTCTCTCTTGATGGCTTTACTGAGATATCTTGGGTCTAGACATATCCGTAATGCTCCATTTTTCTTTTGCACAATGACCAGTGAACTCACCCAGTCTATTGGTTCTTCAATTTTCTGTATGACATTCATTCGTTCCATGCGTGCTAGTTCTTGTTTAAGTTTATCTCTAAGTTGAAATGGAACTTTCCTGCATGCATGGACAACAGGAGCCACTGTTTCATCTATGTGAATTTTGTGTACACCAGGTAAGCATCCGAGCCCCTCAAAGACATCTACATACTCTTCCATGAGTGTTGTGTGGTCATCTTTGGTATGTGAAGCTACTATGAAAACTCTTTTCACTAGGTTGAGCTTTTCACATGCACTCAGACCTAATATTGGCTGTACTCTCTTTTCTACAATCAGTAGCTGTGATTTTAAGTGCTGCCCCTTGTGCTTAAAGGTCACCATACAGCCCTCTTTTACTGGAACTTTCTCTCCAGTGTAGCCTGTCACTTTTAGCTTCACGGTAAATCTTATTCTTTACTGTGAGAGTCTTATAATCATCCATGGATAACAGATTCACCTGAGCTCTGGTGTCAAGCTTGAATGGAATTACTGTCTCATTCACAGTTACTGGAACAATCCATTCTGTTTTACCAGCAGCCACAGTCTGCACAGAATCCACAAATAATTCCTCCATTTTCTCATCAATTGTGTGCATCTTTCTCTTGTTAGCCCCAGATTTGCGGCACCTTGTAAAGTGATTCTTCTTCCCACAGCTATTGCAGGACTTCCCATAAGCAGGGCACATCTTTGGAATGTGTTTACCTCCACATCTGCTGCATTTGCTGTCTGAGCCTTCCTCTTTGATTTGCTGTTGCTTTCGGAAATGCCTTGGGAGCTGCTTCTCTGTTTTCACAGCATGTACTGTTGTCTGCTCTGTACAGCTCCTTAGCTTGTGCTCGTGTGGTTTCTGCTGACCTACACATATTCACCGCATTTTCCAGGGTCAAATATTTTTCACGCAACAGTCTTCCTCTGAGTCCGTTATCTGGAATTCCACAAACTATTCTGTCTTTAACTAGTGAGTTTCTCAAATCTCCAAATTCACAAGACTTACTCAGTGTGTGAAGCTCAGCTAAGTATTGGTCGAAGCTAGCACCTTGTTTCTGGTCACAGGAAAATAATATCTCTCAAATGTGATGTTTTTACTTGGGATAAAATACTCCTCAAATCTTTCCATCAAGGTGCCCAACTGAAAAGCTGTCTCATCAATTTGAAAGCTGTTATAGATGCCCAAAGCATCTTCGCCAATCACATGCAGAAAAATAGACGCCTTCAAGTTTTTCATCATTCCTTCCCGCTCCAGTAGCATCTAAATATATGTTGAATTGCTGTTTGAAGCGTTTCCAATTATTGGCTAGATTGCCAGTAAACTGCATAGGCTTGGGAGGACTTAGTTTATCCATAATGGGAACTCTCAGCCTCTCACTTGACTCTCTCTCGGCAAATCCAGCGACTGCTGAACTTCAGGAACAATGTGCTCCTTCGTCACGCTGGCCGGCTTTTTCTCCGTCTTTTTACAGCTTTTCTTTCATACTCACTGAGTCTCTTTCTCAATTGCACACAGTATTCATTTACTTTCCTTGTTCAGACCTCACACCAACTTCTGACGCCATGTGATGTCTGTTCTTCATCACGAGACAAACTTGGCGTGGGTTTAACATCTGAACATTTAGTGAAAAAACAACAGACTGCACAGACTTACAACACCAGGCTGGCTGGCTTTTCCCGCTCTTTCCAGCCACTTCCTGTTTCCCCATGTGACCCCTTGCATTGCCTACTGGGAACTGTAGTTCTTTATTATAACAACACATAATAACACAAATACCAGGGTCCATTATTCACTCAGCATAATATTCTGCTCTTTTACATACAAATTGGATAGTCTCTGAATTACACTGCCAACTTTTTGCCCACTCATTTATCTATGTCCCTTTATAAACTTCCTTGGAGATTTACTTTCCCACCTATTTCTTATTCTCATCAAAGTTAGAAATAATGTATTCAGTATCATCAAACTCGTTGATATAAATTGTAAATATCCGAGACCTCCAATTCTGATGCATATGACACATCACAGGCAATGCCCAAGTTACAAATGCCCAACTCATGGGCACTCCTACATACGAGCGAGCTCCCATAATATTGTTAAATTCAAAAGTCCAATATGTACATACATTTATTCCTACAAACAGCAGAACTAGTTTCCTCGCTTCACTTTCAGTAATTATTCTTTCTTATCAGTCTTGTGTTTTTGCTGCTGTTCACTACAATACTGTAGAGGTGTGGTTACCATATTGAATAAATTTTGTGTATTTTCCATCTTATGGACAAAATCGACTTATGGATGCCTGTAAAAACAGAATCTATTTGTTACCTGAGGACAGCCTGTACAGCTTGCCAACCTGCAAGTGATTCATTTATACCAATACTGCTTCCTACCTGTCAACCAGTACCTCATATATTCTAATACATTACTCTCTATACTACGAAACATTATCTTCCTTCGTATGGCATCTAATCTAATGCATTTTGGAAATCAAAATATACAGGTTCCTCTTTGTACTCTGCTAATTACCCTCTCAACAAAACTCCAATAGGTTTGTCAGACATGATAAACCATGTTGCCTCTGCCTAAGTATATAATGATCCTCTAACAGGCCAATTACTACTTCCTTAATGGAGACACAAGAGACTGCAGATGCTGGAATCTGGAACAAAAAAACCAAACTGCCGAAGGAACTCAGCAACATCTGTGGAGGGAAATGAAGAATCAACATTTCAGGTCGAGACCCTTGATCTGGATTGAAAGAGTAGAGGGGAAATTAGAGGTGAGGGGAGGGGTGGAGCAAGAGCTGGCAAGCAATAGGTGGACCCAGGTGAGGAGGGGTGATTGACAGATGGAGGGGGGAAAGGTGGAAGTGATGACAGAAGCTGGGAGGTCACAGGTGGAGGCAACAAAGGGCTGCAGATGATGGAATCTGATTGGAAAGAAAATGGAGCATGGAACCAAATTCTGGAAGTGGTATGGACAGATGGGAACAATGATGGGTGGTGGTGGTGACAAAGAGAGAGCAGGTAACTGGAAATTGAAGAATTCAATGTTCAATCCATTGGTTGTGCAAACTAGGGGAACAGCACCTCATATTCTGCCTGGTTAGTCTCTAGGTCTTAGGAAAGATATATTGGCTTTGGAAAGAGTGCGGCTTAGTATGGTAATTGGACTCCTATTGTTCATAACAATATACATGGTGTTTGACTGGACTTTGAGATATCTAGGATAGCATTTGCATTATCTCAATGACAATACATGTGATTTTATGCCACTGGTGACAAAACTATTTAATTCAAGGTACAGGGTTACTTGCAAAAGCTGTGTATGTAAGAGAACAACAATGAAGTCAAATGGGTTCTCACATCTTTCCCTCTCAGTTACAAAATTAACATCTAGTGATGGGCATATCGTATAAAGAAAGTATTGTTTGTTCCGACATAGGTTGGTAGTATGGCTAGGTCCTGTGACAGACAAATTAGATGCCATTTTGCTTTCAAATGAGCATTAGAAAATATCTTTCCATCATGTACAGTAGCATTTTGGAAAATTCCTTGTGATAGTTAGGTATCTACTAAAGCTAATTAGAATTCACTGTTACCACTGGTCACAGGTCTTAAATAAAGCTACACAGAGGAACAGAGGGGAGAGAAGATTACAACTTATCAATAAAGCATTTATAATTGTCTTCTTATTCCCGCTGTGGGGTAACATAACAATCTTTCTGTGTGATTACCACAGGAGGCTATTTTTCAAGAAATACCAACATATTTATTCTATGCTGCAAAAGTTTTGAAAATGTAATTATTTCTTTGGTATTGTTTAGGATTGTCCAGAGGAGAGGACTACGAAGATCTGGTCAAGGGAGGCAGAGGAACGAATACAGGACTGCTTCAAATCAGTGGACTGGGCCACGTTCAAGGATTCGTCAGCAGACTGGAATGAATATGCCACAGTCGTCACTGACCTCATAAAAAACTGCATGGATGAGTGTGTACCTAGAATAACATTTTTAGTCCTGCCCAACCAGAAGCCCTGGATGAACCAGGAGATTCGTCATCTGCTGAAGGCTAGATCTGTGGCATTTAGGACGGGTGATCCAGAGTCATACAAGAAGTCCAGGTATGACCTCCAGAAGGCCATCACGAGCACGGAGACAATTCTGGACTAAACTGGAATCACAGAAGGATGCTTAACAGCTGTGGCAGGGCTTGCAGACTCTCACTTCCTACAAGGTAAAAATGAGTAACGTAAGTGGCAATGACACTTCACTTCTGGATGAGCTCAATGCCTTTTATGCACACCTTGAAAGGGAGAATAATGACACTCCTACATGAGCCCCGACAGTTCCTGAGGACCCTGTGATCTCAGTCTCTGAGGCCAACGTCAGAGTATCCTTCAAGCGGGTGAACCCATGAAAAATGTCCAGCCCAGATGACTTACCTGGCCGAGTGCCGAAGATGTGTGCAGACCGATTGGCTGGTGTATTCAAGGACATCTTCAACCTCTCACTTCTGTGGTTCGAGGTTCCCACCTGTTTCAAAGGGGCATCCATAGTGGTGCCCAAGAAGGGCATAGTGACCTGCCTTAATGACTACTGTCCGGTAGCACTTGCATCCACTGTAATGAAGTCCTTTGAGAGGTTGGTTATGACGCAAATCAACTCCAGCCTCAGAAATGACCTGGATACCCTTCAATTTGCCTCCCACCACAATATGGTCAACAGCAGATACTATTTTATTGGCTTGCCACTCAGTTCTGGATCATCTGGACAACAGTAATGCATACATCATGCTGCCATTCATTGACTACAGCTCAGCTTTCAACACTATCAGCCCCTCCAAACATCACCAAGCTCCAAGATCTGGGCCTCTGTACCTCCCTTTACAACTGGATCCTTGATTTCCTCATCGGCAGACTGCAATCAGTATGATCGGTAACAACATCTCCTCCTCACTGATCAACACAGGTATACCCCCAAAGCTGTGTGCTTAGTCCCCTGCTCTATTCTGTTTACACTCACAACTATGTAGCTAAGCACAGCTCCAATACCATCTATAAGTTTGCCGATGACACCACTGTCCTTGGCCAAGTCACAGGTGGTGATGAGTCAGGGTATAGGAGTAAGATAGAACACCTGGTTGAGTGGTGCCACAATAAAAACCTCACGCTTAATGTCAGCAAAACCAAGGAGCTAATCGTTGACTTCAGAAAGGAGAAGTCGGAAGACCACACGCCAGTTCTCATTGGTGGGTCTGAGGTAGAGAGAGTAAGTGGTTTCAAATTCCTGGGGATTAACATATCAGATGACCTGTCCTGGGCCCAGCACATAGACGCAATCACAAAGAAAGCGCACCAGTGCCTCTACTTTCTAAGAAGCTTCAGGAGATTTGGCATTTCACTAAATACTCTAATTAGCCTGCAGATGCACTGATGAAAGTATCCTGACTGGTTGTGTCATGGCCTGGTATGGCAATTCCAACGCACAGGATCGCAAAGGGCTGCAGAGATTATTGGACGCAGCCTGGTCCGTCATGGACACAGTCCTCCCCAACATTGACAGCATGTACAGGAGGCGCTGTCTGAAGAAGGTGGCTTCTATTATCAAGGATCCTCACCATCCAGGTCATGCCTTCTTCTCACTGTTACTGTCAGGCAGGAGGTCCCACAGTACCAGGTTCTGGAACAGCTACTTTCCTACAACCATTACATTCTTGAACTGACTGCACAACCTTTACTCTACCTCAGCAATGAAACACTGTGAACCACCTCTTGCACTATCATGGACTTGTCTCTGATTGTGTGTTTTTTTTTACACATGAAGGTCTTGTTTTTGAATAGTCTTTTTTTTCTCTTCACTGTCTTGTATAATTTATGTATAATTTATATTATGTGTGTTGTCTGTATCTACATACCTATGATGGTGCTGCAAGCAAGTTTTTCATTGTACCTGTACCTCCCCGAAATTGTGTTCATGACAATAAACTCGACTTGATCTGAATTGAATTGACTCTCTAAGAATTAGAAATTTAATCTGCTGGACCATGCTGCAGGAATGCAGGAGAAAAAAATGTGACTTTTAAATCTCCATTGATTACTTTTTGTTAGCAATAAAAACACTGAAGATGGTGAAAAGTTATTCAAATAGAGGTAGGTCATCTGATAAAATTTAAGAAATACATCCACCCAGAATTGACAAGTCTATATCATGTTGTTTCAGGACAGTTTGGATGGTGTGTCTTGGAGTGTGAATTCCTGATCTTTCCAATAAACAATTCATTGGTTATTATGGATGAGAATGAAACTTTGATATTAGCAATTTCTTGTTTGTGGAACAGGTAGAATATGATGCCAGAATTATATTTGGAGTATCTGTAGGAGGTAGCTATAATGACACCTTCATTGTGAACTGTGTCATATAGATAGCAAACAGTTTTCTGTAACTTTATGGAGCAAACTTGGCTCACCATCACCATACAGCTTCCTCTTCCTCCTTCAGATGTAATCCTCAGTAAATTGTTATATTGCAGCACGTGCAGCAAGGAACTATATCTCGACAAGCTAGTAGACCTATATTGGGGAAATTTTTTGAACTCTATCAAGATACATTATGATTTACTGTGTCTCTTTTCAGCATAGATCCTATGGAAACACACTAAAGTGATTAGTCACTGCTGCAGAGAGTAACCATGATCATCTTGCAGGTGTCCAAGCATCTGAGATCTTGGTAAAAACAGTTGAATAATGAGAATTAGCATGAATGGTTAGTATAAACACTTAATACACCGATGGTGGAAACCTGTCCTTCTGTAATTATAAGGTAGAAACATTTCTTCCTAAGAAAGATGATGGAATTCTGGAAAGAATCACATTTTTTTTTTCATTTTGGGTGCAATAGATTTCCATGGACACTATGAACATCTACCTCCCTCTGATGTTGATGTTCAGTGCTCAAAGAGAAAGATAAGAACCAGGTGGTTCAAGTAAATAATGTATTGCCTATTTGCTTGTTACATTAATAAACAACTGATGAGCTGTTGGACTTTATGTCCCTCAGTGCACTGATAAAGGAATGATTCTGGTGCAAATAGATTCCAGGTCTGGGCAAGCAATTCATTGTAGTTCTTGTACAGTCTTTGAGGGAATTAGTCATGTTGGGTTTTGCCTATTGTTGAGTTTGTAATAAGTTTATCTTAATTTGTACTTGTAGAAATGGCTGACAGCACTGGATACAGCAAAGGCAAAGGGGCAACAAACATCCCAGCTGTCGTCTTGAAGACCCATGCTCTGGACTTTGCTGCACCTTGAGTCATGTTGTTCCTGTACAATTATAACACTGACATCTACTGGACAATGAGAGAAATTGCTCACCTACAGGTCCTGACCTGAAACGTCAACTGTTTATTTCCCTCCATTAGTGCTGCCTGACCTGCCGAGTTCCTCCAGCATTTTGTGTGTGTTGCCCCAGATTCCAACATCTGCAGACTCTTTTGTGTTTCTATTTACAAAAAGCAGGATAAATACCTGGCTAATTACTGCCCAACAACCTACTCTTAATCATCAGCAAAGTGACAGAAGATCCATCGTCATTGATCAAGTAGATTGCCAGAGCTATCCTTTTTCGCTACATGCCTGTTTTGTGGGACTGGAAATCTTATAGGAGTACTATACTGATAAGCATGCATGCAATACAGGCTCTAAATTATTGTACAATAATAATTTGTAATACTGATGAAAGAACATGTTGAGTATTTTTCTCTGTATTTTATGTTGATATTATTAGTAGTAGTGAAGCAAGGGCATTGCAGGTGGACAGGGTAGTGACGAAGGTTCTTGGCATGCTGGCCTTCATCAGTCAAGAGGTTGAGTATAGAAGTTGGGATGTTATTCTGCAGTTGTACAAGACATTGGTGAAGCTGCATTTGGAATATTGTGTTCGGTTTTGGTCACCCTGCTATAGGAAAGATGACATTAAGCTAGAAAGAGTGCAGAGGAGATTTACGAGGAGGTTGCTGGGACTTGAGTTATTGAGAAAGGTTGAGCAAGTTGGGACTTCATTCATTGGAGCATAGGAGAATGGGGGTGTTCATTATTGAGGTGTATAAAATCACGGGGGGCATTAGAAAGGGTGAATGCACAGTCTTTTTGCCAGGGTTGGGGAATCAAAAACATGAGGAAAAAGGTTTATGGTGAGAAGGGAGAAATTTAATAGGAAATTGACTGTTAACTTTTTCACCCGGGGGTGGTCAATATATGGAATGAGCTCCCAGAGGGAGTGGTTGAGGCAGGTACATTAGCAGTATTTAAAAGGCACTTGGACAGATACATGGATAGGAAAGGTTTTGAGGACATGGGCCAATCATGGGCAAATGAGAGTAGCTTAGATGGGAATCTTGGTCTGCATAGACCAGTTGGGCCGAAGGGCCTGATTCTGTGCTGCATGACTCTATTACTCTTAACTATAAGATTAGACTGAGAGAAAGGAATCAGATGACAATTATAGGGCCAGAGATAAGGATTTTTATGTTGAGGATATGAGGGATGGTTCCGGCGATGTGATCTTGCTTTCCAAGAACTCTGGCAGCCATGGGTACTGGTTGTTGATGCTGCTCCTCTTCTTCCTCCACACTTCCAGCATTAACAGATGCTGTTCAGGTCAGTCCTCAGCAAAACAATTTTATGCAATAGGTAGCACACAACCACAAGTTTAGAAATGCATCAAGGTGCAAAGCCCCTCAAGCACAGTCAGACGGTGGAAATCTGGTTAATTCAATTTCATTTGGTGGTGTGGTAGGCAGTGATATCTCTGCCCGGTTCCTGTATGAGCCATGCTCCAAAGGAATATCTCGTCACCAAATAATAAAGGGGTATTTTTCACACATTTTCTCACAAAGTATAATGGGATGAATTAAGTTATGTTTTGATAATACTGGCTGAGAGTTATTTGCCCTTCCATGTAAGATCTTTAACAGATATCTAATTCACTTCATTTGCAGCACAAGAGCGCCAATGATGTAGTACCTTATCATAATGAAATCTCAGCCAAAATTATGTGTTTAGGTTGAGATCACAAACTTCAGACAGAGGCAACAATGTTACTAATTCACAAGCATATAGTCTGATTTTAGTTTTGGCTGTGCTGTTACAACTCTTAGTGTATTTGAATTGATAAGGTTGTCAGTCTTACTGAGATGTATTATAGGACATCATCTGAGTGAGTAAACATATTCATTTTAAAATAGGGCCAAAGGAAAAGTTGGAAATTAGTGAAACTAGTGAATAATGCATTCATAGTGTAAAGAATCTTTAACAGCTCAATAGAAGCAGGATAGGTAAAAGAGTTTCAAAATTCAGATCAAAATGTTGCTATAGATACTGAAAGGAAACCCGTTAAGCACTTTACATGAACAGCAATCTAAGATACCCTTTTTATAAGATTAAGCATTGTACTGCCAGTAAGTTATGTGAACATCTAAGTGATACCAGTGTGAATATAATCTTAAAACAATTAAGCCAAAACTGATAAAGGCTTCAAACAACAACTTGAATTTGCGTTGACAGTACATTAATAATACAAGCAGGTAGCGAGGACCGTCACTTGGAGCGAGAAGCAGGACTTTTGGTGCGAGAAGTGGGAGCCATATAAAGAGGTGAGTGTTGGGACCCAGTTCTTTTCCAGGTATTTCCAGACAATGTAAGAGGCACTGCTGCGAATTGTTAGGTGATAATTGAATGGGAAATTAGCCAGTTGGTAACAACCAATTAAAAGAAGGTAGGGTCAAGCAGAATGGCCATTGTCAGAGTGGACCAGTGTTAGAATGGGGAGCTGAGGCTTTGGCTCAAGAGGCTTCAGTGAGAAGATCCTTTCTTTCTTTGTCTATTAGTGCCAAGCTAAAGTAGTGACAATGGATCCAGGGTCAGTAGTGTGTTCTTCCTGCCAGATGTGGGAGATCTGGGAGATTTCAAGTCTCCCTGATAGCTACATCAGTGGGAGGTGCATCCAGCTGCAGCTCCTTACAGACTGTGTTAGGGAACTGGAGCTGCAGCTGAATGCCCTTTGGTTCATACATGAGAATGAGGAGGTGGTAGATAAAAGTTCCAGGGAGCCACACCTAAGTTGCAGGAGGCAAGTAGCTGGGTGACTGTCAGGAGAAGGGAAGGGAATAGGCAGATAGTGAAGAGTACCCCTGTGGCCATTCCCCTCAATGACAGTTATACTTCTTTGGATACTGTTGGGGGGGGTGAGGGGAAACTACCTACTGGGGAAAGCCGCAGCGGTCAGGTCACTGGCACTGAGTCTGGCTCTGTGGCTCAGAAGGGAAGAGGGGAGAAGAGGAGAGCAATAGTGATAGGGGAGCAGGCAGGAAATTCTGTGGACATGAAAGAGACTCCCAGATGGTATGTTGCCTCCCAGGTGCCAGGGTCAGGGATGTCTCAGATCAGGTCCACAGAATTCTAAAGGGGGAGGGTGAGCAGCCAAAAGTTGTGGTACACATTCATACCAACGACATAGGTAGGAAAAAGGATGAGGTCCTGAAAAGTGAATATGGGGAACTAGGTAGGAAGCTGAAAAGCAGGACCTCAAGGGTAGTAGTCTCTGGATTGCTGCCTGTGCCATGCACCAGTGAGGGTAAGAATGGGTTGATGAAAAACACTATGATGCTGGAGGAACTCAGCAGGCCAAGCAGCATCCGTGGAGAAAAGCAGGCGGTCTATGTTTCGGGTCAGGACCTTTCTTCAGAGGACTCCAGGGTCCTGACCTGAAACATAGACTGCCTGCTTTTCTCCAAGGATGCTGCCTGGCCTGCAGAGTTCCTCCAGCATTATAGTGTTTTTCATCTAGATATTCCAGCATCTGCAGTTGATCTGGCAGATGAATGTGTGGCTGAGAAATTGGTACAGGGGCAGGGTTTCAGATTTGTGGATCATTGGGATCTTTTCTGGGGAAGGTACAACCTGTTTAAAAAAAAAAGGACGGATTACAACTGAACTGGAGGGGGACCAATATCCTTGTGGGCCGGTTTGCTAGAGCTGTTGCAGAGAGTTTAAACTAGTTTGGCAGGGCATTGGGAACCTGAGTGATAGGGCAGAGGATGGGGCAGTTGATGTATAGGTTGATGCAGCACGTAGAGAGACTGAAGAAGGATAGGCAGTTGATAGGGCAAAATTGCAGTCAGTTGGATGAGTTGAAGTGCATCTATTTTAATGCAAGAAGTATCAGGAACAAGGGTGATAAACTTGGAGCAGGGGTCAGTACATGGAACTATGATGTTGTGGCCATTACAGAGACTTGGCTGTCACAAGGGCAGGAATGGCTGCTGGATGTTCCAGGGTTTAGATGTTTCAAAAGGGACAGGGAGGGAGGTAAAAGAGGTGGGGGGAGTGGCATTGCTAATCAGAGATAGTATCACAGCTGCAGAGAGGGAAGATGTCTTGGAGGGATCATTTACTGAGTCATTGTGTGTGGATGTCAGAAACAGGAAAGGAGCAATCACTCTATTGCGAGAATTCTACAGATACCACCCCCCCCCCCCCGCCCCCCCATAGCAACAGAGACACTGAGGAGCAGATTGGAAGGCAGATTTTGGAAAGGTGCAAAAATAACAGGGTTTTTGTCATGGGTGATTTCAACTTCCCTAATATTGATTGGCACATCCTTAGTGCAAAAGGTTTGCATGCGGCAGAATTTGTTGGATGTGTCCAGAAAGGATTCCTAACACAATATGTAGACAGGCTGACTAGAGAGGCCATTCTGGATCTGGTACTAGGCAATGAACCTGGTCAGGTGTCCAATCTCTCGGTGGGTGAGCACTTTGGAGACAGTGACCACAACTCCCTGACCTTTACTCTTGCCTTGGACAGAGATGGGAGCAGATGGTATGGGAAGGTATTTAATTGGGGGAGGGGGAATTATGATGCTATTAGGCAGGAATTTGGGAGTGTAAATTGGGAGCAGATGTACTCTGGGAAATGCACAATGGAAATGTGGGGATTGTTTAGAGGTCACTTGTATGTGGTTCTGGATAGGTTTGTCCCATTGAGGCAGGAAAAGGATGGTAGGATGAAGGAACCATGGTTGTCAAGAGATGTAGACTATCTAGTGAAGAGGAAGAAAGAATTTTACTTAAGGTTTAGGAAGCAAGGATCAGACAGGGCACTAGAGAGTTACAAGGTAGCCAGGAAGGAGCTTAAGAATGGACTTAGGAGAGCTAGAAGGGGCCTTGGTGAGTAGGATTAAGGAAAACCCCAAGCCATTCTACTTTTATGTGAAGAACAGGAGGAAGACTGGAACAAAGGTAGGACGAATTAGGGATAGAGGAGGAAACATGCCTGGAGTCGGAGGAGGTAGGGGAAGTCCTTAATGAATACTTTGCTTCAGTATTCACCAGTGAGAGAAACCTTGACATTTGTGAGGATAGCGTAAAACAGGCTGATAAGCTAGAACACCTTGATGTTAAGAAAGAGGATTTGCTGGAACTTTTGAAAAACATTAGGATAGTTAAGTCCCTGGGGCTGGACGGGATATATCCCAGGATACTAGGGGAAGCGAGGGAGGAGATTTCTGAGCCTTTGGCAATGATCTTTGCATTCTCACTGGCCGCAGCAGTACCAGATGATTGGAGGGTGGCAAATGTTATTCCTTCTTTCAAAAAAGGGAGTAGGGACGACCCAGGGAATTATAGACCAGTGAGTCTTACTTCAGTGGTGGGCAAATTATAGGAAAAGATTCTTGGGGACAGGATTCATAAGCATTTGGAGAAACATAGTCTGATTAGGGATAGTCAGCATGGCTTTGTGAGGGGCAGGTCATGCCTCATGAGCTTGATTGAGTTATATGAGGATGTGAAAATACATTGAGGGTAGAGCAGTGGATGTGGTGTATATGGACTTCAGTAAGGCATTTGATAAGGTTCCCCATGATAGGCTCATTCAGAAGGTTGGGAGGCATGGGATCCAGGGAAACTTGGCTGTGTGGATTTGGAATTGGCATGCCCATAGAAGGCAGAGGGTGGTGGTAGATGGAGCGTATTCTGCCTGGAGGTCGGAGGTTGGTTCCCCAGGTATCTGTTCTGGGACCCCTGCTCTTTGTGATTTTTATAAATGACTTGGATGAGGAAGTGGAAGGGTGGGTTAGTAAGTTTGCAGATGACACGAAGGTTGGTGGTGTTGTGGATAGTGTGTAAGGTTGTCGACAGTTACAATGGGACATTTGATAGGACGCAAAGTTGGGCTGAGAAGTGGCAGATGGAGTTCAACCCAGAAAAGTGTGAAGTGATTCACTTTGGAAGATTGAATTTGAAGGCATAATACAGTGTTAATGGCAGGATTCTTAGCAGTGTGGAACAACAGAGGGATCTTGGGGTCCAAGTCCATAGATCCCTCAAAGTTGCCATGCAAGTTGATAGGGTTGTTAAGAAGACGCATGGCGTGTTGGCGTTCATTAGTTGGGGGGGGGGGCGGGGGATTGACTTCAAGAGCTGCGAGGTAATGTTGCAGCTCTATAAAAATCCTGGTTGGACCACACTTGGGAATATTGTATTCAGTTGTATTCAGTTCTGGTCGCCACACTATAGGAAGGGTGCATGGGATATTTACCAGGAAGCTTTAGAAAGGGTGCAGGGGATATTTACCAGGATGCTACCTGGATTGGAGTGCATGTCTTATGAGGATAGGTTGAGCAAGCTAGGGCTTTTCTCTTTTAAGCGAAGGAGGATGAGAGATGACCTGAGAGAAGTGTACAAGATGATAAGAAGCATAGATCAAGTGGACAGCCAGAGACTTTTTCCCCAGGCGTAAATGGCTAACACGAGGGGGCATAATCTTAAAGTGATTAGAGGAAAGTACAGGGGGGATATCAGAGGTAAGTTTTTTTTCCAAGTGGCGGGTGCGTGGAATGCACTGCCAGGGGTGCTGGTAGAGGCAGATACATTAGGGACACTTAAGAGACTCTTAGATAGGCACATGGAAAAATGGAGGGGTACGTGGGAGGGAATGGTTAGATTGATCTTAGAGTAGGTTAAAAGGTCGGCAAACATCTGGGCCGAAGGGCCTGTACTGTGCTGTAATGTTCTATGTTCATTATCTAATAAATATTAGTATTGAGTCACACGTTAAGAAATTTTGGCCAAACAGTATCTTAGCTATAGTTGAAGGAACACTTTAAGGGGGAAAGAGATGTCGAGTGGAGGAGTGGTTTGAGGTCAAGTGGAGCAATAGTTTAGGGAGAATACCAGACTTTGGGGCCTTAAAGCTAAAGGTACTGCCTGTAATGCTGGAATGACAAAAACTGGGTTGCTCAAGAGATCAGAAAGAGAAAAGTGCAAAGATCATGGAAAGGTGTGGAATCAGATTACAGAGACAGTGTTGAGGGAATGGAGGAAAGGATAAGTGACGGTAAGAATTTTTAAAAAATAAAACATTGTTGAACAGGAAGCCAAAGGGGCAAGTATAAAAATCAAACAAAAAGCAGTGGCAAGCAGGCAGAAATTTAGCATAATGGATATCAGTTATGTACACAAAGCCTACTAATTGAGGAGTGACCAGCAGAATCACTAATGTAAGCAGTTCAACTAGAATTCATTGATTTATTTGTAAACTGATATGTCTCACATATTAAAATTTCATTATTTTAGTTCTTTCACACTGTGGGTAAGTATAGACACCCAAGGCTGATAATCATATTAACTGTACAAACTTTTAAAAGTATTTTATATGCAAATAAATAAAATTTGCATATAAAAATAAACATAGCATGAAAATTAGTATGAAAATTAAATAGTACGAAAACTAAACATAGCACTTTGCAACTGCTTCATTTTTCAACATGATCCTGACATTTTTAAGACAGAATAATGCCCAATATTTTTCCTCATTATTCACAACAATGCCTATATATTTGTTGAAAAGGAACCTGTGTTTTGAGCCAATATACCCCAAAGTGTAACCATCTTGTGTAGAAATTTATTTAAACAACTTTGTTAATAGCTTATTTCACAGCCGGTAGATTGCTAAGTGTGCTCATTGATACTCTAAGCCCAAACTGATAGAAATTGAATTTGTGCAACTGATTCCTCCTATAGTGATTCCCTTAGCTTAATTGTGTGCCCAGGGCACTGCTTTCATTAACTCCTCTAAAGATGTCCTGGGATTGGGATGATTGATCTCAAATGACCACTGATGCTAAGTGCAGGAGAGTGGGTTTAGTAATGGATGGCCTGGACACAATATGTCAAAGGGCCTGCTCCTATGCTGTAATAGTCATAGAGCACGGAAACAGGCCCTTCAGCCCAAGTTGTCCATGCTGACTGTGTTGCCTAGCAAGCTAGTCTCATCTGCCTGCATTTTGCCCATAGCCCTCTAAACCCCTCATATCCATGTACTTATCTAAATGGCTTTTAAATGTTGCTAATATGCCCACCTCAACCACTATTTCTGGCAGCTCATTTCCAAATACACACCACCCTTTGCATGAAGAAGCTGCCCCTGATGTCCCTTTTAAATCTCTCGCTTCTGATCTTAAACCTATGTCCTCTTACTTTTAGCACCCCCCCCCCAAGTAAAAGATTATGTGCTTTCACCCTATCTATGCCCCTCATGACCTTGCGTACCTCTATCAGGTCACCTCTTAATCTCCTACATTCCAGGGAATAAAGTCCTAGTCTATGCAACCTCTCCTTGTAACTCAGGCCCCCAAGTCCAGGCAACATCCTGGTCAATCTTTTCTTCACTCCTTCTAGTTTAATAACATTGTTCCTATAACATCCTTAAACTGTACACAATACTCCAAGTGTGGCCTCACCAACGTCTTACATAACTACAACATAACTTCCCAACTCCTATACTCAGTGCCCTGATTGATGAAGGCCAGCATGCCAAATGTCTTCTTCACCACCCTATCTATCTGTGACGTCACTTTCAGTGAACTATGCACTTGCACTCATAGGTCCCTCTGTTCCATACAATCCCCAGGACCCTAACATTCTCCGTATAAGCCCTACCTGGTTTGAACTCCCAAAATGCAATATCTCACAGTTATCTGGATTAAAAGCCATTTGCCAATCCTCAGCTGACATACATAGCTGATCAGGATCCCCCTGCCTTCTTCCATAACCTTCTACACTATCTATAACACTACCTACTTTAGTATCATCTGCAAAATTACTAACGATGCCTTGTGCATACATTTCCAAATTGTTTATTATTAAGTACAAACAACAAAAGTCCCAGCACCAACGCCTGTAGCACAACACTAGTCACCAGCCTCCAGTATGAGAAACAACCCTTGGCTACCACCTTCTGTTTCCTACCACTGAGCCAATTATGGAGCTAATCTGCTTTCTGCCCCTGGATCCCATGCAATCTAACCTTCCAGACCAGCCTGCCAGGAGAGACCTTGTCAAAGGCCTTGCTAAAGTCTATATAGACAACATCCACTACCCTACCCTCATCTACCTTCTTGGTTACCTCCTCGAAGAACTCCAAGAGATTTGTCATACACTACTTCCCACACACAAAGCCGTGCTGACTGTCCCGAATCAGACCCTGTCTCTCCGAATGTTGGTAGACACTATCCTTCGGGATTTCCTCCAGCAATTTACCCACCACCAATGTCAGACTCACTGGCCTGTAGTTTCCTGGCTTGTTTTTGCTACCTTTTTTAAACAATGGTACCACATTAGCCACCCTCCAGAGCTCTGGAACCTCACCTGTGGCCAGAGATGAAGCAAAGATCTCTACAAGGGCCTCTGCAATTTCTCCTCTAGCTTCGCACAAGGTCCAAGGAGGGATCAGGTCAGCCCTGGGGATTTATCTTCCCTAATGCACTTTAAGGCCTCTAATACCTCCTCTCTGCTAATTCGTATGTGGTCCAAGCTGACCTGATTTTCAGGAAATCTGATTTTACGCAAATTCTCCCATACATTTTTAAAGCAATTTTTCAAGATAGTAATAGTAACATGTATTGTAGTATTCACTCATGACTGGATACAATATATGTTCCATTAGTTAAATTATGGGTAGTGTTAGGGTGATTATTCAATGAAGTTGAAGAATTATGGCTAGTGTATGTAGGGCAATAAGATACGATGTGGTTAGATGAAAGACAATCAATGATTTCCCTGTTGCAACAACCACCAATGGCTGGATGTAACTAAAGGATTAAAAGAAGCTTCTTTCTCTGTTAGGGCTATTTGTTTTTCCCAGAAGTTACTGAAACCCTGTGAAACAGCAAGACATCAGTGTGGAAGAGAGCCCCAAGCATTAGTCGGGTGCAGTTAAACGGGCAGCTTTGCAAAGCAATCAGGCCAAGCGAGACAATGGGGAGTATTAATTTGCCCCAGTTAAACAGGCAGCTTTTCAAAGTCTTCAGCCAAACGAGACAATGGGGAGTATTAATTTGGCCCATCAGACAGGATCCCAGGGCTTTTGTTTGAGTTTGTCACAAACCTTTCTCGCTTACACACTCGTGAAGCCACCCGCCCTCTAGAAGATCAGAATTTTTATCTGTTCATTAACAGTGTAATTTTTCTGCACCAATGACTGATGAGACTCTCAAACAACAGGAAGGTTTATCAAAGGTGTGGAATCCTTTGGTACACTAGGACCAAACAGGGCATAAAGCCCTCCTTGACTATAAAGGTGCAGCCAGCAAGAGAATCCTTTGGAGCTTCTCCACAGGTTGGTTCGTGGCCAACACCTGGTGACTGTCGAGCCCCTTCACGTCTTGCTGAAGTACCCCAGGGCTCCCTTTGGTGATAGACTGAGTGGCAGAGAATGCAATGTTGCCAAGTACTGGATACCGATAAGTATCACTGAGAACTGCATGCAAACGTGAGCTCTATTTTAGCAGGGAATCATTAAGTGAGTTTGGGTTTTTGGTCTTGTTTCTTTTAATTTGTGTTAGACTAGATTTGTGGTTAGGGCTGTAGTTTCCTTTGTGTTTAGTTGTGTTAAATGAAGTTACTCGAACTTTTCGTGAAATTTCATTACCGATTCTGTCATTCGAAAGGAACCCAAAAGAACCTGAGTCCTGTTTTAATTCACATGGGTAGCAAATGAAAATAGAACTTTTCTGAGAAATTAGCTTAAGGACAGTTCTCAGGAACAGAATCCTTACGTAACTCAGGAACTGCCTGTATTGTTTTCTCCTTGATGCAATACTCGGTCAAATGCTCCATTGATGTCAAGGGAAATCACTCTCACTTTTACAATTCATCTCTTTGGCCCATGTTTGGACCAAGGCTGTGATGAGGTTCAGACCCAAGAGGCCCAGATGAAAACAAAACTGTGCATCAATGAGCAGGTTATTGGAGAGTGCTTTTGACTCTACTGCATCAGAAGAAAAACATTGGCTAATATCAAGATGTATTCCAATAAAAATTGAAAAACATAAGCCAAATAACTCCAAGAAAATATTGAATGTTATCTATCAATGTCTTGTAAAACGTCTAGTAATTACTTCAGTTAAGCTGCATACTACTCGCATTTCACTTCTATTAAACTTGGTGGCTCAAATTTTGAAGCCATAATAATAGTGTTTTCTGTCATTGCACTATGAAAATGTGTAAAAAAAAAGAGCAATTTCTAGAGTATCCATATGCACAGTTAAATGAAGGAATTCAGAAGTTGCTGTCTTTGACTCCCTGCTCCTCCACATAATGTTCGGAACCAGTTACTTATAAACTACTGGTAGGGCAAAAAAAGTCTTGAATGTTAAACTTTGTTGCAAAAGGTGTAAATAAGTTTTAAAGATCAGTGTATCATAAAATCACGGAAATTTTATAGCACTCACAGAAGAAGTCCACACAGCCTATCGTATCTACTCCAGAAAAACATGGAAATTAGCTTAATCCCAAATCTCATTTTTTGGGTACTTTTTAAAATGTAATTTTAAATCTTCCTCCACCATTCTTTTGAGCAGACAGTTCCTGATCCCTCTACTTGTTCAGTGAAATCATTTTTTTCTCAACACCTTTCTAATCTTTCTACCAATTACAAACCTTTGTCCATCCTGTGTAATCCTCTCTTAAATGTTAGACTCCTTAATTAAATCTTCCCATACTCTCCTTTGTTCCAGAGAAATCAGCCCCAGCCTAGGCAACTTATTGTCATAAATAAAAATCACCAGCACAAGCAACATCCTTTGTCAGGCTCCAGCTGGGGCAATCACTTCCTGTAGTGTGGTGGACAAACCTGCATAAAGTAATGAAGCTCTGGGTCAACAAACATTTTAAGCAGTTTTATCATGGCCTCTGTGTACTTATATTCTATGCCTCAGCCACAAAAGGCACATATCCTGTACAACTTTTTAACCTTCTTTTACCTTCAAGGATTTCTGGGCATGCACTCAAAGAACCATTGGTTCTTTTACAGTTTAGTATCCAACTATTTATTGTGCATTCCCTTGCCTTGCCTCCCCAAAAGCATTACCTCAGGCTTATCCAGACTGAAATCCTTTTGACACCTTTGTTCATGTTTAACCAATGCCTTGATATCTTCCTGAAGCCAATATCTTTCTTCTTCATATGGCCAATTTTGATAACTTCAGAAAATATAATAGGTTTTTTAAATGTATTTATTTTTTTGGGATGTGGGCATGACTAACCATGGCCAGCCTTTATTGTCCATTTCTAATTACCCTTGAAAGGTGATGGTGAGATACCTTTGTTAATGCCTTAAGTATTTTGGTGAAGGTACTTCAACAATGCTGTTGGGTAGGAATTTCCAGAACTTAGACCCAGCAACGATGAAGGAAAAAAATATAATTCCAAGTAAAGAAGTTTGAGACTTGGAGGGAAATCTGCAGCTTGTGGTATTCCCTTGCACCAGCTATTCTCCTCCTTCTTGGTGGTAGAGGTTATGGATTTAAGACCTGTTGAAATAACCTTCAGGAGTAAAATATACCTTGTAGCTAGCACACATTGCAGCCATGGTTTGCAAGGTGGTACAGGAAATGAACATTTAGAATGATGGTTAGAGTATCAATCAAGCATACAGCCTTGTCCTGAATGGTGTTGAACAAGATTTTCTGGATTTGCACTAATGAAGCAAATAGAGATTATTCCATCATTCTCCTGGCCTGTCTTGAGATGGCGAAAAGGCCTCATGGTGTCAGGAAGCAGGTCATTTGCTATTGGATATCCAATTTCATTTACATGTTTCAATCTCATTTTATGTTAAATTCTTCTTAAGTATTAGTTTGAGACTATACATTTAACTTAATAATTTGGGATCAGTGATAATTATTCAAAATGATTGGTTGGTCAGCCTACTTGATTATATCTCTGTTACTGGACATCAGATCTCGGAAAACTGATACCTGAGAATTAGTGACATAGGAAGAGAGGGAATCGAGGCACAGGGATCACTAGATATTTGCAGAACATGGCCATTTCACTGTCTGCCAAATTTGGGCAGAAAGCACTTTTTCCACCAAGTCTGGAAAACAGTGGTGGGGATTGAGCAACTAGTTTCTTGCAATTTCTACCATATATCAACTGAACAGATTTTTTCTCAATTTGTACAAAGCTTGTTATTATAGCTGACCTATGAACAGATATTTCTACATTAGAAATGGCTGAAATAGCATTGTGGAATTTTGCTTTCAAAGGTACCTTTCGTACCTTGTACTGAAGTTAGGTCTTAAGATAATCCATGTGACATGTATGCCCCCTACTGTCAGTGTTTCACCAAAGAATGAGAGAAAGAAACAGTACAGTATTTTCCACTGAATTACTCCCAATACAAAGTGAACTTACGGACAATTGCCTCCAGTGAACTATTTTCCTACCAAAAAAACCCAACATTTCCATTGAGACTCACCACATCCCATCACTCTTCAAATCTGATCACTGGGATATGATTGGTTCACATCATGTAACAATCACAAATATGCCTATCTGTGAAATCTGTCTTATGAAGAATAGACTTGGAAAAAAAATTAGAACAAACATTTCCTTGCATTTAAACTGATGTCAATATTCAAAATCTTTTACATTCAGATGTGTGACAGAGCACCACAATTCATATGCTTTTATAATCTGCAGGAATCACTATGACGAACATAAAACATGTAATAATTGCAGAAGTAGAATTTTTAAGATGTTTTCTTTGATCACCTTTTTTTTTTAGGAAAAATGCATAAAAATATAGAAAAATAGCTGCAGAAGTAGTTACAAACTTGTAATTTGGTTCACATCTGAAAATATTTTGAATTTTAAGCTGTATTGTACGTTTGTGCTGAGAAGAACATCTTCACAATTTACTTCCCCTATGATCTTGAAAGACAATTGTTGTGTCTGTCTTACACAGTGACTAATAGTTCACTAAGTTTTGCTGAAGCTATAATACTAACTCACTGTTCCCTTCAAAGATGGTGTATGATCTAGAGCAAAAAAGAAAATACCGAACACTCCTTAGGTCAGGCAGCATCTGTAAAGGGAAATCAAATTCAGTATTTCATGTCAATGCCCCCTCATGCAAACTGCAAACATTAGCACATTTTATGTTGCAGAGAGGGAGAGGAATGGACAGAATTGAGAAAAGGGCTATGATAGGGTGGAATATAATTAGCCAATTTACTTTTGTTAAGTAATCATTATGATTAGCAAGGTTGAGAACCACATGTTAACAAAACACTTAATTGCCTTGTTTTAACCCCACTTTAACTATATTCTTTGTTTCTCTTCAGCAAGAATTGCTGGCAGTGTAAGATTGTGCACGTTACCAATTATGCAATTTGTATCTTAAAAGGTTGCTAATACAATGTTTCTCTTTTAGTCTGCTTATCACCCTCTTCTTTTTAAATTGTTCACCTCACATTTGCTCTCTTTTGCTTGCTATGGTTCCTTTTATTTCAATATGTGCATTTCTTGTTGTCCAGTTAAGCATATAGTTAGTTTTGTTTTCCCTCTCCTTCCCTCATTCTCTTCCATTTTAAATGTTGTTCATCTGTAATATACTCAGAATTTAGCTTTCCTGCTCTCTCCAAAGATGCTCCAAGGATTGCTAAATTGCTATTTTGCTTTTGTTGAAAAAAAATGGCCAAACTGTACTACTTCTATGTATGATATTTGTTATATTTATTTAACTTCTATTTCAGTTGTACTTGCTGCTCTGTTGAACAAAACTCAGTCCAACTTAACTTTCCAATCAGAGCACAGCGAAATGCCAAACAACTGGACAGTTTAGCTTTTTTTCTGTATCTTTCCAAAAGAACTTCCACTCCTTAACGATATACGAGTTCTATGGCCATTCAACGTCTCTGTCTGACCTGAATCTGGAAATGAATGACATTTCCAATCTTTTCAATGTAACTATAGAATTATCTACAAAATTAAGCATCTCGATCCAGTATACAGGGTAGAACTCCCCTGTAAAGAAAATTATGTTTTAGTGGAGCTGCTTTATTAAATCATCTATTCTGATGGAAGGCTCTTCTCAAAATAAAAATGTTTCAGCCAGAAGTTTCACATTTACAGCATTCTGCAAAGCGTACAACACCTTGTTCAGCATCAGGAGCGTTCTCCCAGTATTCTGGCTACTATTCATCCTTCAATCACTTCACTGAGTTATGGTCACTGAAATCGCCACATTTTGAGGGATCTTGCTATGCGCATTTGTCTACTTCATCTAGGCAACAGTAACTGCAAAAGGGATCTAACTACACAGCGTATTTATTCGTCTTTGAACGCATTCCCACCACCCGCCGTGTCTTGCCCGTGACTCACTTCAACATCAGTGTTATGTTTTGTACAGCGAAGCTAAGTCCACACCAAGTCCCTGACGGTGCGCTCACACACAATAAAATCCCACGTTGTGGCCTGTCTGATGTGCTACTTTAAGGTATTTATTTGCTTCTCCGAAGCTGCCCCCCCGCCACCCACCCGATCATCACCACCACCCCTCCAGTCGTAGGAAGCCGGGGGCGGGGCTCACTGTTCTCGTGATACCTCCAGGTCTCGGACTAAACCAGTGCAACAGTCCTCACTCGTTATATTTGATTAGAAATATTAATTCGATCGTCAACTATTAAATTTTGTAGTAAAATATTGTTGTTAAAAATCATTAACGATGGAAATGTTGGATGTTTGATGGTGGCAGTGTCTGACCGTGGGTTGGAGTGACCCCCGTGTGTGCGGTGGTGCGGTCAGCAGACGGTTCCAGAAGCCCGGGCTCAGACCTCCCCCTTCCCCTCACGGTACGGGCTCCCCATCGCCAACATGTCCGCTGTTGGGACGCTCGCTTTCGACGAATATGGTCGACCCTTCATCATCATCAAAGACCAGGAGAGCAAGACCCGGCTAACCGGGCTGGAAGCGCTGAAGGTAACCGGGCGGGAGGGCGGACGGCCTTGGAGGCCTCGGCCCGACATCCTGCGCTGCTCTCACCCCATGTGCTGGCGGCTGAGGCGGGCGGGAACTGGGGGGAGGGAGAAGAAAGAACCGAACGGGAGGAGACGGGGGTGGGGGGAAGAACCGAACGGGAGGAGATGGGGGACGGGTGACAACGGGATGGGGAGAGGAGGGGAGGAGAAGGGGGGGGGGTGACGGGCTTGGGGCTACAGTTCCGAGATCTGGGGCACCGTGAGGCGGTCGGTGGCCCTACGGATTCATCTGCCCTCTTGTCGCCTCCGGCCCGAAGTGAAGCGGTTACACCGCACCAATCTGTCGGGGGACTCAGCGGGTCGAGCAGCGTCGGGGGGGGGGGGGGGTAGAATTGTCGACGTTTCGGGTGGAAACCCTGCATCAGGATGAGTTAATGCAGCAGATTGTTTGTTGCTCCAGCATCTGCCGTCGCTTGCGTCTCGGTTACTCCGCACGTCGGTTTAACCGCAGCCGGAGTTCATTCAGCGCATGTAGTGGGGGAACTGTTAGGCCCGAATGGAAGTGGTACAAAGTGGCGGCTGCAGCAGGTTGCACCCCGGGTGTGGGCTGAACACCTCACCCTGCAGCACTGCTCAGCCCACCGGTTCACTCTGACCAATTTTATCCATTGGTAGGGGCTCCGGGGCAGGTGAAAAGTCGCCGGTTCACAAGTCTTTGTACCAATGAATGGACTTGTCAGAAACGTAAAAGTCCAAGAAAGCCAAGGCAAGCCCTGAAAATAGCAAGAATAAAAGTGGTCAATGGCTGGGACCTTAGTAAAGGGGTTCCGGGGGTCTCTGTGCTCGGTTGTGTGTGTGTGTGTGTTTTGTCACTGATCTGGACAATATGAAAACTATAATTCAGCAGCATGTTTAATGGTGAGAGAAAAATGGTGTGAAATTCTGTCCAGAAATGAGGGGTAGCACTGTGATGCCACGCCTAACTGCTTTTGTTCATGTAAACCTAATTTTGTTCACCATTAGGCCAAACGTATTCTGATTCTATCCTTGGTGGATGTTTATACATAGAATTAGAACATAGAAAAAAAACTACAGCACAATTCAGGCCCTTCGGCCCACAAAGTTTATTGCTGAGAGCCGAGTCATCTGGTTCGTCAAGTCTTTGAGCTCTGGGGTGAAATAATCCTGTTCAATCTTGATCCCTGCTTTTTCTGTGGTAAATTATTTTTCCTTGAGTGCCTACACAGTTCACTCTTGGAAGCCATTCTTGCAACTATAAGTTCCAGATCTTTGCATTTTAAAAAAAAGTCCTGGTCCACATTGTTAAATTCGTGTCCTGTTTCCCGAAATATACTCTGATAGGAGCAGTTTCCTTCTACCTATTCTATCTAAATCAACAAATATCTTGTATGTTTATGTGAAATCTCTCAACTTTCATTACTCCAAGGAGAATAACATTAGAAATAAAAGACTGCAGATCCTGGGAAATATGAAATAAAAACAAAAAAAATTGGAAATACTCGAGTCAGTTAGCATCCATGAGGAGAGAATGAACATTTCAGGTAATGGCCTTGGAACAAAACCAATTTTTCCACTCTAACATAGGTCAAGTTCCTTATCCCTCTACTAAATCTTCTGTACCTTTCCTGGGTTATACACATCCTTACCCTTACTAGGTGCCCGGAGTTAGACTCCATACCCAATTCTCTTTGCAAACAGAAGTTCTATGTTATGATTGCAAATGAAAATAAGGCGGACTTTTTTTGCCCCATGTTGAGAATAATTGCTGCTGGGATTAGTTAATTCAGTGTAGTATTAATTTACAGATGTGTATTTACAGAGAAGCGCACTGAGGAAGCTGTTTCTCATTTTTAACTTTTTGATGCCATCAAGGATAATTGTTATTCTTGTTAAAATGAATCTTTGCGTATTATTAGTCAATTTTCCACTACTCAATTATAGGAAAGATTTGGACATTTATAGTTATACAGCACAGAAACAGGCCCTACGGTGCATTGTGTCCATGCAAACCATCAAGTACCCATTTAATACGAATCCCATTTACCGGTGCTTGGTCCATGGCCTTTTAAACCTTGGGGATTCCGCTCGATATTTACTGTTCCTTTATGCTATAATGAGATTTTCCAGTTGGTCTCATAAATATTGGCAACAACCATTTTAGAATGAACACATAATAATTATGAGATCTGGGCAACTTCAGAATAAAAACTGTAATAAAAAACAGTACCATTTTCGATTTGTTCACTGGATGACATTTCAAAATGAAAAGTTTTAATGGGGTTAATAAAATCTTAGAATTCTAATAGTTTTGCTTTTGTTTGTTACAGTCACATATTATGGCAGCAAAAGCTGTATCAAATACACTGAGAACATCTCTTGGACCAAAGGGTAAGCTCATGTTTTAGAAAAACCAAACATTTTTGATGAAGAGATGACAGATGCTTTCAAGTCTTGAATAAATAAGATTTTACTGTACACTCTGTTTAAGTACAGGAGTAATATCAATTCCATGATGAGATCATTGTAGACCTGTAACTGAATTCCATTCACCTTAATCTTATCCACTTATGCTGGCTCTTTATCATAAGAAAATAGGAGTAGGCCCCTCAAGCCTTTCTCATCATATGATCTTGGGTGTTCTGCACCAGTTCCCCAGAACATTCAATTTCATGACCTTTCAAACACTTATCTGCTTCCTCTTTAAATACCCTCATAATCTACCTTCCAAAACCCTCAAGTAGAGAATTGCAGAGATTTGCCATCCTCTGCGTGAAGTTGTTCCTACACACCTCGGTTTTAAATGAGTGCTGTGTAATTTCATAATTGTGTCACTAATGGAAACATCTTGACATCTACCCAGTCATGCCCCCTCATGCTCTTAATGTTTCAATAAATATCCGTTTATACCCTTATCAAAAATTCAATCCAACATTTAAAGTTAGTGGCACCTGCTTTTTTTTTAATTTTGTGGAAGAGGTCCATCCTGCTTTATCCCTTTATGTGAAGAAATGTTCCCTAATTTTTTCTCTTCATGACCAGGGTCTGATATTTTTGTTTGTGTTCTTGTAGAATATTTTAAGAGCTTCTCTATTGATTTCTTCAACAATTCTTATTAAATCAACTATCAATTTCCTTTTTCTAATTTCCTTTTATATGTTAATTCTTTGTGCCTGATAACTGGTGAAATTGTGCCCTACAGTGTCCAAATCTGATATGCTCTGTGGTGCAGATCCCATTACCAAAGACAGCATTTCAAGTCTGATCTAATACATAACTGAAACAAAACTACTTACCTTTATCCTTCTAGTTATGAAAATTAATATTCCATTGTATACTTTTTTGTGATGGGTTGTAGCATTTTTAATTATCTATCTATATATATTGGGTTTTGAAACTCTTTACTGTTCTGACTTAACATAATGTTGTTCTGTGACAAATTGAGACAAATGACAATTGGTGGCTATAATGTATAGCTGGGAAACACTCTGATTTATCAAAATGAAGAACTGTCATCTGGATTAAAAACTTAAGTGATGAGCTACATTGGCAAAATAAGTTGAACCTGCTGCTTTAGAAGCAAATCATCATACACTTGCTATTTTTCCATTTCAGGGCTTGATAAGATGATGGTGGATAAGGATGGAGAAGTGACAGTCACCAATGATGGTGCTACCATTCTAAGTATGATGGATGTGGAGCATCAAGTTGCTAAATTGATGGTGGAGCTTTCCAAGTCTCAGGATGATGAAATTGGTGATGGTACTACAGGTGTGGTAGGTAAGTTGTGTATATATGTTATATATACTTTTAAAAAATATATATTTTATACATTGTTATGTATTTGCATTTTCTATAACTTTAGTCATCTGCAAAATACTTCATATGAATTAGTATCCAGGCCAAATGATGCATTGGGAATCCATCTATATGAACTACACTTTTGGAAGCTTAAAATGGACAATCTACTTTTCAGTTCTTGCTGGTGCCTTGTTGGAACAAGCTGAACAATTACTGGATCGTGGTATTCATCCGATACGCGTAGCTGATGGTTACGAATTGGCTGCTCGCCAAGCTATTGAACAACTGGACAAGATCAGTGACAGCTTTCCTGTAGATCCAAACAACAAAGAACCCCTTATTCAAACAGCTATGACTGCACTTGGCTCTAAAGTGTAAGTATAAATTGCACGTATTGCATAGAAAGTTAAATATGATTGTACAGGCAACCCCCACATTACGGGAGGGGTTGTGTTCCTGGACAATGGGCCTTAACACAATTTTCCATAATGCAAAACTGCACTATATGTGTATGCATCAAGAAAAATGAGTGGGGGTGGAGGGGGGGGGGGGTGGAATCATTGTGTTTATTTAATTTTACACACATTCCATGAGAGTGAGTTTTGTTCTTTGTCTCAAGTTTATGAGTATTGATTTGTGAATTCTATAAGGGTGAATTTCTGTAACTTGAGTGGCCGTAACCCATAGGTCGCTTGTAATTTTATGCAGACATCCCAAAAGTAGTTTGAAATTGTGGCCATTTAAAAAGAAAGTGAGAACTAGGTACATTACCATAGGAAATATTAAATTGTTGTGCTAATCTTATCTGGCAGTGTTGTGGAGTATTTATTAACTAGTTCAAGAGTGGGATTGGAGTGGACCCAGAGATGCTTTTGTAGTTAGTTTCTGGATTGTGGAATGACTTGCCTCCCAATTGTTGCATGTAATTATTCCTGAGTAAACTGGAAGAAATAGTTACAAGAAATGAAACAAGGTTAAGTATACATTTGAGAGAAAAGCACTAAATGATGCACATTTAACAAAAGAAAGGGTGTAAGTCGAGAATAGGAATGTAATAAACAGAAAAGTAAACTAGAAGGAGCTTCAGTTTAAAATTAGTTAAATTGCATGGTAATGCACATAATATTCGAAAATAAATATAGAGGTGAAAGTCCTTTGTGGGAACCATGTATAACAGGAATTATTGAGACATAGTTATAAGTAAAATAGTACTGAGAATTAAACATTGCAGAGCATACTATCATGTTTTGAGGCATTACCTCATTGCAGTAAATAGTGCAAAACTTGCCACTCAACACTGAATACCAGAACTGAGTACTCAAATGGGATAACTCCATCTTGCCTTTTTTCCTATGCTCAAAAAAAATCTTCTCCATTTGTACAGTATTAATCGTTGCCATAGACAAATGGCAGAAATAGCTGTGAATGCTGTTCTAACTGTTGCTGATATGGAGCGCAAGGATGTAGATTTTGAGCTGATGAAGGTGGAAGGTAAAGTTGGTGGAAAGCTTGAGGACACACAGTTAATTAAAGGAGTTGTGGTGGACAAAGAATTCAGCCATCCACAAATGCCAAAGGTAGGACTTTTTCATTGTTGAAAAGTTAATTATAAAGCGTAGGTGCCGTAATTATTTGTGTGACTTAAATTGCTAATTTTACCATCTCTTTTTGCCAACAATACTTGAGAAATAACTTGCCATGCACAGTTTAAAATTTGTGACCTTTAAGTAATAACAAACATTTATAACTGTAGTAGTTTTGTTTGTTGCTGCCAAAATCTGTACATCAATAGGATCTCCAAATGCTTTGATTTTTAAATATCTTGTTTGTTAGGTGGTAAAAGATGCAAAGATTGCAATTTTGACATGCCCCTTTGAACCACCAAAACCAAAAACCAAGCACAAGCTTGATGTGACTTCAGTGGAAGATTACAAGGCCTTGCAAAAATACGAAAAGGATAAATTTGCGGAAATGATCAATCAGGTCAGTAAATGCATCCCTGATAAGACTTAAAATTTTGCTTATAGTCTTACAGACACTAATTCTTGGCATTGTATTTTTTTAAGGTAAAAAATACTGGTGCCAATCTAGCTATTTGCCAGTGGGGATTTGATGATGAAGCAAACCATTTGCTTCTCCAGAATAAGCTTCCGGCAGTACGTTGGGTTGGTGGGCCTGAAATTGAGGTGAGTGCCAGCGTATCCCATTTTAGTATGGGGAATTAGGTGGAGTGTCAATGTTTACAGCATTGAGTACTATTGACTCTTTTGTATTTCAGCTGATTGCTATTGCCACTGGAGGGCGCATTGTTCCTCGGTTTTCAGAACTTACGCCTGAAAAACTTGGCAGTGCTGGTATTGTCAAAGAAATATCTTTTGGAACTACCAAGGATAGGATGCTTGTGATTGAAGAATGCCAGAACTCGAGGGCAGTAACTATCTTCATCAGAGGTGGAAACAAAATGGTATGTCTTATATCTTTTAAGCACTAAATTTGAAGTAAACTTTCAGTTCAAATGTTGGCTTTCTCACATCAGTTAGCTATGTGTCTCTGTTTTTTATTAGATGTTAGTCAAAGTAGTAATGATAATAGATAATATTTTAGTGTTTGGAAGTTTTATTTTAATAAAAACTTTTTTTTACTCTGAGGTGATCAGTGAAGCAGTATTGGTAATGATAGGTTTAATAAATTATAATATCTCATCTCTTTTTTCCACTAGTTAGTTTCAAATGTATCTACCACAATTATCCTAGTAATTTATTAAATCTGACTTTGGAATGTCAGGTGCTGGTACACTTTGTATTGCTCATCCAAAACCATTTATTTACTTGACATTAAACAAATAGAACTAGAGCTGCAAATTTGTTCTGTGTTTTTAAACATAACTAAACCTATGCTTTTAAACTGTTTTCCCCTGTCTGCTCTGTGCCCTCAACCAAGGTCCAATTTAGAGAAACTCCATGGACTTGTAGATGAGTTTTCCTATGCCTCAACTTGCTGGAGATCAGTTTTTCCAACTGGGTGAACCTCTAACAACCCAAATGTTTTTCATTTGCTTACCCTTTTTTCCTTGCCTAACTTTGATACCCTGTTTTAAAAACTCCTGATCTGAAAGTTATCAGTTGTCTTTTTTTTTGTGGCAATGTATTTTCCCATTTAAACTATTGACATTTTTACCATCATATTCCCCATTCCTTTTTATTTTAGAAGAAATCACTTTCCATCCTCTTGCTGACCAAGCACTCTGCCTTCAATCACCCTTTGGTTTTCATATGCAGACATTTCCTCCAGCTTCATATGTCTGCCCATCAAAACTTTGTTCAAAACTTTCTACCCTGATGACATTTTTATCATAAATGGCCTGTTATATGACTGTGACCAAGAAGGAACAATAATGCACTTTATGTTCCTCAACCTTTCTCTATGCTTAGGTTTATTGTGCCATCTGCTGTCATCCAGGTAAATGGTGCAACTACACAATTATAGCCCTATCAGGGTTTGTGTAGGTAAATAAGTGTTTGCAATCATGACTTCTGTTTTCTCCCTTTTTCTGTTATCTTTACATTCCATCAAAGAACCTCATCAATCCCAACACTCCCAGTATGTGCACACTGAAAGCCAGTGACATTATGCAGAGATTGAATTTAGAGACCAGGTGTTGAATTATTACATGTGAATGTACAGAACACAGGAAAATAGGAGTTGGAGTAGGCCATGTGGCCCCTCAAGCCTGCCCCATTTAATATGACCATGGCTGATATGCCCCAAGCCTCAGTTCCTGTTCTGCACCAGTTCCAAAAAATCCACAATTATCTGAACTTCCAAAAATTTATATGCCTCCTCTTTAAATGCCTCCACAACCCTCCAGGGTAGAAAATTCCAGAGATTCAGCACTGTCGTCATCAGACTTGATCTGTAATAAAGTAAAATCAGAAATAAACTAACATTTGTATTATGATGTATCTCAGTTGAAGCTACAACAATTTGAATTTATTCAGAGCTTTTAACAAGGGTAATGGTCTCAAGAAGTTTCAAAGGAAAGTAATCAGGGAAAGAAAGGACAGATGTATTAAATATTTGAGTTTAAGATAACCTTTCTTGTTTGACTTGAACAAAATTATTATTAACTACTCTCCTTGCATTTTTTTTGAGTTTGGCTGGGTTTTCCTCTGTTTACATCTTCCTGTATAGAGGTTAGAGCCCAGAATGTGGGACCTATTTGCTAAGTACAATGGGTGTAAGTTTTTTTTAATGCCACTTTGACTATAAACAGTTTGCCTTTTGAGGAAACTAACTCCCAGCTTGGTTAATTTTTAGCATGTTAACTACCTGTTGTTGTGTCTTTCAAATTTTATTGAATACACTTTGAAGGTAATTTTGTTTTTTCTCACACCTTTTCAATGAACAAATAACTGCCATTGTACCATATTTCAAGATTGTTTCTTGAACCAGAGGATACATCAATGTAGAATTGTGTTGTAGGTATTTGTTGCCTATAGAATATGAATGAATGTACATTATTGTACCATTTCTTTTAGGAATTTGATAATGTGTTTAAGATTTGAATCATTGAATTTCTAAATGGATATTGATGATGTTTTTGAAGTTCAGAATTTGCTTAGATTTAAATGGTTGAAATTTATTCCAGATAATTGAAGAGGCAAAAAGAGCACTTCATGATGCATTGTGTGTAATTCGAAACCTTGTGAAAGATAATCGTGTTGTATATGGTGGTGGTGCTGCAGAGATCGCTTGTGCTTTGGCTGTTAATGAGGCAGCTAACAAGGTAAAATGCCAGTTTAAATAAGAAGAAATCTGCCTTTTGTGGAGTCATCATTCTTGGATTCAGGGGACAGGGGTTTCATTTACTTTGACTATTTTTTGTTGGGATATTTGTGAAATTATCTTCAAGATTTTGCTGTGTAATCTGGAGCGAATATGCCACCTGCAACTTTTGTGGCCATTGTGTCTCTGTTACTTTTGATCAGCAGTTGCATTTCAGTATTTTTATATTCTGTCTCTCTTGCTGTACAGTGTCCTACTTTAGAACAGTATGCAATGAGAGCTTTTGCTGATGCCCTGGAAGTCATTCCAATGTCATTGGCAGAAAACAGTGGCTACAACCCAATCCAGACAATGACAGAAGTTCGAGCTAAACAGGTGAAGGAGAACAACTTTGCACTGGGTATAGATTGCTTACACAAGGAGACAAATGGTAGGTAACTTCATAACCATTTTAAAAGAGTGCATGTATGGTTAAATTGCTTACAATTTAGTCAATATTTATTATGTCTTATTCGCTGTTGGTACTATTTTGTATTGAGATGCTTCTCAACCAAAGCTGCAACAATTTGAATTTACTCAGAACCTTTAACAAGGTTAATGACCCAGGAAGCTTCAAAGGAAAGTAATCAGGAAAAAAAAATGGATAGATGTATTAGAAGTTTGAATTTCAGGTGACCTGGTTGATGGAGGATGAAAGATAGGAAGAAAATATGGAAAATCCATTCCAAAAAGTATGGATGAGGCAGGAGCTGAGATTGGCAATATTAGGGGTGAAAGTAGGCAATCTTTGTGATAGGATAAGTCTGAAGCACGGTCTAGGATCAAATAGGATACTTGAGGTTGTTTTACAGTGCTCACTGAGATAAATGGAAACAGAATAGAGTTAAGTTTTCCTAGAGTGTTTAAATGGAGCAAATTGTGGCTTTCTGTGTTTGGCCAGCCATCTGATCCGAGACCATGGAGTGAAGGTGATCAGAGTTAGTTGCCAAAAGAGCATATGTGGAACGTAGCATTGTGGCAGATTAATGTTACTGAAAGGCATTGTATACCTGAAAAACGGATGGGGGGGGCCTTGTCTGACAAGAGAAAGCTTTGCAGAATATTTTCCAGTTAAATGAATAGAATTGTGTAAGTACTAAGATGGGCAAGAGGAATGGTATTGGAGGAAGATAAAGTGGATAACTGCAAAAGATTTTAATGAACTTTGGGGAGGATGAGAATGGGAAGTACAGCCACAAGATGTAATGTTCAGTTTCATTAGGCAATTGGAAGGACATGCCAGGAGTTGCTGAGGGAGTTACCAATATAGTTGCAATAAATGCAGACAGCATTTGATAACCAACGTACTTGAGTTCTTTGGATCAAGGAAAGTTAGCAATGCATTTTAAGTTTGTGGAGACCAACTGATCAAACATTTAATGTTGTTTATTTTCAATAAATTCTTTGCAACCCTTGTTTTACTCAGTCCAGTAATTGTTTTACTATTCCTTTTAGACATGAAAAAACAGCATGTCATAGAAACTCTAATCGGAAAGAAGCAGCAAATTTCTTTGGCTACCCAAGTAGTGAAAATGATATTGAAAATTGATGATATTCGATGCCCTGGAGAAATGCAGGAATAGACACTTATCCTCTGCTGACAGGAAAGTGACAGGATGCACCATGAGTGGTGACCTCCATTTACTGATCAGTTATTTATTTTTGCATAACACTGTAAGCTACTTGCATTTGTTTAAAAGAACTGAATAAAAGCATCTGTTCCATCTCCAGATTTTTCACTTAGTTCTTGAATATATTAGTGGTTTCATTTTCTACTCATCTAATATGGTAGCAGATATTTTGCACAGAATCTCAGACTGGATTGAGTTCTGGCTCAGTGACCTATCAAATGCCTTAACACAATTTTGCACTTGTATACCTGAATGGAATTAGAAGCTGAGATTTTTTTTTACCCCTGCATTTGGCAGCCACTGCATGATTTTTCTCCTATTAAAGTAAATGGGTGGAAAATTATGCCAAGCAAATAATGTGGAAACTCCAGCCAGTTAAATGCCCATGAGGGTAAACTATGTAAAGTCCAACAAATAAACATTGAGCCATGATTACAAAGTACTCTCAAACTCGATAGCCTTCCTAAACCACTTCCAGCATCCAAATATCCACACTGATGGGACCAACGAGTCAGCAAATGCAGGCAGTTCTTTAGTGATAGTAAGATGTACTCCATTCTCTCTAGCTACTTGGACTGAATTAAAAGTTTGTCTGGTATAGCCATCAGGAACAGTCTTAATTTGTCGTAATCCCTGTGATGAATTCCTGATGATACAAAAATAGGTGGCAAAGTAAGTTGACAGTCTGTCTAGTGATATTGATAAATGGTTGAGCAAAAATTTGGCAAATGGAGTTTAAGGTGGAGAAATCGACTTTGCTGGGAGGAATAGCAAAGCAGAGTTTGTTTGGATAGGTTACAGAATGCTACAAGGCAAACAAATCTGGGCATTCATACAAAATAACAAGGTACTGTAGCGGCTAGCTAAATACTACAAAATGAAGACACAGTTGCTAGTTTGAAATCAGAAGTCGAATGAACGACGGGCATGGTGCGCCTTTAATATCCCAAAACTTACCGTGCTACAGTTCCCGCGCTGATGTCACGTGGGTCACCTGACCTTCCCGCACGTGGGCTTTCCTAGCCTGACAATGGGGAAGGAGGAGGGCCCCGTGCCACCTTGGGTTGGGGCCTCCGATGACGTTCACGATGGCGGGAGCTGGTTCGATGCCGGTGTGGTGAGTCGCTACATTTACCCCCCCCCCCCCCCCCCACACAGAACCGGCAATACCGTCGCGAAAACCAGAATTAAATAAACCGTGACTTGGGTGGCCTGTCCCTGCGCCACACCCGCTGGACCACCATGGGTTGGTCCAAGTCTAAATGAGCTGGCTTCAGCAGGTCAATCGTAAACACCTCCTCGCGCCCCCCCAATGTCCAGCACAAACGTAGACCCATTGTTCCTGATGACCTGCAATGGCCCTTCGTGCAGCCGTTGCAGCGGTGATTGGTGCGCGCCCTTCCTGACGAAGACAAACTTAGTCTTGGAGGGAAGTCAGCATACGGGTCGGGGCCTGTCTGTGTTGCGAGGTGGGAATGGGGGCCAGGTTTCCAAGATGCCCATGCAGCCAATCAAGCGCCATGGCAGGTTCTTCCTCTGGCCCCTGAGGGGCTGGTAGAAACTCGCCCGGGATGACTAAGGGCGTTCCATAGACTATCTCTGTGGATGAGGCATGCAGGTCCTCTTTTGGCGCAGTGCGTATCCCCAGCAGGACCCAGGGGAGTTCGTCTACCCAGTTGGGCCCCTTAAGGTGGGCCATGAGTGCTGATTTCAGGTGGCGATGGAACCTCTCCACCAGCCCATTGGATTGTGGGTGATAGATGGTGGTGAGGTGGATCCGGGAACCCCACAAGTCGGCGACGGCAGACCACAGGCCGGAGGTAAATTGAGCTCCCGTCTGAGGTGATATGGGCCGGGACACCGAAACGGGCCACCCAAGTTGACAAAAGGGCCCGTGCGCAGGACTGGGTGGAGGTGTCTGCGAGAGGAATGGCTTCAGGCCAGCGGGTAAAATGGTCGACCATCGTGAGGAGGTACCGCGCTCCTCAGGAGACTGGGAGGGGGCCGACCAGGTTGACATGGATATGATCGAACCTCCGGCGGGGGGGCCTTGATGTGCCGCTGTACTTTCGAGGTCTGGCAGTGAGTGCAGGACCGGGCCCATTCAGAAACCTGTTTACGCAGGCCATGCCAGACGAACTTGTCTGACACCATCCGGACAGTAGTCCGGATGGATGGGTGTGCAAGGCTGTGGATGGCATCAAACACCCGTTGGCGCCAGGCAGCTGGGACGATGGGGCAGGGTCTACCTGTGGAGATATTGCAGAGCAGGGTGCGCTCACCGGGGCCTACCAGTGGGTCTTGCAGTTGCAGGCCCGAGACTGCGGTGCGATAGCTGGGCACCTCCATGTCCATTCGCTGTGCCTCTGCCAAGGCGCCGAAATCCACCCCCTGGGACAAAACTTGGATGGTGGGCCATGTCAGCGCATCCGCGACCACGTTCTCTTTCCCAGACAGATGGCAGACGTCAGTGATGAACTCTTGAGATGTACAAGTGCCGCTGCTGCCGTGTTGACCAGGGATCTGAGACCTTGTGGAAGGCGAAGGTCAACGGCTTGTGGTCGGTGAAAGCTGTAAACAGCCTGCCCTCCAAGAAGTATCGGAAGTGTCTGATGGCCAGGTACAATGCCAACAGCTCGCGGTCGAAGGTGCTATATTTGAGCTTTGGTGGTCGAAGGTGCCTGCTGAAGAACACCAGCGGTTGCCAACGCCCTTCGATGAGCTGTTCTAGAATGCCTCCGACCACTGTGCTGGAGGCGTCGACTGTGAGGGCAGTCGGGACGTCCGTGCGAGGATGCACCAACATGACCGCGTCCGCCAAGGCCTGCTTGGTTTTGATGAATGCGGCGTAAGCCTCTTCCGACCAATGTCCTTGCTTCCGCCTGACAGGAGAGCAAACAATGGGCGCATGATGCGGGCCACGGATGGTATGAACCGGTGATAAAACTTTACCATACCGAGGAATTCCTGCAGGCCCTCGATGGAGGTGGGTCTGGCGAAATGGCGGATGGCGTCCTTTGCAGGCAGGGGCATGGCGCCATGTTTGTTGATCCGATGGCCCAGGAAATCTATTGTCTCTAGCCCGAATTGGCATTTGGCCGGGTTGATGGTCAGGCCAAAATCCCTCAGGCGAGAAAAGAGTTGGCGGAGGTGCATGAAATGTTCCTGGTGGCTGTTGCTGGCGATCAAGATGTCGTCGAGGTATATGAAGGCGAAGTCAAGGTTGCGCCCGACCGCGTCCATCAGTCGTTGGAAGGACTGAGCAGCATTCTTGAGACCAAAGGGCATCCGGACAAATTCAAAGACGCCGAAAGGTGTGATCAGCGCCGTAATCGGAATGTCGTCTGGATGCACCGGGATCTGGTGATACCCGTGGACGAGGTCAACCTTGGAAAAAAATGGACCGCCTGTGCAGGTTGGCAGCAAAGTCCTGAATGTGCAGCACGGGGTACCGGTCCGGGGTAGTAATGTCGTTGAGGTGTCGGTAATCGCCACAGGGTCGCCAGCTTCCAGCTGCCTTGGGGACCATGTGTAGCGGAGAGGCCCATGGGCTGTCCGACCTGTGGATGATCCCCAGCTCCTCCATTTTTTTGAATTCCTCTTTCGCGAGGCGGAGCTTGTCTGGGGGTAGCTGCTGGGCGCGGACGTGGAGGGGAGGGCCCTGGGTGGGGATGTGATGCTGGACACCGTGCTTGGGCAAGGTGGTGGAGAACTGGGGCGGTAGTACGGACGGGAACTCTGCCAGGACCCTGGCAAACTCGTTGGTCGACGTGGTGACGGAGTCGAGGTGTGGGGCCGGTAGCTTGGCCCCACCCAACGAGAACGTTTGGAAGGTCCTGGCGTGTACCAAACGCTTACCCCGCAGGTCAACCAGCAGACTGTCGGCACGAAGGAAGTCTGCCCCGAGGAGTGGTTGCGTGACGGCGGCCAGGGTGAACCTCCAAGTAAAGTTGCAGGTGCCGAACTGGAGGTGTACCAAATGGGTGCCAAAGGTCCAAATGGCGCTGCCATTGGCGGCTCCGAGGGCGGGTCCTGGTGTGCAGTTGCGAGTCTTGCAGCTGTTGGGAGGCATGATGCTGACTTCGGCTCCGGTGTCCACTAGGAACCGACGTCCGGAACACCTGTCCCACACATGCAAGAGGCTATCCGGGTAGCCAGCTGCTGTAGCCATCAGTGGCAGCTGGCTCTGGCGTTTCCTGGAAACCTGCATGGTGGCCGGCATCTGCGGGCATCAGTGCCCCACCGCTGGTGGTAGAAACACCATTGGTCGGTCGGTGTCTCAGACCTGGTGGCGGGTGGGGTGCATTCGATTGCCGGGTCTGGCCTGCTGGGCACGTGGTGTGGCAACGCGCTCGACAGACACCCCGCTCTCCTTTGTAGTTCATACAGAATGAACTACAACATGAAGGGATGTCATGTTCCAGTTTTATGAAACATTGGAGTTAGACTGCACTTGGAGTATTGTGTAGTATTTTGGTCACCACACTACAGAAAGGATGTGGTAGCAATAGAGAAGATGTAAAAGAGATTCACCAAGATGTTGCCTGGAATGGAGGGCTGTAGTTATAACAAGAGATTGAATTTATCCTCACTGGGACATAGGAGTCTGAGCAGTAAACTTACAGTGGTTATAAAATAATGGGGGCACAGATAAGAATCTTTTTTTTCCCCATGCAGGGGAATCTAGATCTAGAGGGTAAGGTGAGAGAATTGAGGGATAAGTTCTTCCACACACACATGGTGGTGAATATCTGGAACCAGCTGCCAACGGAGGTGATGGAGGCATATACATTTACAACGTTTAAAAGGTATTTTAACAAGTACTTGGATAGGAAGGTATAGAGGGATAAGGGCCTAATGCAGGCAAATGGGATTAGCATTGACATCACAGTTGGTATGGATGAGGTGGACTGATAGGGCCCGTTTCTGAACTGTACATTTCTATGATTCTATGACTTTCTTCTCTGGGCAGTGAATCTTTAGAATTCCTTACTGTTGATAGCTGTGAAGGCTTAGGGATTTTAGGAGCAAGGGATACAGGCAGAAAAGCAAAGGTTGAGGTCATAATTTTATTTAATAGTGGAGCAGGCTTGATTGCCCATATAGATGCTCCTACTCCTATTCTCCAAACGCTGGGTGGAGAGAATTACAGAGATCCTCAATCTTTTTACATTAGAAATTCTCCTTGCCTCGGTCTTAAATGAAGGATGTTGTCCTGAGACTAAACCCTAGTTGTAGAGTCCATAGCCAGGGAAAGCTCCACCCAACATCTACCCTGTTAAGCTCCATATACTTATGTTGTATGCTTGAATGAGCACCATTCATTCCCCTAAACAGTTTGGAATAGAAGTATAAATCTCTCCACATTGAACAATTGCCACATTCCAGGAATTAGTTGTGAACCTTCTTCGCTCACTTTCCAACACACATATATCCTTCATTCTGTCTTCTAAGACAGTTTCTTGGAGTCAAAGGTGACTTGCTTCCATTACAATAGGACAGTGGAAGATGCCTGTGGATGATTCTTTGTTGTGTGGGGTGACTGTTGCATAGCAGCTACCATAAGTTCTCAGAAGAGTGAGATCTTGGTCCAATGCAAGGAAGTCCAAGAGAATTAACAATTACACTGTTGCACAGACTTTATACACACGATACCTATTCACACTTAGCTGCATGCAGACATAGTGACCATTCCCAGAAGGCACAGACAAGTACTACCACCTTCCTTCGCTGCCTCCTCCTAGCTGCTTCCCTTCTTTGATTTCACTCCCCTTAACTTCTCCCTCCTTCAGTTTCCCTTCCACATTCCTCTCTCCCTTACCCCCTTCCCTCTTCCAACCCTGTTCTTCAACCACTACCCATTCCACCCCAAACACACACTGCCCTTCTTTGCCCTCCTTCTCCATCCTGATCTCCCATTACCTCCATCCTTTCTTCCACCAATACTACCTGGTACAACAATTGGTTACACAAATCCCCCTTTGTAGTAAGATTTCTCGAGCCAGACAATCTTCTATCCATGGCAATGCATTACCTCCTTATCAAGTGGCTTCTGGAAATTGACGTAATATAGAACGGTACAGGACAGAACAGGCCCTTTGGCCCACAATGTTGTGCCGACATAGCTATTTCCTCCCACCTACATAATGCCTATATCCCTCCATCTTCCTCTCATTCATGTGCCCATCCAAGCCCCTCTTAAAAGCCCCCAATGAATTTGTCTCCACCACCCTATCAGGCAATGCATTCCAGGCATCCACCACTCTCTCAGTAAAAAACGTACCCCTCACATCTGTTCTGAACCTACCCCCTCTCACCTTAAATGCATGCCCTCTGGTATTGGATTGCTCAATAATGGGAAAAAGATATTGCTTGTCCACCCTATTCTATGCCCCTCATAATTTTATGCACTTCCAACAGATCATCCCTCAGTCTCCACTGCTCCAGAGAAAAGAGCCCGAGTTTGTCCAGCCTCTCCTGATAGCACATGCCCTCTAATCCAGGCAGCATCCTAGTAAAACTCCTCTGCACCCTCTCTAATGCCTCGACATCCTTCCTATAGTGAGGTGACCAGAATGGCGTGCAATACTCTAAATGCAGCCTAACCAGAGTTCTATGGAGATGCATCATAACTCCTTGACTCTTATACTCAATACCCTGATTAATAAATGCAAGTATTCCATAAGCCTTCTTAAACACCCTGTCTACCTGTGTAGCCACTTTCAATGAGTCATGGACTTGCACCCCAAGGTCTCTCTGCTCTTCAACGCTGTTAAGGGTCTTGCCCTTAAGAGTGTACTGCCTCTTGACATTAGTCCTACCAAGGTGCAACACCTCACATTTATCTGGGTTAAGCTCCATCTGTCATTTCTCTGCCCACATCTGCAACTGATCTATATCACGCTGTATCTTTTGCCAGTCTTCTTCACTATTCACAACTCCACCAATCTTGGTATCATCTGCAAACTCACTAACCCATCCATCAACATACTCATCCAGGTCATTTATGTACATCACAAACAGCAGAGGTCCCAGCACAGATCCCTGTGGAACGCCACTACTCGCAGGCCTCCAACTCAAATAAGTCCCTTCAACCACCACCCGCTGTCTTCCATGGGCAAGCCAGTTCTGGATCCACACAGCCAATTCTCCACTGACCCCATGCATCCGAACTTTCTCGATTAACCGATTATGTGGGAGCTTGTCAAATGCTTTACTGAAGTCCATATAGATGGCATCCACAGCTCTACCTTCATCAATCTCTCTCGTCACCCTGTCAAAAAAAACAACCAGGTTAGTAAGACATGACTTGCCCCACACAAAGCCATGCTGGGTTTCCCTATCAAGCCATTGGATTCCAGTTGCTCATATATCCTATCTCGAATAATTTTCTCCAGCAATTTCCCTGCAACTGATGTGAGACTCACCGGACTTTCCCTTGTTCCTTTCTTAAATAGAGGAACAACATTAGCCACTCGCCAGTCATCCGGGACCTTACCCGTGGTCAAAGAGGACACAAAGATACTGGTCAAGGCCCCAGCAATTTCCTTTCTTGCCTCCCTCAGTAACCTGGGGTATATCCCATCGGGCCCTGGGGACATATCCACCTTAATACTGTTTAGGAGACCTAACACTACCTCCTCCTTGACCTCTAGATGCCCTAACATGTTTATGCCCTCAGTTCCAATTTCTGCACCCTGCGCATCCCTTTCCTGGGTAAATACTGAAGAGAAATACTCATTCAGAACCTCACCCACATCCTCTGCATCCAAACATAGATTCCCTTCTTTATCCTTAAGTGGTCGTACTCTTTCCCTCGTTATCCTCTTATTCCTGACATAGCTATAGAATGCCTTTGGATTCTCCTTAATCCTACTGCTAAGGACTTTTCATGGCCCCTCCTAGCTTTCCTAATTCCTTTCTTGAGTTCATTTCTAGCTTCTCTACGGTCCTCACATGCTCTGTCTGATCCTAACTTCTGAAGCTCTACATACTTGTCCTTTTTCTTCTTGACTAAGTTCATTACTTCTCTGGACATCCAAGGTTCCCTTATTTTCCCATTCATGTCCTTCCTTCTAATTGGGATATACCTACCCTGTACTCTGTGTATTTGATCCTTAAACACTTTCCACATGCTTGATGTGGACTTACCAGCAAAAGGGTTTTCCCAGTTTACTCTACCTAGTTCCTACCTTATGCCTTCATAATTAGTCCTGCTCCAATTTAAAACCCTCCCACTAGCCCCATACCAATCCTTATCTATAGCTATCCTGAAAGTTAATGAGCTCTGGTCACTGTTCCCCAATTGCTCACCCACTGATAGGTGAGTCACCTAGCCAGGCTCATTACCCAACACTAGGTCCAGAATAGCCTCTCCCCTTGTTGGACTGTCAACATATTGACTTAGGAACCCCTCCTGGATACACCTAACAAATTCTGCCCCATCAAACCCCCTTGCACTAAAAAGGTCCCAATTTATATCAGGGAAGTTGAAGTCTCCCATGTCCACAAGAGAGATGGACAAAATCATGAGGGGCATAGCTAGTCTTTTTCCCCAGGATGGAGGAGTCTAAAACTAAAGGGCATAGACTTAAGATGAGAGGGGTAAGATTTAAAGGAGACCTGAGGGGCATGTTTTTCAACACAAAGGCTGGTAGGTTTGCATATCTGTTCCTCAATGTCCCAGTGGCTTTTGGGAGGTCTATAGCACACCCCCAAGAGAGTGCTTGCACCCTTCCTTTTCCTGAGTTCTACCCATATAGACTCCATATCTGAGCCCTCCATTATATCTCCCCGGAATGCAGCTGATATATTATCTCTAATTAGTATTGCAACTCCTCCCCTTCTTTTACCCCCTTCTCTATTCTTCCTAAAACTTCGAAACCCTGGTACATCGATCACCCATTCCTGTGCCTCCCTCAGGCAAGTCTCTATAATGGCCACAACATCATAGTTCCATGTATTGATCCATGCTCTAAGTTCATCACTCTTGCCCATAATACTCCGAGCATTAAATCCAAACATTCACACCATGCGTCCCATCACATATGTTACCAGGGATCTGCCTAATACTACATTCCCTGACATCAGCCCTCCTATCCAGTCCCTCACTTACTGACCTGTTTTTCCAGTTCCCATCCCCCTGCAAAGCTAGTTTAAATCCTCCCCAGTAGCATTAACAAACCTCCCTGCCAAGATATTGGTTCCCCTCCAGTTCAGGTGCAATCTGTCCCTCTTGTACAGGTCACCCCTTCCCCAGAAAAGGTTCCAATGATCCAAGAACTTGAAACCCTGCCCCCTGCACCATCTCCCCAGCCACTCATATGTCTGTGCTATCATCCTGTTCTTTCTTTCACAAGCTCGTGGCACCAGAAGTAATCCAGAGATTACTACCTTAGAGGTCCTGCTCTTCAGCCTCCTTCCTAACTCCAATACTCATTTCGCAGGACCTCTACCCCTCTCTTGCCTATGTCATTGGTACCAATATGCACCACGACCCCTGGCTGCTCACCCTCCCCCTTAAGAATATTCTGCAACCGTTCCGATACATCCAGGACACTAGCATCCGGGAGTCCACACACCATCCTGTCATCTCTTCGACAGTTGCAGAATCTCCTGTCTGTCCCCCTAACTATTGAGTCTCCTATAACTATTGCTCTGCCTGACTTCACCCTTTCCTTCTGAACCTCAGAGCCGACCACAGTGCTAATGGCCTGGCTGCTGCTGCCTTGCCCAGATAGGTCATCCCCATCAGCAATATCCAAAGGGGTATACTTGTTGCTGAGAGGTATGGCCACGGGGGGACCCTGCACTGACTTCTTTATCCCCCACCTCTCTTGGTGCTTGCCCATCCCCAACCTGTATCCTGCACTGTGGGTGTAATCACCTGCTCAAAAGTCCTGTCTATGATTCGCTCAGCCTCCCTGATGCTCCTCAGTTCATCCAATTCCAGCTCCAGTTCCTTAATCCGGTCTTCCAGGAGCTGAAGTTGGCTGCACTTCCCGCAGGCATAGTCATCAGGGAGACTATCAATCGCCCCGAATTCCCACATCCTACAGGAGGAGCATTCCATTGTCATATCTGCCATCCTGCCTACACTGTGTTAAGGGAATCTAAGACCACAGCAGCAACAATAAAAGGACAAACTTACCCTCCTTACCTGTTCTTTTGCCTCAGCCTCTTCTCGTCGAAGCCTCTTGAGTCAAAGCCTCTAAATTCCCACTCTGACTCCAGACCACTTCAATGACAGCCGTTCCAACGATGGCCGTTCCGCCAGACACTACCTCCCTTTTATGGTTAAAAACTCCAAGCAAATGGAGATAGAAACAAAAACTCACCAGGTCAGGTGACTACCTGCTCTCTTCCCGCTGCTGCCGCTTCCCGCGCCTGCACACTTGCTTCTGCTGAGGGGGGAAAATACTCCAAGCAAATGGAGACAGAAACAAAAACTACTGGCTCCCCTTTATCCGCAATAAATGTTGCTTCTTCAAAGAATTCCAATAAATTGACCAAATGTGATTTCACAAAGCCATATTGACTTTGCCTGATTCCTTAATGTTTGAAATTCCCTTCCCTAATGTTTTTAATGACAGCTTTCTCATTTTTTCTTTGACCAATGTTAAGCCAACTGGTCCTGCTTTTATGTCCTTACTTTTTGAATAAAAGAATTACATTTGCTGTTTTCTAATCTAGTGGAACCTTCCCCAAATCTAGGGAATTTTGGAAAATTAAAACCAAAGCATCAATTACCTCATTAACTATTTCTTTTAAGACTCTAGGTTGAAGTGCATCAGGATTTGGAGACCTGTCAGCCCACAACTCACAATGATTTGCTCAGTATTACTGCCCCAGTGATTGTAACTTTTCAGAGTTCATCCTTCCAATTCCTGATTTGCGTCTGGGACCTATATTCTCCATAGTGATGTAAAATACCTGTTTAATTCACCTGTCATCTTTTTTCCATTATTAATTCCCCAGACTCTCTACCTATAGGATACTCATTTAGTTAACTCTATTCTTTTTTAAATACCTATATGAACTCTTTCTCTAATACTGTATTTTTTACTTATCCTTTACTCATTTGTATTCTGTTGAATCTTCTGACCTGGCACTGATATTTGTGCTTTTTCTTTAAATTTGATGCTATATTTAACCCTTATACTTAATCATGGATATTGGTCCCTAACCTTGGAATCGTTTTATTTATAGGTTGTATATTCTGAAAGATACACTCAAACATCCATCACCCCATAATCTAACTTGCCAGTGCACGTAAGCCAGCTCTGCTTTCATCCCCTCATAGTTGCCTATATTTAAGTTTAAAATACTAGTCTTGAAACATTCATTTTTAACTTAAACTGATACACTCCAATCCAGGCAACATCCTGGTGAACCTCCTCTGCATTCTCTCCAAAGCCTCCACATCCTTCCTAATATGTGGGTGGTGACCAGAACTACACACAATGCTCCAAATGAGGAGTAACCAAAGTTTTATACAGCTGCAACATGACTTCCCAACTTTGATATTCAACATGGCTTTATAAAAGGGAAATTATGTTTTACAAATTTGCTTTGAGTTCTTCAAGGATGTAGAAAGCAGAGTCAATAGAGGGGGACCTGTAGCTGTAGAGTATTTGGATTTTCACAAGGCATTTGACAAGATACCACATGGAAGACTGATGCACAAGAGCTCAAGGTGTTGAGGGGAAGTGTGCTAGCATGGATTGTAGATTAGTTACAGAAGACAATGAGATGGAATAAATGGGTCCTTTTTCAGGCTGGAAGAAGGTAACTAGTGGAGAGCCGCACAGATCCATTCTTGGTCCTTAATTATTTACAATTTATATTATTGACATAGAGCAGGGGCAGAGTGCAACATATCCAAATTTGCCAATGAACAGAAAAATTGGTGGGAGGGCATGTTGCGATGAGAATATTTGGACTCTGCAAAAGGATATAAATAGGTTGAGTGTGAACATTTGTAAATGGGAGCTTAATATAGGAAAGTGTGAGGTGATGTACTTTGGTATGAAGAGTCTAAAGGAAGACAATTACTAAAAGGAAAAAGATTGCAGATGAGGGAAGTACAGAGGGATTTTAGTGTGTACACATTGGAAAAAAGTTGGCAGTCAGGTGCAGCAGGTGGTTCAGAAGGCAAATGACATATTGTCCTTTTATTGCAAGAGTGTTGGAGTTTAGAAATAGAGAAGTATTGTTACAATTGTACAGAATACTGTTGAGGCCACTCCTGGATTACTGTGTGCAGTTTTGATCCTGTTATTTAAGAAAGAATGTGCTGGCATTGGGGGCTGTCTAAAAAAGATCAACTTGGTTAATTCCTGGGATGAGAGGGTTGTCCTATGTATATTATTTGGAGTTTCTGAAGAGTGAGGGGTGATCTTATTGAAAAATATGAGATCCTGAGGGGACATGGCAGGGTAGACATTGGGATGTTTTCACTAGTGGGAGAATCTCAAATGAGGTGACACAGTTACAAGATTAGGGAGTGGTAATTTAAAACTGAGGTGCATAGGAACTTCTTCACGCAGAGGGAGATGAATCTCTAGAATTTTCTGCCCTGAAGGATTGTGGAGACTAGATCTTTGCCTATATTTAAAGGGGAAGTAGATAAATTTCAAGAAATTAAAGGCTATGAGGAACTAGCACAGATGAAGATTTGAGGCCTGGGGCAGATCAGGGATGAACATATTGAATGGGAGGACAGACTTGAGGGGTCCAGTGGCCTGCTCCTGTTCCAATTTTCTTATAAGAAATAGGAGCAGGAGTAGGCCATCTGGCCCGTTGAGCCTGCTCTGCCATTCAATAAGACCATGGCTGATCTGGCTGTCGACTCAGATCCACCTACCTGCCTTTTCCCCATAACCCTTAATTCCCCTACTGTTACGGACTAGGTGAATGTCCCTTTAAGATAGAGCATAGTGGTGTGTGTGTGTGTGTGTGTGTGTGTGTGTGTGTGTGTGTGTGTGTGTCGTGCTTATGTCAACAGAAGATAAAGGACGTAATGACGTTGTTGAAGAAGTCAGTCGAAGTCAGAAGAGGGGAGAGAGAGAGAAAAGAGAGAGGGACACCAGCCTGCTAGTTTTCTCTATCGATGGATGAGAAACAATAACTGTGTCTGTTACTACAATCCACATATGGAAATTGGGAGTAATCCGGTGGAGTTCACTTTGTTGCTGACCTGTAGAGGGAAACAGGTACTTGTGTGGACGACCACGATTTGAATGCTTTTCGGGGTGAGGAAGTCACTACTGAGTAAACACTGAGGTGTCGTATGGGTTCCATCGTGGAACATTTGGATTTCGTAATGACTCTTCATGTTCTCTCTACATCTACGTCTTACTTTCAGACAACGGTGGTCGTTGAAGAAGCCTTTGCTCATGTTTCACCTTATGGCTTGCAGAACTGAACTTTAATAACCTTTCCTGGACTTGGAGTTTGGGACTTTGCCACACACACACGACGAGTTTAGTTTTGGGGTTAATGTTCAAGGTTTAACATTTTTACTTCTAACATTCTAATATTTTTACTTTTATTTTTCTTATTATCATAAGTAGTTATTAATAAAGTAGTTTTTAACACTGAATCATGACTCAGTATGTTTCTTTTGTTGCTGGTTTGTAACACTACTATGCAAAAATCTATCTGACTGTGCCTTAGATATATTTAATAAGGTAGCCTCTACTACTTCCCTGGGCAGAGAATTCCAGATTCACTACTCTCTGGGAAAAGCAGTTTCTCCTCATCTCCATCCTAAATCTATTCCCCTGAATCTTGAAGCTATGTCCCCTAGTTCTAGTCTCACCTACCAGTGGAAACAACCTTCCTGCCTCTATCTTATCTATCCCTTTCATAATTTTATATGTTTCTATAAGATCCCCTCTCATTCTTCTGAATTGCAGCAAGTATAGTCCCAGGTGGCTCAATCTCTCCTTATAGACTAACCCCCTCATTTCTGGAAACAACCTGGTGAACCTCCTCTGCACTGCCTCCAAAGCCAGTATATCTTTTCTCAAGTAAGGAGACCAGAACTACATGCAGTACTCCAGGTGCAGCCTCACCAGGACCCTGTACAGTTGCAGCATAACCTCCCTATTCTTAAATTCAATCCCTCCAGCAATGAAGGCCAGCATTCCATTTACCTTCTTGATAACCTGTTGCACCTGCAAACCAGACTTCTGCAGTTCATGCACAAGCACTCCCAAGTCCCTCTGCACAACAGCATGCTGCAATCTTTCACCATTTAAATAATAATCTAACCTTCTACTTTTCCTTCCAAAGTGGATGACCTCAAACTTACCAACGTTGTACTCCATCTGCCAGACCCTTGTCCACTCACAACCTATCTATATCTCTCTGCAGACTCTCCGCATCCTCTGCAAAATTTGCTTTTCCACTCAGTTTAATGTCATCAGCAAACTGAGATATGCTACAGTCTGTCCCCTCTTCTAAATCGTTAATGTATATTGTGAGCGGTTCTGGGTCCAGCACCGACTCCTGCAGCACCCCGCTCAACATTGCCAACCAGAGAAATACCCATTTATCCCAACTCTCGGCCTTCCATTGGTTAACCAATCCTCTATCCAAGCTAATACCTAACGCCCAACTCCATGCATCCTTATCTCATGGATAAGTCTTATGTGGCACCTTATCAAATGCCTTCTGGAAATCCAAGTATACAACATCCACCTGTTCCCCTCTATCCACTGTGCTTGTTATATCCTCAAAGAACTCCAGTAAGTTTGTCAAACAGGACCATTCCTGAATCCATGCTGTGTCTGCCTGATGGAATCACTTCTATCCAGATGTCTTGCTATTTCTCTCTTAATGATACTTCAAGTATTTTCTCGACGACAGATGTTAAGCCAGCTGGCCTATAATTATCTGCTTTTTGCCTACATCCTTTTTTAAACGGTGGCGTGACATTCACTGTCTTCCAATCCACCGGGACCTGCCCAGAGTCCAGAGAATTTTGGTAAATTATCACAAATGCCTCTACTATAGCTTCTGCCATTTCCTTCGGTACCTTGGGATGCATCCCATCAGGACCAGGGGACTTGTCTACCTTTTAGGCCCACTAGTTTGCTCATCACCACCTCTTTAGTGACAGCAATTGTATCAAGGTCCTCACCTCCCATCGCATCCATGACATCTTTCTTTGGCATGTTAGACAAGTCCTCCACCGTAAAGACCAACACAAAATAGTAATTTAAGGCCTCAGCCATTTCCACATTACCCAATATTAATTCCCCCTTCTCATCTTCCAGGGGACCTACGTTCACTTTAGCCACCCTTTTCTGCTTTATATAATTGTAAAAACTTTTACTATCTGTTTTTATATTTTGTGCTAGTTTACTTTCATAATCTATCTTCCCTTTCCTTATTGCTTGCTTAGAGGTTCTTTGTTGCTTTGTAAAGTTTTCCCAATCTTCCAGTTTCCCACTACTCTTGGCAACTTTGTATGCATGAGCTTTTACCTTGATGCCTTCTTTGATTTCCTTAGTTATCCAAGGCTGGCTCTTCCCACCCTTAATGTCCTTGCTTTTAACTGGAATATACTTCTGTTGAGCACTATGAAAAAACTCTTTGAAAGTCTTCCACTGTTCCTCAACTGTCCCACCATATAGCCTGTGTTTCCAGTCTACGCTAGACAACTCCTCCCTCATCCCATTGTAGTCTCCTTTGTTTAGACATAAAACACTGGTTTTAGGTCGAACTATTGCACCCCTCATTTGTATGAGGAATTCAATCATACTACGATCACCCTTTCCAAGAGGATCCCCAACTACAAATTCGTTAGTTTTACCTGTCTCATTGCACAGGACCAGATCTAAGATAGCATTTTCCCTTGTATGTTCACTAACATGCTGTTCAAGAAAGCTATCACGGATGCATTAAGTCCTCCTCAAGACTGCCTCAACAAACCTGATTCGCCCAATCTACGTGTAAGTTAAAGTTCTCCCATGACAACTGCCGTTCCATTCTTACATGCATCATATATTCCTTGGTTTATTGCCTGTGCCACTGTAATGTAATTATTCAGTGGCCTATAGACAACTCCCACCAGTTGTTATTTTCCCTTTATTGTTCCTAATCTCTACCCAGATGGACTCAACATTCTGCTCCTTAGATCTTATATCGTCTCTCACTATCGCCCTGATCTCATTCTTAATTAAGAGTGCTACCCCACCTCCCTTACCTTCCTGCCTATCCTTCCGTATTACCTGATACACTTGGATATTTAATTCCCACTCATCTCCACCCTGCAACCACATTTCTGTAATGGCCACTAAATCATACCCTTCTATTGATTTGTGCCACAAGTTCACTGACCTTGTTTCGAATACTATGGGCATTCAGATAAAGTACCCTTACACTCATTGTCCTTTTAGAATCTAGTAACCTTTGTGTCCTTTGCGTTTGACTTTTCTGTACTCCACTCTCACTTTTCTCTTTTCTAACTTTTGCTCTGGTCTCTGCTTTGCTTCCCTCTGTCTTTCTGCATGGAATTCCCCGCCATATTAGTTTAAACCCTCCCCAACATCACTAGCAAACAATCCCCCTGGGGAATTGATCCCAGTCTGCCCAGGTGCAGACCATCTGGTTTGTACTGGTCCCACCTCCCCCAGAACTGATTCCAATGCCCGAGGAATCTGAAACCCTCCCTCCTGCACCACTGCTCAAGCCACATATTCATCCTAACTCTGCTGCTATTCCTACCCTGACTAGCATGTGGCACAGGTGGTAATCCTGAGATTATTACCTTTGAGGTCCTACTTTTTAATCTATCTCCTAGCTTCCTAAATTCAACTTGTAGGACCTCATCCGGCTTTTTTCCCGTACCATTGGTACCTACATGCACACGACAACTGGCTGTTCACCCTCCCCTTCCAGAATGCCCTTCAGGCACTCTGAGATATCCCTGATCCTTGCACCCGGGAGGCAACACACCAACTGGGAGTCCCATTTGCAGCCACAGAATCTCCTGCCTATTCCCCTTATCATGGAATCCCCTACCACTATAGCTCTGCCACTCTTTTTCCTGCCCTCCTGTGCAGCAGAGCCACTCACGGTGCCATGATCCCAGCTACTGTGACTTCCCCTGATGAACCATCTCCCCCAACAGAATCCAAAGTGCTATATGTTTTGGAGGGAGATGACCGCAGGGGACCCCTGTACTCGCTTCCTGCTACTGCTCTGCCTGTTGGTCACCCATTCCCTATCTTTCCCTAGGCATTTAAACTGCGGTGTGACCAACTCACTAAACATGCTATCCACAACATTCTCAGCATCGTGGATGCTCCAAAGTGAATCCATGCGCAGCTCCATTGCCATCATTGGGCCTGTCAGGTGCTGCAGCTGGACACACTTCCTGCACACGTAATCATCAGGGACACTGGCAGCCTCCCAGAGTTCCCACATTGCGCAGGGGGAGCATGACATGGGTCTGAGCTCACCTGCCATGACTAAAAAGCTTTGAGGGAAAATAAAGCGACAGAAAAAATGAGTAAGAACCTACCATCACCTTACCTTAGTGTTGTTCACCCTCCTCACTGAAGCCTCGTTTTCACAGGTTGGTATTCACTCCAAAATGGCCACTCCGCTTGACCCTAACTTGTTATTAGCTGCTGATAATTAGCTAATTAGTTGATGTTTTATCCGCCTTTATTTTTGTAATCTATAGCCTCATCTACTGATTTACTCTTAGATTTTTTATTCATTTTTGAGGTCCTACCTCCTTCTCAAAGACAATAGGATGCACAATAAATGCTGTCAGAGTAGCTTGGGCGAGTAACCGGAGTGTCTTTTGTAGATGGTATGCACTGCTCTTCAGTGCAGGGAATGAATATTTAGAGTGGTTGATGGAATGACAATTAAATGGGATGCTTTATCCTGAATGGTTCAAGTTTCTTAAGAGTTGTTGATGTTGCACTCATCCAGGCAAGTGGAGAGTATTCCATCACATTAACTTATACCTTGTAGATGGTGGAAAGCCTATGGATGATACACCATGAGGTGAATGATTCACCACAGGGCACCCAACCTCTGACCTCTCATGATATTTATGTGGATGGTTCAGTTGAGTTTCTGGTCAATGGTGACTAAAAAAACACCTGCATGTTGATGGTGTGTTACTTGGTGATGGCAAAGCCAGTGAATGTTAAGGATAAATGCTTAAGCTCTCTCTTGTTGAAGATGGTCATTGTCTCATACTTTGGTGGCAGGAATGTTTTTTGCCACTTAGCAGCCCATGCTTGAATGTTGTCTACGTCTTACTGCACATAGGCCTGGCCAGTTTCATTTGCTGAGGAGTTGCAAATGGAACTTAACATTGTATAATCATGAGCAAACATCCCCACTTCTGACCATATGATGTCATTTGTGAAACAGCTGAAGATGGCTGGGTATACGACACAGCCCTGAGAAACTCCAGCAATGATGTCCAAAGGCTGGGATGACTGACTGCCAGCAAACACAACCATCTTTCTTTGTGCAAGGTGTAATTCTAACCACCGGAGTATTTTTCCTACAATACCCATTGACTTCCGTTTTACCAGAAAATCTTGATGTCACTCTGAGACTAAAACAAACTATTCACCATCTAGTCCCTGATCTGAGCTTCTAGTTCTATATCCGTTCCATTACCAAGACTGCTTATTTGCAAGCCAACACTTGTCACACACAGCCTTTTTTGCTTTATCTTCCTCTGTGTCGCTCTGGTCATCCAGGGAGCTCTGTATTTGTTTGTTCTTCCTTCACCCCTCATAGGAATGTGTCTCAACTATACTATGTGGGGGGGGGGGGGGTGGTGGAGGGTTTTGATCGTGTGCAGGCAGATGGGATTAATTTAATTTGGCATCATGGTCGGTACAAACATCATGGGTTGAAGGGCCTGTTCCTGTGCTGTACTGTTCTGTGCTCTGTACCTGAGTAAACTCTTCCTTCAAAGCAGCCTGTAAATTTTTGTTTCCAATTTACCTTGACTAGTTCCACACTCATTCCACCAAAATTGGCCTTTCTCCAATTAATTACTTTTGGATTGCTCCTTCTCTTTTTCAGTAGTTAACCTAAATCTTAAAATGTTATGGTCACTGCCTCCTAACTGTTCCCCTTCCAAAACTTGGTGCACTTGATCCACCTCATTCCCAGAAACAAATCAAGTCATGCCTCCTTCTGCATTGGTCCAGAAATATACTGCTCCAGAAAAATTTACTCTTTACCCTTTTTGCCCTTAACACTATTACTATCCCAGTTTACACTGGGATTATTGAAGCCCCTACTATAACTACCCTAAAGTTTTTGCACCTCTCTGTTTATCCTTCAATATTTACCCTCTATATCTCCTGCTCATTAGTGACCTAAAGAATACATTTAACTGTATTATGTTCCTTCTGTGTATAGAATCAGTCACGCAGCATGTAAACAGGCCCTTTGGCCCATCGGGTCTGTGCCCATTTACACTAATCCTACATTTTTCCATTCTCCCCACATTCCCATCAACTCCCCCCATATTCTACCACCCACCAACACACTAGGAGCAATTTACAGTGGCCAATTAATCTATCAATTTGAATGTCTTTGGGATGTGGGAGAAAAATTGGTGCACCTGGAGGAAACTGGTGCACCCAGAGGAAACCCATGCAGTCACAGGAAGAATGTGCGAGCTCCACAGGGGCAGCACCCAAGATCAGGATTGAACCTGAGGCTCTGGAGCCGTGAGGTAGTGACCTTGGCTGTGCCACTGTGCCGATCATGTTTCTTAGCTCTAACCAACAGATTCTGTCTTTGATCCCCGAGTAACATCACTCTCCAGCACTGTAATATTCCCTTTAATCAAAACTGCTATTGTTCCTCATTACTTTCCTTCCATATACTTGCTGAATATTTTACATCCAGGGCTATTTAATTCAAATTTTGCTCCTTTAACAACCAATTTACCAATGCCTCTATCTTAAATTTCTCATCCTGGTGCTGAGATCTATTGGGGACTTTGGCCTACAGTTCCCTTTCTCTGTAACCTCCATCAGCCATATAACCCTCAGCTGATTATGAACTTTTCTGTCCTGATTTTAATCACTTTAGCAGCACACTTTTAACTGCTTGGGTCCTAAACTCTAGAATGCTCTGACTACACTTCTCTTCCTCCTTACCTCACTCTCCTTTAAAAGCACTCCCTAAAACATATACTTTTGACAAAGCATTTGGTCACCTATTTCCTCTTGTGGGTTGGTATCAACTTTTCTTTTCTGGTGAAGTGTCTTTGGATTTTTTTTACTGTTATAGATGGTTTCTATACGTAAGTTGCTGTTGTTGTTGACTCAAATTGAAAGTGTATCTGATAATTTTGACAAAAGTGCCTTGCACACAGAAAAATTGTGTCAATTATGCATTGCTACTCTCTGTTGCTATATCTAAATATGAATCATGGAGGAGAGGGCCACTCGGCTCTTCAAGCTTGCTTTTTTCATAAGATCAAATGACCCCACCTTTAATTCAGCATTCCTATTGGCTTGTGGTAACCATTCACTCCCTTGATTATCAAGAATCCAACTTTCCCTTGAGAAAGAGGGTTCTAAAGACATATGGGGCTCTGAGAGAAAAAAAAATGCACCTCATCTTTGTCTTAAGTGGGTAACCTATTACTTTTTAAACAATGACCAAATCATGAGGAAACATCGTCTCCACATCCACCTGTGAAGATCATAAGAAGCTTATCTGTTTCAAATGTAAATTGCTTAACAGGCAAGCAACACATAAAAAAAAGTGTAGTTTCTTATTTCTTCATTGGCAAGGACAAACATTTCCAACAGAAAGCTCTCAATTTACTATCCTCACCTAGATTCTTGCCTTCCTTCAGAATTTTAAGAAAAAATCCTCTAATGGCAAATTTGTTCTGTTTTTATCTTGCATCCTCATTCAATTCTAATCTTTAAATTTTACACATACCAGTAATTATTGTGCCATACCATTCCTGAGTTCTAGAAGAACTTAACTACCCAGCATAACATCAAACAAGAAGTAAAGTGCCTTTCACAACCTCAAGATATCACAAAAAGTGTTACATCTAATGAAGTATATTTTTGAAGTGCATTCACTATCGCAATATGGCAAAATTGGCACCCAATTTGTGCGCCGCAAGCTCACACAGTAACCAAATAGATAACAACAAACAATCTGCTGGAGGAACTCAGCAGGTCCGGCAGCAACTGTGGGAGGAAAGAAATTGTCGATGTTTTGGGTCGAAACCCTGTATCAGGACTCAAATAGATAATCTGTTTTCATGCATTGGTCTTGGCAAGGAATTAACTTAGTAAAGGGTGAGTCATAATCCATTTGTTCTACCCATTCCTCCTTCACCTTCTCTGCTACTGAAAACTAATTTATTTTTCTTTCTTTCCCAGTTTGGACTAAGGATCCTGGACCTCAACCATTAACTATTTCTCCTTCCACAGATGATAACTGACCTGCTAATTGTTTCCAGTACTTTCTGTTTTAATTCCTTTGGTGTGATTATACTTCAGTGACTTCAATTCAGGTTTGTCTTCAGATGTTGGATTTATTAAAGAAAACAAATGTATTTTGCTAAACCATGCAGCTCATTTTGCAGCTGTATAAAATTTTTGTTAGGCGTATTTGGAGATTGTGTGCAGTTCTGGCTGCCACACCATAGGAAGGATGTGTAGGCTTTAGGGAGGATGTAGAAGAGGTTTACCGGGATGTTGCCTGGATTAGAGAGTATTAGCTATAAAGAGAGATTGGACAAACTTGGATTGTTTTCTCTGGAATGTTAGTGGGCGACAGGTGACCTGATAGAAGTATGTAAAATTCTGAGAGGCATAGATAGGATAGATACTCAGTGTCTTTTCCCAGGGTGGAAATGTCAAATACTAGATGTCATAGCTTTAAGGTGAGAGGGGGCAAGTTTAAAGGAGATTTACCAGGCAAGTTTTATTTTACGCAGAGAGCGGTAGGTGCCCTGGAACACACTGCGAGGGGAGGTAGTAGAAGCAGATACGATAGCAACGTTGAAGAGGCATTTGGACAGACACATGAACAGGCAAAGAATAGGATACAGACCATGTGCAGGCAGATGGGATTAGTTGGATTGGCATCATGGTGGGTGCAGACATAGTGGGTTGAAGGGCTTGTTCCTGAGCTGTACTGTTCTATGTTCTATATGTACTTTTTTTTGCGTTAGTTATTATCAATGTTTCCAATCGATGTTGCAAGAAATTAAAAACTGGAAAGAGCTAATTAAAATTACATGATTTTTAAAAACTATCATTTTAACTACAGATCCCCCACCTTACTGCTGACAAACACGTGCACTCCGCTGATGTTAGGTGGCGGGAAAGGCGTTCATTTGGCCCCACTGGCGAGGAAGTGACGTTAGGAGCGAACGGAAGCAGCTTGGTGAAGTCCCGGAGCCACGGTTTGAGGATTTTGTCGGTCTGGGTTCGCGGCAGCGGCGGGTCGGTAACTATGGGTTTATTCCCCACAGGCAGCGCGACTAAATGTGACCGTTTGCTTGACCGGGTGACGCAGGTGGAGGGGGTGAAGAGGGTTGTGCAGCGCAGCTGGATCCCGACTCGGGTTACGTACTGCTGGTTGTCGGCTGATCACATTAAAGCGTCCGAAGTCCCCCCCGCCCCCAACACACACACACACACCCCCTTCCACGCCACACACACCCCCTTCCACCCCACACACACCCCTCCACCACACACACACACACACCCCTCCACCCCACACACACGTGTTGTATGGTCCCGCTTTGACTCCTCTGCAGTTTATATTAAGCCAAGAAATGAAAAAAAATGCTGTCCAGGGGGCTTCTTTCTCAGCATATGCACAAAGAGTCAGGATCGCTTGTATTTTTCCAGAATTAATGCTTTATAGAATTGACGTACCCGATTTTGATTGTTATATTTTAAGTGACCCCGATTCAAAAATGTCCTTTTAATGTAGGTATATCATTGAAACATGAGTGTTGCAGATGAAATTGTCCATGCTCACAAAGAAGGAGACACATTTAAGAGTGAAGCAAGTGAAGAGCCAACTAATGATGATGAAAAAGAAATTGCAAACAAAGATTCATGTGACCTGCAACATCAGGATAATAGTAAAAAAATTCTAGATGAGAACCTTGAAAGCCAAGTCCAAACTCAGTTCGTTAGTAAACAAGATGAAGTAAAGACTATTTCAGGTCAAGATAAAGCTCAAGCTGGTGATAGTGGACAACCTGAAGTTGACAGTGACACTGATAAAGCTCAAACTAAAGCTGACAATGGCACAAGTGATAAAGCTATGAATGATATGGACCAGGTGTACATTCAGGAGAGCACTACTGTGGAAGACACAGTTGGGACTAATGTGGATGAAATTCAATCTCAAGGTAATAGTGGTGAAGAAGGTACAGCTAAGAGTGAGATTGGGCAAATCCAAATTCAGGATTCTGATGATGGACAAGGTGAAGCTTGGAGTGAGACACAGCAAGTTCAAGAACAGATAGATAGGGATGAACAAGCTGAAGCTCTAAGTGTGCCAGGTAATGTTGAAGGTCAATCCAGCAGTGGTGAACATACTGAAACTCTGAGTAAGTCAAGTCAAGTTGAAGATCAACTTATTAGTGGCCAAAACGATGAAGTTCTGAATGAGTTGGGCCAAGTTGAAGATCATCCTACCAATGGACAAGATGAAGCTCAAAGTGAAAAAGTCCTTGTCCAGGATCAGGGTGGACAAGGTGAAGTTCAGTGTGAATCAGGCCAGGATCAAGTTAATAATGATGAAAAAGATCACACTAAAAGTGGAAAAAGCCAGGATCAACTTAAGGCACTTGATGGTAGAAAAGTAAAAGCTAAAGGTGCCATGTGCACAATCAAATCAGTGCCAACTAGTGGAAGAGCTGGTCTGCTTACTAGAAAGAGATTCCCAACTTTTAATACAGAAAAGAGAAGATTTATAATGGGTGGAAGTTCTGGAATATTCGCTAAAGCTTCAAGTGCTTCAGGCCAAGACGAGGCCAAGAATGTACCCTCCAAATCTAAATTCCAAACCAAAAGTATTGAAAATGTAAAGTTGGATGCTGCAGTAGCAGAGAAAGTTGAACCCGAACCAGATGAGGACAAAAATCATTTCAGTTCTGAAACGATAAATAGCACACATGATACCCAAAACTCTTCAACTGTGATGATGAATGCAGACGATAAAGACCAATTCCCAGCTAAAAAGGATGTAACCAAGTGTACTGAGAGCAGCAGACGTCCTGCGAGTGGTGGGACTCTGGCTAGTAAAGAGGGTAAATCTGTGACAAAGTTTTGGTGTGATGTAAGTATTATATCTCTTGAAAATTGATTGTTGAGATTTTCTACAATACTTGATATTATTGATCTGCTAAATTTAAGTTGCATTGTGTAAAGATTACACAGTGTTATCATCAGACTTGTTCATCAACTGAAATGAATAGGACAGTTACTAAGTGACTTACTTCAGTTTCCAAAGATGTTAATCTGGTTGTATATTCTGTGTAATATTAAAGTGATTACAGTATCCTTGCAATATTGTAATAGATAATGTTCAGCTCAATTTGGTTAAATAATGATATTGAGACTAATTACAGATATGTCTTTTTAAAATTAAGCTGTATCCTTAACAATGAAGCTCCTAAATTTAGACACCTCCATCCCCTTGGATGTTGAGGTACCCCAGGGAGAAACAGATCAAAAAAAAGGAAGCAGATGATGTACAAGCAGAGCTGAACATTACAGAAGACCTGGGAGAGTTCAGAAAATGCTGGGGTGAAATTAAGAAAATTTGAAAAAATACCAGTAGCCAAAATCAAGGAAAAACACCAAGATGTTTTGTAAATAGATGCTAGAAAAGAGGATTACAAAAAAAAGGCCTTTTAGAAGCCAAGAAGGTAACCCTGTTGTGCAGGTAGAAGACATTGGTATGATTCCAAATGAATGCTTTTTTTGTCCTCATAAAGTAGGTATTGCAGACATTGACATTAAGGAGGAAGTGTGTGAATTACTAGCGTGATGAACATTGTAAATATTACGCGTCTAACATCTTTAAAAATAGTTGAATCATTAGGCTTGGATAAAATACATCCCATTCTATTAAAAGAAACAAGAGGAACAAATAGCAAAGTCTCTGACCATCAATTCTTTTTAGCCACAGGAATTGTGGAGGACTGTTATTGTTATACGAACGTTTAAAAAGGGCAAAAGTGGTAGACTAAGTAATCACAGCCCAGTCAATTTAAAATTGAGGGACAGTATAAATCAATGTTTAGAAAGAGATTGGAAATCCAAAAAACTGCAGATGCTGGAAATCTGAAATAAAATAAACAGAAAATGCTGGGAACTTCTCAGCAAGTCAGGGAGCATCTGTGGAAATAGAAACAGTTAATCTTTCAGGTCAAAGACCCTTTGAAGACTTTTTTCTAGAAGGTTGTTTAATCAAGGGCAGTGTCCATGGATTTACTAAAGGAAGATTATGTCTGACAAACAATTGAATGTAGACAATACCATGACTAAGCTTACCAGTGATACCAAAATTTACAATTTGGTTAATAGGAAGAAAGTCATAAGCTACAGAAAAATATCAATGGTATGGTCAGAAATGTGGTACTTAAAGTTCAATGAATAGAAATGTGAGAAAATGAATTTAGAGAAGGCAAACAAAAGAATACCTAGTAAATAGTAGATGATCATAAATTGTAGAGGAACAGAGAGAATTAAAATGCATGTGCACAGATCTTCAAGGTAGCAAGACAGTTAAGTTAGATGGTTCCAGGATACTTGATTTTATTGATTGTGGAAGGTCATGCTGGTGCTGTATAGTTCTAGTCATTGCATTACAGGAAGGATGTGAAAGTAGTGAGAGGGTGTAGAGGATATTCATGAAAATGTTACTGAGGCTGGAGAATTTTACTTATGAGGAGAGACTAGCTATGGTGGGGTTATTTTCTTTGGAAGAGGGGAGATTTCATTGAGAGAGGCTTCTATGGTCATTAAAGATAAGAATAATTTTGATTCTGAGTAAGAAGGATCTATTTCGTTTTGTAATGCAGTCAATAACTAAGGGACATGGCAATAAAGTATATGATGGAAGAATTAGAAGGCAGTTAAAACAGAGTTTTTTGCCCCAGGAGAGCTGAGACTTTTGTAGTTAACTGCCCAAAAGGATGACAGTAGCTGAAACAATCCAAACCATTTAGTAAGTATCCTGAGTAAAAATCAAAATTCTCCAAGTACTGGAAATCTGACACACAAAAAAAACAGAAAATGGGGCTAAATGTTTATAATAGGATTTAGAAATAAAATTTGAAGTCGTTCAGGAACTTTGGCTTCATCCAGCATTTTCCCTCTGTGGCTTGGTAACTGTACAATGCTGGTTGGTATAACTGTACAAAAGTAAACAAAAATGGAGCATCAAATTGGTCCATCAAGCATATCATCAAGTCTTTTATTTCCTCAGAGAGTCATACTAAAACTTGATAACAAGAAATAGGAGCATACTAAAACTTGATAACAAGAAATAGGAGCAGGAGGTGGTCACTCAAACCTTGGAATTTTCTCTGCCCTGCAACATGATCATAGCTGATCATCTACCTTGACTCAACTGATTCCTAAATCCCTTGTTTTCCTCTGGATTCAAAAATCTATTGATTTCAGCCTTGAATATACTGAATAATTGAATGTACAGCTTTCTGTGATAAAGAGTTCCATCAATTCACAGCCCTGAATGAAGAAATTCTTGCCAGTCTCAGTCCTATATGTCTGACCACCTATGTTAATGACTTAGATGAAGGGGCTGGTTGTGGTTTTTCCAAGTTCACTGATGATTCAAAGCGAGGTAAGAAAGTGAGGCGTGAATGGGGATGCAAGCAGATATAGCTAGGTTGAGGAACCAAGAAGGTGGCAAATGGATTATAACAAGAATGGTCCTATTCCTGGAGAGGTTGCAGATGCTCAAATCTAGAGCAACAAAACAATCTACTGAAGGAACTCAGTGGGTTGAGCAGCATCTGTGGGGGGAAAGGAATTGTCAACGTTTCGGGTCAAAACCCTACATCAGGAGTCCTAATGCAGGATTTCAACCTGAAATGTTGACAAGTCCTTTCCACCCACAGATGCTGGTCCAGCAGATAGTTTGTTGGTGTTATTTGTGTTTAATAGCCAGAAATGTGCAAATGTGCAAATGAACACATCCCCACTCACTCACAGCCCAGGAGGGGAATGAATGAGAGGAGAGAATGAATAACTGGGTAATACTACCAAATGGAGGAGGCTCATCTGAATTGAATATGTAAGAGGTGGTCCACAGCCTCACTCTGTAAATGTAATATGACACTGGAATGGGGTTGGAAAAGACATAGACTTAATGTATGAATTATTTAAAGATGTTGTAAAGTGATCAAACCTATCCCCAGGTGCAGGGCTCTAATTGCAATGCATCTTTAGTGGATTGCTTGAAACATTTGGGTTTACACCTATTAGAGAAAGGGTCAGTCAGGACAGCACCTACCTGAGCCCTGTCCACAGTGCTTTCTTCGGAAATGAGTTACTGGAGGGGATTCTAAGGGACATGATCTATCAACATTTTGATGGGCAAGATCTAATTAGGGATAGTCAGCATGGCTTTGTGCATGGGAAATTGTGTCTGACAAATCTCTTAGAACTTTTTGAAACGACAACCAAGAGGATGGATGAGGGAAGGTCAGTGGATGTGGTCGATATGGACTTTAGCAAGGCCTTTGACAAGGTCCAGCATGGCAGGCTAGTCTGGAAGGTTAGATCGCATGGGTTCCAGGGAGAGAAAGCTAATTGGCTTGATGGTAGGTAGCAAAGAGTGATGTTCGAAGGTTCTTTCTTGGATTGGAGGCCTGTGATGAGTGGTGTGCCACAGGAGTTCACTCTGGGACCTTTGTTGTTCGTTATTTATATAAACGATTTGGTTGTAAGTGTACAAAACATGGTTAGTAAGTTTGCAGATGATGTTAAAATAGGTGGCATCGTAGACAATGAAGAAGGTTGTCCTTACAGGGGATTACAGGGGAATCTTGATCAGCAAGTGGGCTGAGGATTGGCAAATGGCTTTCAATTCAAGTGCAAAGTGTTGCATTTTGGGAAGTCAAACCAGGGAAGGACTTGCAGTGAATGGTCGGGCCCTGGGGAGTGTTGTGGAACAGAGGGACTTAGGAGTACATGTACATAGTTTGCTGAAAGTATTGTTACAGGTAGACAGGATGGTGGAGAAGGCACTTGGCACGCTAGCCTTCATCAGTCAGGGTATTGAGTATAGGAGTTGGGATGTTATTTTGTAGTTCTACAAGATGTTGGTGAAACTGCACTTGGAATATTGTGTACAGTTTTCATCACCCTGATATAGGAAAGACATCATTCAACTGGAAAGAGTGCAGAGAAGACTTACGAGGATGCTGCCAGGACTTGAAGGCCTGAATTATAGGGAGAGGTTGGGCAGGTTAGGATGTTATTCCTTGGAATGGAGGAGATTGAGAGGTGACCTTATTAGATGTGTATAAAATCATGAGGGGTATAAATAGGGTGAACGTACATAGTCCTTTCCCCAGGGAATGGGAACTATAAAATAGAAGGCATAGGTTTAAGGTGAGAGGTGAAAAATTTAAAAGGGACCTGAGGGGCAACTTCTTCATGCAGGGGGTTGTGCGTATATGGAACAAGCTGCTGGAGGAAGTGTTTGAGGCAGGTCAATAACAACATTTAAAAGACATTTGGATAAGTACACGGATAGGAGGGGTTTAGAAGGATATGGGCCAAACACTGGCAAATGGGATTAGCTTGGTGGTCGGCATGGTCAAGTTGGGCCGTAGGGCCTGTTTCCATGCTGTATTACTCTATAACTCTATGAATCTTGCAGCGTAAGAATCAACGCTGCTCTGGTCCCAATTATTGCCATGCTCTCTTGGATGGCTACTTTGTTTTTAAACCCTTCATAAACTTGAGGACAAGCAAATCTGTGGCAGTGTCCGAACCCACACTAAGACTTGTTCACCAATACCAATGTTAACTCATGTTGGTTTCAAATCTAATTATTCCACCATTAGCAGCATACCTGAGCTGCTGAGGCCCTCAGCACTATAATTCCTTTCCTAAATTTCTTCATCTCTCTACCTCTCTTTTTCAGTCTATTAAAATACTCCTTTTTATTTTCTAATATCTCTGTGTAGTTAGTATAAAATTTTGTTTTATTTATGGTTCCACAAAGTGCCTTCAGACATTTAGTTATTCTAAGGGTGCTACAAGATTATTTAACGTGCAATCTATTTTCATTTAATATACTTAAGTTTTATGATTGTCCTTTTATTAAGTTTGGAGCACTAGACAATATTTACATTTCTTTATCCAAAATGTGGTAAAGGTTGATGCTCAACTTTAGATGTTTTTAGTGTAATTCAATGATACATTTCTTAAATATTTTAATATTTCATTTATAATTTTGATATTTAATTTTTTTTATTTTAGATTTGTAAATTAGTTTGCGCTTCTGCCCTGAATCTGCAAATGCATTTCCTTGGCTTCAAACATAAAAAGGTAAGAACAATTTTCATATAGTATGTATATTAATCTGTCTTCTTTGTAATGTGATCACTTCTTTATTTCAGCAGTGACTTCTTTTCTTGGAAAACAAGAGAAATGTATTAATAATGTTTTTACACTTTCATATGCAATAGGACCTTGGTCATCCCCATAGTTACTTGATTATTTGTTAAAGTAAAGGGTTGTAAGCAGAGTAGACAGGGTCAGAATAAGTCTGAGGACTAATGGGAGTTGGGGCTGCTGGGATATCTGCCAAAGATAGAACCTTTTATTCAGACAGGAAAAACAGTCTTGGGTTGAAAAGAGAAATAAAGTTTATGCTTATCAGAATGCATTCCTTTATTTCTTCACATATTAATCTAAAGAAATAGGATAACACTAGAGTTTTTTTTGTGCATTTTCATGAATGGAAAGTAAATGTTTATGATTAGGCCAACAACCTATAGAGATGATAGAGACATTAGCATTTGGTTGAACGACCAGTAATAGAGTAGGAATGTTAAGACTCTAAAATGTGCTGGCTATCCAGCAGTAGGCTTTCCTCTATTTATGGGGGTGTAATTGAGGTTTCATTGTACTTGGTGTGCAAAACTGAATTGCTGCATTATGTAAATCTGTAAGTTAAATATTCCTTCTATAAATTTTTATTGACGTTTATGTTGATCAACAGAATATGTTCTTAAAATATTCCTTTAACTTTACTTTAACCTCAAGATTTGTTGTACACCTTTTAGGAATTCCGTATTATCTGTTTTCCTTCAAGTTTTTATAATTTTCTCGCTTTCAGAGAACTAATTTATTAGAGTTGTTTATGATAGAAATCTTTGGTACAAAACTAAGTAAAATTAACATTCAGAAAATAAATAAATCTAGATAAAACATTGTTATTTCTTAGTAGTTTCTATTGCTTGATATCTCAAAAACAGGCCTTGTAGATGACCTTGCATCCTGACCAAAAATATCTGTGGTCTCTTTTACATATTCAGCTGCTAAATGGTAACAAAGTAACTTGTGAACATAACTATTTTGGACTGGCTAGGTTTGGCTTTGATATGAAGTTGGGGGAGAAAAGTATTTTTAATCAATGAAAAAATGGATTCTTGAGTTTGAGAATTTAGGCTCCACATTTTGCAGAATTGCTTCATCACTCACTTGCAGGAATTTAAATCATATATCACAATTTCAAACCTTAAATCATGTTGGATGATTATAAGCTGAGAACAAGATCACCACATTACACTGAGTTGTACTTGTGGAATAGTTTGTTTTTATTGCTCACAATAATGTGACTAAATGTTGGGAGTTTTGTTTTTTTGTAATAGGGTTAGTACACCTTTTTATGACATTGCAATAAAACACATTTTATAGAATTCAATGGTATCAATGTTCAGTCCCAAAATCAGATGAGTTCTGGAGCTTGCTGATTGTTAAATTTTAATCAACAGTAACTTTGTTTTTAAAGTGTTTGGTCAATCTCTGACTATTTAGATGAAAAACTACCTATAAGTTATAGAAGGACTGTTCAAACAGAATTGTGATTTTTGCTAATTTACACAGGACATTTACATTTCATTGAATGAATGTGGACAACAGTGTTATTCTTGAGAGTACATTTCAAGGCTGTAACCTAATTTATAAGTTTGCATGATTGTACATCATTGATTTTATTCTATATCCTGTGAACCTGCAAGACATGATGGTTTCTTAGTATGTTTTTCTTGGTCCAACATTATACCTCATGGTGAATATGATTGGCCATGAGAAGTGGTCATATTGTTGAAGCCTGAGGAGGTAACCATCATGCCATCAATTTCACAACAAATTTAGAGGTTTGAAGGAATTGCACCTGGCTTTCTGAAAATCAACGTGGCCACCCAAATTTAAATACCATTTTGACAGATACTCACACTCAGACTTCCCATACACATCAGTTTTGCCAATCTTCATTGAATCGTCAGCAGAAGAAGTAAGAGTCAACCGAGGGAATTATCTGCCTGCTCCTTGATGTGCCTTTTAGTTGGTTAATCAAGGAGTAGCAATAAGAGCATGTGTGAAGATCTTTGTGGATAGACCACCCAACTTTCCAACAGAGGAGTGCATTGTGGATCCATAGGGTGGGAGGAAAGAAGAGGAGCTACTGGACTCTCCATGGAATAACAGGCTGGATTTTCCTTGATGTGCAACAACAACCAATCTTGGAAACCATGACTATTAGGTTTATTTATTTTCACAAAATACTTTGCTGAGCACTTATAGTTTTGCATCTATAATCCACAGGAAAGTTAAAATGCTGAATGTCATGTATCTTGACAGCAATGGCAGAGACTTTCCTGTGGAAAATCAATTTATTGGCGCTCACAATTATATTTATGTGTAAAATTTGTCAACCATTATGATATTTTTAAAATGTTTCACCGGTGTGAAATCCATGGCACAAGCAGAGTTTTAATTACACTTTTTAGAAGAATTCTAAAGTAGTCAAAGTCCAAATTCCATTTTTATTCTGAAACAAAAGTGAATGTGGACTTGCTATTTTCATCAAAACCTTCTTGCAGATTGGGGATCTCTTTGAATTTAGTTGAATTGTCCTTAATCTGCAGTGCATAGAATGATTTTAGGGAACAATGTTGATGGTTCTACACTCTTGAGGGTTAGTATTCTCAACAAAACTACTTAGCATTTTGTTTAAGCGAGTATGAAAACAAAATCTATGGTCTGTGAAATAAACTGTAGTCTATGCCTTGGAGGTAATACTGTTTCTCTGATTTGCCCTTTAGAACGTAGTTTGTATCTAGTTAAGTCATTAATACTTTTTTGGTCCTTTGAGCTGATTCTGTCTCTCAGTTTGATCATGGCTGGTCTATAGCTCTGCACTATTTTTCCACCTTTGTTCCAGGTGCTTTCAGTTTCTTTGAAGAGAGATCCAATTTTTCTCCACCATTCGTGTGGAAAAAATGCAATTTGAATAGTCTAGTTATATTCAAAAAAATTTATAACCTTGATTTCCTCTAGGAAATCAATCTGTTTTTTCTGTCAGATGATTTTAATATTATGTGATTCAGATTGCTCCTCAATCTTCTATTTTCAAGGGAGTAAAAGCCAAATTTAGACCAACTGACTTCATAGTATTGGCACCAGCATCATTCTAGTTAATCATTGTTGTATCTTTTCCAAGGTGTAGTGCCTTAAAAGTGAACACATTACTCCAGGTAGAGTCTGACCTTGGCTCTAGAAAGTTGAAGCATTTCTTCTTCACTTCTGTGTTTCCATGCCTTGAAAATTTTAAGAAAATCAATTATACAGATCCTCCCTGGATTACGAACACCCGACTTGTGACACCCTGCACATACAATAGAGTTCCCATAGATACTTTTAAATTTAACTGAGAGCCAGTGTTGGGGGGAAAAAAACTGTTCACTTGTAACCTTCCCGCAGTAATTAGACACCATTGTCTCTTAAGAACACAGGCAGCCAGTTTCATCATAGGAGGCCACTTAAGAGAGTTGCTTTGGAAATTGACAAGAAATTGCTTCTATTGATATTTGTGCAATAGTACTCATTAAACAATGTAACATTCACTGATACTTGAAGCCCATTGAAAGCAACCATTGAGCATGGGACATCCTGATTCTGTACCATTGTAACTAGGCAGGGAAAGACAATAAATAAATAAATATTCATGTTAATTGGCCCTTGTCAACACCATTCATTATAATACTGTGGAGGTATGGTTACCGTATTGAGTGATTATGTGTATTTTCTGACTTAAGGACAAAATTGGCTTATGTATGCCCATAAAAATGGAACTCGTTTGTAACCCTGGGGCAGCCTGTGTCAATAAGTTTTTACTAATTTAAGTATTTGCACCCAAATCTCTTTGCTTTTCCCTCGTTTATTGGTATTGGTTTAGTTTTATATTGTTCTATAGTTTATCTTCAGGTACAAAATGAATGATCTCCCACTTGCTTATATTGAACTACATTTGCTGTAGTTTTGCCCACTCACTAAATCTATCAATGCCCCCTTCCTGATTTCATGTTATTTGCAGACTTGAATATACAGCTGTTTCCCTTTATTCAAGTTACCTATAAATATAAGATTAGGTAGAGGGCACGCAGCAACTCCCTCATAGGTCATGAGTCTACATTCTGTCAATCAGTATTCTTGATTTTTTTTCCTCCCAGCAAATTTCTATCTCAAATTCAAATCTATTTTTGATAATGTCCACTTTCATGTGATCTTATCAAATCCCTATTGTAGGTCCATAATTAAAACATCTGTGGTTCCTCCCATCTCTATCTTATTAGTGTCTGGTTTATTCTCCTAATACAGAGCATAAAGAACCTCTTGCATTCATTAACAATATTGCACATGGTAAAAGTTTAATCAGTTTCCTTTTTCTATCATTACCTTTCATTACAGTGAAATTCACATAGCAAGATATGCTTTTTTAACTAAATATCACTTTAACAAATGGATTTAAAATACACAATGGTGTCCTTTGATATGAAATTTGTCTAGTGGCTTAGTGAGGGACAATTGTCAGTGAGAGAAGTATTTGAACTGCCTGTGGAACATTATTATTATGGGAACTGGGTAAGAATTAAATTTGTTGGTTAAATATTCAGTTGAGGTGACACTGTGATGCAGGTGGTGGAGCTGCAGTCTCACAGCTCCAGTGACCTCTGGTGCTCTCTTCGTGGATTTTTCAGGTTCTCCCTGTGATTATGTGGATTTCCTCCCACATCGCAAAGATATGCAGGATGGTGGGTTATTTGGCCACTGTAAATTAGATAGTGGGAGAATCTGGGGGAGTTGATTGGGTAGAGAATGGGTTGCAGGGAAAAATAGTAGGGGAATGGAAGTGCTCTGTGACCCAGCATGGACTTAGTGGGCTGAAGAGGCCTCCTTCTGTGTTGCAAGAACCCTTAAAACAAAAGTGATGTAAACATGGAGTTTTATGATGAAGTAGTCAATAACTTGTCATAAAGTAATCTTTAAAAATGTAGAATGATTCAGCATTTTCAAGTACTCTGCAATAGAAGATATTTATTCAGAATGGACAGAAATGTTTTGCAAGTTCAGAAAATTCCCTGCTATGCCAGCGGTGAGCAGTAATTATTTTACTTGATTGCATTTTGGATAATTGGTCCAAAATTTTCACTTACTACACAAGACAGTACTGATTTATATTACATAATGTAGAATCATTGCAGTGAATGGATTTCTGAGTTTCTAGCTGTAACTACCAGCCTTTCGTGAACAGAGTCTGTATGTTCAATTGGTCTATGCATTGGACTGTTTGTTAATGTTCACTTTGTGTGTATTCTTGCATTTTTTTTTACCGAACAACCACAGGTGTCATTAACTTAGAGCAACAAAATGGTGGCCCTCAGAACAAAATTAGTGAAAGGTGCATTTTTAATGAAATGTTTCAGTTTATGTCCCAACAGAAACAATCTCGCTAACATTTTCTGTTCCTTTTCCTGGTTGATTCTCTCCAAACATCATTATGGCAGATTGAAGCAGCTTTAAAATGGAATGGTAAGTATTGCAGGCTTCCTTTTGGATCCTGTTCCCCTCTCTACAGATATTACACATTTAAGATCTTCATAATGTTTTGAGGCTTGATTTCAACTGTTGGTGTTTATTGTAACTAATGATATCTTTGAGTTTTATTTTAGCAATTGTAAAAAAAGTGGTAGATAAGCAAAAAAGCACAATAATTAGGACATCTGATTTTATTGCATGAGGCTGAAAGAGCGCAAAAAAATTTCCAAAAACTTCTGTTTGATCAATTCTTGAGAATTACTAAAATTAAATAAGATGCTTTTAAATTGCTTTCCATTGATACTGGCCCATTGTCTCCAATAAGTAACTATTCTAGAGTTATTCAGTTTAGAATTGCACCTGATCCTTGATGAATTAAAACAAAGTGGTATACTAATTTTGAGATATCCTGTTGCCTGTCTTTAGCCTGGAAAACATTGATATTTGGCTGTATTTTCTAAATAGTCTTCCTAATGTTTTTCTCTTCTTATATTTTCTGTCAGGAACACTGTATATCTCTGATTGTAATAGCATTCAGCATTGTCTTATTCATGGCAGAGCATGTTCCTATGGAAGGAATAACAACACAGTCTAATCCTGTACTCATTCACCATCTGCCATCCACATTACTGTACATGAAGCACAAGTCCATGAACTCACCTGGAGTGGAAGTTCTGGTTAATTTATAATTTATGATGTTTCTACTTTCTCTAGTCAATTGAAGATGAGATGAAAGAATCAAGTAAAAATTTGTGATTTTGTGGGCAAGGCCTTAACCCATCAAGGCATTGGGAGGCCTCACAGTAAAAAGCATTAATGAGCATTTAGACAGCTGTTGAACAGTGAAGCATAACTATGCCCAATTCTGCCAGAATTGTTCTGCATTATTTTTTGTTATCTTGTTCTTTGAAAGCTGGTGTAATATTTCCTTTTTCTTTATTACTAAATGAGATGCTGCATTCCAACAGCAGGCTGGTGTAACTTAACAAATACATCCAATGAAGGTAGATACATTTGTGAGGAAAAATGATTCTGAATATATCTTGAGCTGTTTCTTAATTTTCAGTAGTAACAAAAATAGGTGAAATGTGATCACTGTATCTTACGAGAATTTATGCTGTATTCTTTCAATTTAGAACCCCCTTGGAACTAAATCTGATATCTCAATTTCTTGAAAAGTAAACTTATCTTCTGTCACCTGGGCAATTGTGGCAGGTGGAATTGTTGTTGTATCAGTGTGTCTTTTGGCCAGCACTGGATTGAATCTTAGCTATGCTTTAAAATATTGAGGAAAGGGAGTAATATAATGGTGATTTTTTTAATATATATCTGAAAAATAAGGCAGGCGTCTTAGGAAAGTTCCCATAAAAGTTAATTTTACCATAAATTTATAAGATAAGCTGTAAATTCTTAAGCATTTGTCTTTCTTTCTTTTTCAATCTTTTTATTAGTTTCAAATTAATACAGATTAATATATCAATGTTTATACATGTAATACAAAGAGATCAGGAGAACAATCATGACATGAATAATCATAAAGAACAATAAAGTATAAAAAAACTGTAGATCCAATGATCTGTTAGTGAATGAATATAATATAAAAGAAAAAGATTTATTATAAAATATAAAGGAAAGAAAAAAAACCAAAACAATAAGAAAAATTATAAACAATATATCAAACCAAACTAAGCAAAAGAAAAAAAAATTCAAAAAACACCAGAAACAAAAAACTGGACTAAAATTTCTCAATAGAAACAGAGCAATATTATGTAGTCAACTCCGTTCCTCTAAATTGAAAGGTTATTATAAGGGGATCTATATCATGTGAAAATATTGAATAAATGGACTCCAAACTTCCTCAAATTTAAGCGAAGGATCAACAGTACCACTCCTAATTTTTTCCAAGATTAAACATGATATAGTTTGAGAGAGCATTTGTCAAACTTGATATATTTTTGTGGGACCTTTGCAAAAATATTTAATTTTGGTCTTCAAAAATAAATTAATGATTGGCCAGTCCTCTTCTATATTAAAAAAACAAAATTTAATTATCATCTACAGTGTGGTATTTTTAGTTTATAAAACTGTATTGCTCAGTATTGTTATAGTATTCAACTTACTAAAATGTATTGAAATACTGCTCACTTGTTTAAATATCCTTGCTAGCTTCAAATTTATTGCAGGTTTAGGGTGTAATCAGTGTGCCTTGTAATAAATAGAATGAAGAGTATTATAAAATATTGATTATATTTTGTATAGATCAAAGTTGAACTCTGACAAAGATAAGTTAACAAAATATAATGTGTTCCTTGTTTCTAAATTAAACCCTCCATTGCAGGGTAAAATGAACAAAGGATCTGAGGATAGTTATCTTGTATGGTTTAATGATGAAGCTGTTCCAATGACCAGCTTCCTTGTTTGGGGTTGCAGCATGTGACATATCTGACAATATTTCTCATTTGAATCATAATACAAAATCCATAACATCTCATCTACTCTCACACATATCATTCAAGCTAATGCACCAACAATTTCAAGCAATTACTTCCATATCAATCACTCTTGCCCTGTTTTTTGAAGTTGGGTTTTGATGGCCCAATTCATCTTGTCTAATTCTGCAGTCGACTTAGATAAAGGAAGTGGACTGGGATTGAAGAAAAAGGCTATTTCTATAAATGAAGGCATAAGGGTCAGCACTTTGGTCTTTGGCTTCATGTGGTTAAAGCTAAGTTTATTTGGGTTTCTGATGTTCACAAGGATTTCTCAGGTGAACTGAATCCAGAAACCTAAAATATCAAATGGCCTAGGTTTCACTGAAGCTGGATGCCTGGTGTTCGTCCCTTTTGAGCATTGGGTGCAGTGTCATGTTTGGTATAGCTTAGAGTTATCCAAGCTGTTGCCACTGTTACTGCATTCACAGCATTCTGTCAGAGTGCAAGGAAGATTGATGCTGTAAACTGGAAAGGCGATCACTTCTTCAACTTCTGCAGCAAAACATTTTGCAAGCATAAACATCATCTGACACCAACTTTGTTCCTTCTGAGGAGTTTCCAAAGCCTTAATTTATCTTGTTGAGGTATTTTGCCTGAAGAGGTAGCAAAGAACTCGTACAACGTGTTAAATTGTGCAGTTCTCTGTGGCTCAGAAAGAATTCCTCACACGTTTTGTCCACCTAACAATGTCTCATACACTTGCTTGACTTTAGGTTAATGACCACCTAATAAGGAGGGGAGAAGAGGTGGTTAACATGACCTTTTGAGATAGAATTGGTTCAGGATGACATGCCTGATGATAAGAGATTGGAACTTAGTTGATCCTCTGTGGTAGACTAAGTATCCAGTCCCTATGCCAGGCAGGTCCACAGCACGAAGGATGAGTCACTGATCAGCCTGACTCATTGAAGAGACTTGATGGAGTGAACCCAGGTGCTGTGATTCTTCCCATCCATTTCCAGATAATCTTGTAAACAAGTGTCCGAATGCATTGGACATTAACCAGGTTGAACAATCAGCAGAAATATTACCATTGCATTTTGCTGTGCTTCTTTAACCACCTTCATTTGAGCAAAGCCCAGCATACACTTGAGAGGCCTTAAGCTTGATACTCCCAAACCATGCTTAAATCCTCTTCCACAGGTACGTTGTTTATATCCATTTGGGAAGTGTCATAATTTATATTAAGAAACAGATGGCATATTCCAACATCTAGGTTAACAAAAATGAAAGAAGTAAATGAACATTGGGCACTAATGTAACACCTGCCAAAGGGTTTGCTTTCAAATCTTTACAAAAATTAGTGTTGGCTAAAACACCAATAAAATTAATAACAATGAACTATTATTTTCTTAGAACCTTGCCCATTTTCTCCATTGGAATAATTTTTAATTTTTTTATCTTTTTAATTCAATTAGTTTTATACATTGCATGGTGCTATAAATATTTTGCTGCTAAAACTCTTTGCAGCCTGGAAAAAAATACTGTGTTCTTTCCGTTCATCCAGCCTTTAAAATTGGAATTGCTAGATGTGATTAGAAGTTTACCAAATCAGTTTGTCATTTTTAAATAAAAAACGTCAACTTAAATTTTGGAAGACAAGAAATGAAGGTCACAAGTTGCTCCAAGAGAAGAATCTCTTGTTTTTGTTTTAAATTTATAATCACATTAAGAACTAAAGGACTTGAGTTATGCAGCATTTTTAAGAAAAATCTGATATTCCAACTTTTTGAAATATGTATTTTATTCCTAATCTAGCAGTTCTCAGTGTATTGTATTTTTTCAGTTTTTACGTATTTGAAAAATCATAGGTTTTTGGATTGAGCTCGATATAGAAGTGATGATATCTAAGTATAATAGCAAATTATTTGTAAATTTACTTTCTACATTCAATTTGACATGCAAGGTTATCTTACTACATTATTCACCAGAGTCTAGCTGCATGTGATCCTAAGGATTAATTTAGCCTTCTGTATCTTTTGTGAAACATATAAGTCTCTGATTATATTTTAAGTGTTCATGTAAGAGTGCTAGTTTGGTATTGAAAGTGTTTAACTGTACTTCAATAAATACAATTCAATTCAATGTAGTTAGATTTAGTTAATCTGGCATGCTTGGGGCCTGGGTGGTGCCGAACTAACAGATTTTCTGGACCATTGGATGTTGTTCCAATTAATACTTCAGCTTGCTTTTAATTTGCTTTGTTTTAGATGTTACACAGCGAACCTGTTAAGTTTAAAGGGAATATGGGAAATGGGATCCAGTGAATTTACAAGCAGTACAGGAAACAGAATCTGGTGTGTTTCAAGGGAATATGGGAAGAGGGCTTCAGTGAGTTTCAAGAGTGCGTGGGAACTGGGGCCCTGGTATGTTAAAGTGAGCATGGGACACAGACCCTAAACCATCAGGATTTCCAAACAACTAAACAGTGGATCGTTGGAGTTTAACTCTATCACTTTATTTTAGCAAGTCAGAAATGTAATCCATGTGCTCCAGCTCCTTTATTGTATTCTCTTCCACTGGCACATTCATGACTTTTGGACAGTTTGTGAATAGAGATATTTTGGTGCAGCTTTTTCTGTTGCAAAAAGCTACCAGCCTTATCGTAGCTTTATCATATCATCCCAGCAAAAGTCAAAAATTTGCCCGCATTGTCAATCATGTTCCATGAACATTAAATGCAGTATGAGGATGAAAACTATGGTAAGTTGCTTTGGAATTGTGTGGGGAAGGGGTACTGGTCATGGCAAGGAAGTAGTAAAATTCATTGATGTTTTAAGATGAGGCTAAAAACTAGAAAATGAGATGCCTAGTTCCCCTCATGATAATTGCAGTTGCAATTTTTATTTTACTTCTGCAATAATAAATCCAAAATTCCAGTTAAATGATTAAATTTAATATAACTGATTTTCTTCCTGTTACATGCAGTGGCATACCTGAGAAGACAAATGTGCATGCAGTTAGAGAAGCGAAAATTTAACATGAAACATTATTGTAGGAATAAGTGCATTGCATGTATGCAATTACCACTTATAAGTGTATAAACTCATCGATTGAGGGAGATGTTATTCATAATAACAATTCTACAAATCCTTGGGAACAATTAAAATTAAATCTATGCTCTGTTGGAAGATCAGAGTTCTATTCATTTTCTCAATCTTATATTTATTTACATAGCAATCAGTTTAAAATATTAGATTTTCAGGAAGATAATGAGTCCACTGTTATTGCTTATGGAAGTATTGAACACAGAATTGCAGCAGAAATAACACATTATTGGACAGCAACAGTTATGGCTTATGGAGCCTCTGGCGATGATCTTTGCATCATCAATGAGGACGGGAGAGGTTCCGGAGGATTGTAGGGTTGTGGATGTTGTTCCCTTATTCAAGAAAGGGAGTAGAGATAGTCCAGGAAATTATAGACCAGTGAGTCTTACTTCAGTGGTTGGTAAGTTGATGGAGAAGATCCTGAGAGGCAGGATTTATGAACATTTGGAGAGGTATAATATGATTAGGAATAGTCAGCATGGCTTTGTCAAGGGCAGTCCTGCCTTACAAGCCTGATTGAATTTTTTGAGGAGGTGACTAAACACATTGATGAAGGAAGAGCAGTAGATGTAGTGTACATGGATTTCAGCAAGGCATTTGATAAGGTACCCCATGCAAGGTTTATTGAGAAAGTAAGGAGGCATGGGATCCAAGGGTACATTGCTTTGTGGATCCAGAACTGGCTGGCCCACAGAAGGCAAAGAGTGGTTGTTGACGGGTCATATTCTGCGTGGAGGTCCGTGACCGGTGGTGTACCTCAGGGATCTATGCTGGGACCCTTACTCTTTGTGATTTTTATAAACGACCTGGACGAAGAAGTAGCGGGATGGGTTAGTAAGCTTGGTGATGACACAAAGGTTGGAGGTGTTGTGGATAGTGTGGAGGGCTGTCAGAGGTTACAGCGGGACATAGATAGGATGTAAAGCTGGGCTGAGAAGTGGCAGATGTAGTTCAACCCAGATAAGTGTGAAGTGGTTTCATTTTGGTAGGTCAAATATGATGGCAGAATATTGTATTAATGGTAAGACCCTTGGCAGTGTGGAGGATCAGAGGGATCTTGGGGTCTGAGTCCATAGGATGCTCAAAGCAGCTGCACAGGTTGACTGTATGGTTAAGAAGGCATACAGTGTATTGTATGCCTTCTTAACCATAGAGGCATTGAATTTAGGAGCCGAGAGGTAATGTTGCAGCTATATAGGACCCTGGTCAGACCCAACTTGGAGTACTATGTTCAGTTCTGGTCGCCTCACTGCAGGAAGGATGTGGAAGACATAGAAAGGGTGTAGAGGAGATCTACAAGGATGTTGCCTGAACCTGGGGAGCATGCCTTATGAAAACAGGATGAGTTAACTCGGCCTTTTCTCCTTGGAGCGACAGAGGATGAGGGGTGACCTGATAGAGGTGTATAAGATGATGAGAGACATTGATCGTGTGGATAGTCAGAGGCTTTTTCCCAGGGCTGAAATGGTTGCCACAAGAGGACACAGGTTTAAGGTGCTGGGGAGTAGGTATGGAGGAGATGTCAGGGGTACGTTTTTTTACTCAGAGTGGTGAGTGTGTGGAATGGGCTGCCGGCAACGGTGGTGGAGGCGGATACAACAGGGTCTTTTAAGAGACTTTTGGATAGGTACATGGAGCTTAGAAGAATAGAGGGCTATGGGTAAGCTTAGTAATTTCTAAGGTAGGGACATGTTCGGCACAGCTTTGTGGGCCAAAGGGCCTGAATTATGCTGTAGGTTTTCTATGTTTCTATTAGCAACAGTAATAATACTAAATTGGTAATGTCACTTCATTGTTACTCCGATGGGTGTTGTGTTGTAAAATAACATAAAACAATATCATAGTTACATGTATTACACATTGTGCTAACTGCCTTTTAGTTATGTTTTGGTATATTGTGTGCCTGTAATTTATGATCTGCCATAGTGCTGTATGTGGTGGGGTAGGGGAGTAGAACTGAAATAATTATGTTGATGTTGTCCTTTATCATTGTCCTGTTGACTCATTGTTGAATGCATTGAATTACTTGTATGTTCAGCAGTCTCAGTACAAATCCCCTAGTAACTCACTTTGTTTATCCAGTGAGGAGCAGACTAGACTGAAAGAAATATTAATTATGTGAAATATGTTTTAAGGAGAGTCCTAAAATGGAAGAGGGAGGTAGAGGAACTTTGAAGGGAAATTCAAGTTAGAGACCAAGTCAGTGTGAGTATTTTGGATTGTTTGAGGCATTTTATATTATGAACAATCTAGCTTAACCTGAGGCAGCATCCTGAGAGGAGACTGGCTCTTGCTCAGAGTAAAATATCCTAATAGCCTTCACAAGGATGTTGTTTGACAAATGTTGACATTGGGATGCATAAGGAGTGGATTACAGGCAGGAAAGTTTTGGATAAGCTCATGTTTATGGAAGGTATGAACTGGGAGGCATGCTAAGAGAACTGGAATGGTAATAACAAGAAAATGGAGGGAGGGAAGTTATTGAAAGAAATGATATGTGGGTAGAATTAGGAGCCCTCTATTTTTATTTAATTAGGAGTCCTCTGTGTTTAAATTGATTAAAGAGATCAACTTTAAATAGTTTTCTGAATGTCTGACTTTCAGACATTTGAAAAAAAAACTAATTTGTATAACTAAGAAAATTTAAAAGAGAAGTTAAAGCTGTTAATTAAAAACACGAAGTTCTAGGAAATTATGAAGAAGTTTACCAGGATGCTGCCTGGATTAGAGGGCATGTGCTGTAAAGAGAGATTGGACAAACTTGTGTTGTTTTCTCTGGACCTGCGGAGGCTGAGGGGAGACCTGATAGAAGTTTATAAGATTATGAGAGGCATAGATAGAATAGTCAGCTGGTATATTTTTCCTCAGGTCAAAATGTCTAATACTAGAGGGCATGCATTTAAGGTGGGGGGGGAGTTCAAAGGAGATGTGCAGGCCAAGTATTTTACACAGAGAGTGGTGGGTGCCTGGAATGTGCTGCCAGCAGTGGTAGTGGAGGCAAATATGATAGGCATATCTATCAAAAATAGGCAGATGAATGTGTAGAGAATGGAGGGATATGGACATTGTGTAGGCAGAAGGGATTAGTTGAGTTAGGTGTTTAATTAGTTCAGCACAATATTGTGGGGCGAAGAGACTGTTCCTGTGCTGTACTGTTCTATGGAGAGTGGTGAATCTTTGCAATTCTTTAGCAAGGGTACTGTGGAGCTTCAGTCATTGATTCCATTCAAAACAAAGAATGATAGTGAAAGAATCAAGGGATCTGATAATAATGCAGGAAAATGGTAACAGAAGATTAACTCCTGTTGCATGGCAGTTGCTTGAGGGTCTAAGTGGTCTATCCCTGTCCTTGCTTTCTAACTTCTTATGTTCAGTAAGTTCTATACTTAGAGTTGGGTTTGAGCAAGTCTGACACTTCCTTTCAAATATCTAAATGTCAGTTGATTACACTAGTACTGCTGGCCACAGTAAGCAAGGTTCAGCGCAATATATATTCCATGAAGTAATTTTGAACTATAGTCTTTTGTAATGCTGAAAAAACATGGCTAATGGTTTGCTCATTGCAGGATCCTAGCAAAATTTGTGAGACACATGACCAGATCATATCTTGAGATGATATTGGTTGCAGAGGAAGTAATAGCCTATTAAATTTCCATCCCTTGAATAGTCATAGAGTCATGGAGTTATATAGCACGGAAACGGGCTCTTTGGCCCAACTCATCTATGTCAAATAAGGTACCTCCCTGAGCTAGTCCCATTTGGTCCATCTCTCTCTAAACCTTTTCTGTCCATGAACCTGTCCAAATGTGTTACAAACATTGTAATTGTACCTGCTCTACCACTTCCTCTTGCAGCTCATTTCATATATCTACCACCCTCCGTGTGGAAAAACTTACCTCTCAGGACCCCTTTAATTCTTTCCCTTATCATCTTAAACCTATGTCTTCCAGTTTAGACTCCCCTATAGAAAAAAGACTGGGACCATCCACCTTATCTATGCCCCTCATGATTTTCATAAACCTCTACAAGGTCACCCCTCAGCCTCCTTTGCTTCAGTCAAAGCAGTCCCAGCCTATCCAGACTCTCCTCATAACTCAAGCCCTCCAGTCCTGGCAACATCCTTGGAATTGTACCATGGGATCCTTTTAGATCTACCAAAGGTAGCACATGGATTCTTGCTGTAACTTCTTAATGTTTCAGCACTTTCAGTATTGCATCTGGATTAAGTGCACTGAAAATTGACCCAAAATAGGATTAAAAGTATTAACACTGAGCCAAGGCTGACAGAGTGCTCATGTCGATTTAAGTAGTCAATGATGAGGAAGTTGCTCAGTCCAGAATCAATAGAAGGGAGTCATTGAGAATCTTTGTAGAGAAAGCTGGGAAAGTTTGAAGGAAGGAGTTATTTCGGAGGAGGTGAAAGGAGTAGTCGGTGTGGTGCTTGAAAGAATAGGAGAAAATGAAGGACATGACAGAACAAACACCTTGATGAAAGCCATGGAATAATAGGGATTTATGACACCTAAGTTTATTTAACCCATTACGTCTGTGTTACCACCATGATAGTACCTAAGGTATATCCAAATGAGAAGTCTTCACTAAAGAGCTAGTTGCCACTAACTATAAGCCAAGTTTCAGTCAAAGCCAGGATGTTGATACATGAATCCTCTTGAACTGATAAAGATACCAGAGGTCATCCAAAGAACCTTATCCCAGCAAAGGGTTAATGCTTTCATGGGAGGAGAAAAGAAATTGTGAAAAAAGACAAGGGTGATGTACATTGGACAAGTGATTTACTCATTGAGAAAGCTTTGAATATATGACTGTTTAAATTCATACTTTAATTTGTGATTTATAAGTTTATTAAACTTTGTTATTTCTAAATTGTAATTAAAAAGTCTGGAAATTTAAGATTTGGAAAAGCAGAATTTAGGGCATTATATCAAATTTTTAACATGTACGCTTGTGCTACGTAAAGTGTACTATCATATAGTCAGATTCGTCTTGGCTATGTTTTTTTAATGTGAGTATTATGTTGTAGATCTAATGATATACAAATTTTGGATTCTAGTCAACAATGCCGAAGGAGTTACTAAAGATGAATTTCTAGCTCCTATGGAGATGAGGACTGTGGAAGATCATCTCAATAAAATGAAGCTAAATAAGGCTGTACTAGGTATGCTGTATGTATGTGTATGTATATCACTTCTTGCAGTGTTTTATTTGAAAACCCATACTAATTATTAAATGTGAAGATAATTGAAGAAACAATATGCTATTTCTCTTCATTTTTCAACTTTAGTAAATAAGCTACTCAGTTTGTCTCATTGACAGACAATTAATTTGATGAAAACTTGAACCTAATCTGCTGTAATGTTTTCTCATTTAATTCCAGAATTTAGAATTTAAAAAAAACCTAAGCACCTTCTGCGTTTTTATTTTAAAAGACCCAAACCTATGTTGTTTTTCATTTTGCTGGACTATTTATAACAATACCTTTCTCATGAAGAATAAATTCTATTCAACCATGGGCCATCAGTAAATTAGTAATAGTTATATATTTATTATTGAAAATATTTAATGAAACATTGACTGATTAAATTGATCACTTTAATAACATTGGAAGAAAATTGCATAATGTGTATTTATATGTTTGATTCTTGGATGAACAGAAAAGTACATGACTGTTTTTATAAACCTTCCTCCTGTAGAGGGATATCTGATGGAGAAAAGTGTAGAAGTGTGTTGATCTATGTGGTGAAAAAGGCATTAGCAACTGCAGGTATTCTGAAAGAAGGTGGAAATGCTAAACAGTCCATGTTCAATTAGTAGCATTTTCTGGTCTTCTCTTTCCTTGTCATGTGTCAGGAAATTTGGGATTCCCACGTGATAGTATTTGTTTATTGATGAATTCAACAGGCAGTTTTCTGGCTATGCTCCAATGTTGCTCTCCTTGTGGAGACCAGCCCTTGAGCGCAAGTTTGTTGACTTCTCCAGCAGATATGTTGGGGCGTCTGCTTGCTGAACCTGCAACGGATTAGATGTGGTGCAGGAAAAGGAAGCCCATTCAATTGAATCGAGGTGAACAACTCAGTGAGTGAAAGGCAATGGTAATTCACATTTTTTTTCTACTTCCATATAGAATCATAGTATTGTACAGTATAGAAACAGACCCTTCGGTGCACCTTGTCTTTGCTGATCATCATGCCTATCTATACTAATCCCATTTGCCTGCATTAATTCCATATCCCTCTATGCCCTGTTCATTCAAGTACCCATCCAGATACCTCTTAAATATTCTTACTGTTCCTGCCTCCACCACCTCCTCTGGCAGCTGTTCCAAATACCAGCTACTCTTTGTGTGAAAAATTTTCCTCTCTTTAAACCTCCTTCCTCTCACCTTAAACCTATGCCCTCTAGTTTTAGACACACCTGTTGTGGGAAACAGACTTTGACTATCTACCCTATCTATGCCCCTTAAAATTTTATATACCTCTATCTTGTCACCTCTTAGCCTCCTATGCTCCAGGGAAAACAGATCCAGACTATCTAATCTTTCCTTGTAACTCAAGCTTTCCAATCCAGGCAATATTCTTGTGAATCTTTTCTGCACCCCTTCAAGCTTAATCACATCTTTCCTGCAGTGTGGCGACTGGAACTGCACACAGTACTACCAAGTGTGGTCGAATCAACATTTTGTGCAATTGTAACATGACATCCCAACTCTTGTACTCAACGCCTCAACCAATGAAAGCAACCATACCGTATGCCTCCTTCACCACTCAGTCTACCTTTGTTTCTACTTTTAGGGAACCATATACTTGTATCCCAAGGTGTCTCTGTTCAACAACACTCCCCAGGGCCCCACCATTCAATGTGTATTTCCTGTCTTGGTTTAGCTTCCCAAAATGTATTACTTTGCACTTGTTTGAGTTATATTCCATTTGCCATTCCCTTGCCCACTTTCCCAGTTGATTTATATCATGTTATAACCTTAGACAACCTTCTTGATTGTCCACTATATCACCAATTTTGTCTCCAATTGGCTAGCTCATGCTGGATCCCATGTGTTCTAACCTTCTGGACCAGCCTACAATGCGGGACCTTGTCAAAGGCCTTGCTAAAGTCCATGTAGTCAATGTCTACAGTCTTGCCCTGCAGCCCCCCCCCAATTAATCCTCTTGGTCACCTCTTCAAAATGCTGAATCAAATTCATGAGACATAATTTTGAATACACAAAGTCATGCTGACTAACTCTAATCAGTCCTTAACTTTCCAAATACAAATAAATCCTGTTTCTCAGAATCACTTACAATAACTTTCCTACCAGGGATTTATCCACCTTTATGCATTTCAAGTCCTCCTACACCCTCTTTGTAATGTTGATATGTTCCAGAATATCACTGTTCCCTCCCCTAATTCACTAACTCCCATGTCATTCTCCACAGTAGATACAGACAAGAAGTATTCATTTAAGACCTTGATCATTTCCAGTGGCTGCACACACAGATTACCACACCGATCCTTACGAAGATCTACCCTCTCCCTCGCTACACTTTTACCTTAATATACTTACAGAATCTTGGAAGTTTCTCAATCTTATCTGCCAGAGATATCTCATGGCCCCTTTTATGACTTCCTAATTTCCTCCTTAGTGTATTCCAACATTCCTTATACTCCTCAAGGGACTCCTTGATCAGCTGCCTCTACCAGACATATGCCTCCTTTTTCCTGATCAGACCCTCGCTATCCCTCATTAACCAAGGTTCCCTAATCAAGCAAGTCTTGCCCTTCACTAACAGGAACATGCTGGCCCTAAACTCAACCTACCTCAATTGCCAGATGTCCCTTTATCAGAAAACAGCCTTTCCCAATCATCTTTTGATAGTTCCTGTCTGATGCCATCAAAATTAGCCTTCCCGAATTTAGGACTTTAACTTGTGGACCAGTCCTATCGTTTTCCATGATTATCTAGAATTATGGTCATTGGTCCTAAAGTACACCCCAGCTGAAACATCAACCACTTGCCCAGCCTCATTTCCTAAGAGGGGGTTGAGTGTAAGCCCTTCTCTAGTAGGGCAATCTACGTACTGCTTCAGAAATCTTTCGTGGACACACTTAATAAATTTTGCCCTGTCTGATCCCTTAGCAGCAAGGCAGTCCCAGTCAGAATTAGGGAAGTTAAAATCACCAACTATTACAACCCTATTATTCCTATACCTATCTGATTTACCTACATAGATGTATACTCCTAATTCCTGCTGACTATTGGGCCTGTCATATAATCCCATCAAAGTGGTCACCCCTCTTTATTTCTAAATTCTATCCATAGGGCCTTGTTGGACATTTCCCATAGGATATCCTCTCAAGTACTGCTGAGATGCTCTCCCTAATCAATAGTGCAACTTCCCCTCCTTTTGTACCACCACCTCTGTCACACTGGAAGCATAGGTACCCCAGAATATTGAGCTGCCAGGGCTGCCCTTCCCTCAACCAAGGTTTTCTAATCTTGCCAGCCTTACCCTTCACTGACAGGAACATGCTGGCCCTAAAATCGTCCAATCTCACTTCTGAAAGCCTCTCACTTGCCAGACATCCCTTTACCAGCAAATAGCCTTTCCCAATCAACTTTTGAGAGTTGCTGTCTGATACCATCAATACAACTCTAAATGTCCTGCTTTTTAACCTTCTGAATAACTCCCTATGTTCACTTTGCAGGACCTCATCTCTCTCATTACCAATGTCATTAGTACCAATATGAACCACGACCTTTGGCTGTTCACCCTTCTCTTTCAGAATGTTATGCATCAGCTCGGGTTTTGTACTGTTTATAAGTACTTCCAAATGATTTAATCTTTCATATTTTTAAATTATTATTGATCTTTAATGGTTTTTGATTATTTCTGAAAATCAGAAACCCATTTATCATATTTCTCGTTCTTCTTACGACATAGAAGGATGCCATTTGGCCCATTGAGTCCATATTGACTTGGAGCATTTCCATTCAGTTCCATTCCCCCATTTATATCCCTGCAACCTATTCTCTCTCACATGCTCATTAACCCCTTCCTAATTTTCCTTTACCCACCTACACTGAGCAATTTTACAATTTAACTTACTAGCATATCTTTGGAGCACCTGAGGAAAATCCATGCCATCACACAACATACAAACTCCTCACAGACAGCACTGGATGTCAGGATGGAATCTGGGTCGCTGGAGCTATACTGCCCAAGCATGTACAAATATTCAAAGTCTCTCAAAAAGAGAAAAATATCCCTGCAGATGCTGGAAGTATGAAATAAAAATAGAAGATTCTAGAAATACGCTGCAGGTCAGGCAACATCAGTGGAGAGAAAATAAACTGTCTTCAGGTTGATGACAAGTTCTGATGAAGGGATAGTAAGGGTTATCGATCTGAAGCATTAATTCTCTTTCTTCAGATCTGCTGTCTGGTCTGAGTATTTTTAACATGTTCTGTTTTCTAAAGTCTTTGAGTTTTCAAAGTTGGCAAGTTCTGAGGCCATACTTTTTTAGGATCAGGTTGACAATTAATAGTAAGTTGATATTGGGGGAATCCATAAACAGTGAGAATTTTCTTTTATGTCATTGGTGAACACGGGATTGTTTGGTGAAAATACCTAGCTGGGCAGGTCTGCATCTGTGAAGAGAAAGATGTGCCACTATATTTGTGTATGTGCTCTTCAAGAGATCACATTGTTTATGGCAAATAACTGATTTGACTGAAAGACAATTTCATTTCTAGGAACAAAAAATATTTACAATGTTGGGAAAAAATATAAACAGCTGGTGCAACACCACTTCTGTGCAAGTTTTGTCTCCCAGGTTTTAGATGTTACTCCTTAAAATTCCAATGCATAAAATATTCTATTTTTGATGGAGGTATTAACCTTTTGTTTTCAGACAATGGGCTAAAAAATTTCATATTACAACATTAAATATTCAGATCATATTTACATAATGTTATTTCAAGGCATAGTTTGTTAGCTAAACTTTGGTGATATTGAGGGATATCCGTAGAGGACATTTTTTTGATGCTTATTCTTAAATCTGTAGGTCTTGACTATGTGGTTGAATATCGTTATGACCAAAAGACAAATCCACAGTTTGTCTGTAAACTGTGCCATTGTAAATCAGAACTCACCTGGTTTCTCCCCCACCTTCTTGGAACTAAACACATGGCAAATTATCTGGCAAGTATATGTCAATTTATCACTGATTACTTAGAATTTACAAAAATGTTTGTGGTGTAATTGCTGCAAATATTGTGATTTATAGTTTTAAAAAAAAAGTACTGTAGCAATTTGAAATGTTTTCATACAAACTACTTGCTCATCTGGTTATTTTTTTTTAAAATTCCATGATCTGTTTCTTGTAATGACTTTAAATTTTCCCATTAATTTTTTTGGTCATGCACAAGGCGCACATATTTAAGTTGAGCAAGCAATTTAACAGAAAACAGCAACATTGAGCATCCAGAATTTTGTTGTATGTGCCCTACTTTACATAATGTTCTATTCACTCATTACCCCTGTGTTCGGTAATCTAGCTGTTTGTAATACTAAAATTCTTACCCTTGTTTTCAAATATCATCATTGTCTCAGTTTCCTCTGGCATACACTCCAGTATAACAATGTTTTGAGACTTTTCTGCTCCTCGAACTCAGGCATTCTGTGCATTCACAATTTTTATTGCTCCACCATTTGTATCGATGCCATTCTCATGCTTTGAAATCCAGTCCTTGGACTCCACTTCTATCATTCTTAATTATGTACTTTTATGTAATTAAGCAGCTTGGATGACAATGACGGCAAAGGTGCAATGCAAGTGCAAAGTGTTGACCTATACTTGCCTTTTTCAACAGTGTCAGATAGTGGTATTATAAAGAGCAGTGCATTATACTCAACTGCTTGAGGAGGAACATTTTTCTTTATCAGGACTGTAAAAAAAACAAAAACACAAAATTAATGTACTTTAGTTAGATGGTATTTGATAATCTGGTGATTCTTTCCAGGAAAAGCATTACCCAGGTAGTCTCAATTATGAGGGAGAAAAACTAAAGACTTCTGAATGGAAAGAATTTGTCAACAAAAAAGCACTGGAAATTGAAAAAAAAGATGGTAGAGGAAAAGTGACTGTAAGTAAAAAGTATACTTGCTGATCATTTAACCACAAATTATTCTAATATACATATAATTGTAAATGCTTATTTTAAGATGTGTAAACTTACAGCAGGGACCACAAGGGCAGTTTCAAATTTTAAGGTACACAAGGAACAATTATGATTCTATTTTCTTTAGCCATGCTGATTCTTTAATACTGCATTGACATCAATCATGTTCCTTTGTGGTATCTTATCAACTGCCTTTCAAACTACATATTAAGAGTATCGGTTGTGTTTTACATTTAAGTATACAGCTACCTTCTCAGAGTGTTATTTGTTTGTCTTGACTTCAGTTTATGTAGTTTTGGCTGTCATTACTTTAATCACATTGTTTCAAGTGAATACTTGCTTGGATTCTGTTTATAGTCAGTGAAACTGTCAGCATTTACCTTACCACACCATGAAATAGACAGCAACTTTGAGTACTCTGTAGGTGCATCTCTGAAGGTGATTGATGAAGGTAGATCAGTGGATGTTGTCTACGTGGATTTTAGTAAGCCATTCGACAAGGTCCCTCATTGTAGGCTCATTCAGAAGATTAAGAAGCGTGGGATCCACAGAGACTTGGTAGTTCGGATTCAAAATTGGCTTGCCGTAGAGGGTAGTGGTTGATGGGACTTAGTCTGGCTGGAGGTCCATGACTAGTGGTGTTCCACAGGGATCCGTACTGGAATCTCTGCTATAAGTGACTTGGATAAAAACATGGGTGAGTGAGTTAGTAAGTTTGCAGATGGTGGCATTGTGGATAGTGTAGATGATTTCCAATGGATACAGTGGAATATCGATCAGTTGCAGATATGGGCGGAGAAATGGCACTTGGAGTTTTAATCCGGCCAAGTGTGAGGTGTTGCACCTTGGGAGATCAAATGTAAAGGGACAGTACACAGTTAATGGCAGGGCCCTTTACGGAGTTGATGTACAGAGGGATCTTGGGGTCCAAGTCTATAGCTCCCTGAACGTGGCTGCACAGGTTGATAGCGTGGTAAAGGTGGCGTATGGCATCCTTGCCTTTATTAGTCGAGGCATTGAGTTCAAGAGTCGGGAAGTTATGCTGCAGCTTTAGAAAACTCTGGTTAGGATACATCTGGAGTATTGGATTTAATTCTGGTTGCCCCATTTTAGGAAGGATGTGGAGGCTTTGGAGAGGGTGCAGAAGAGGTTTCCCAGGGTGCAGCCTGCACATGAGGGTAGGTCCTATAAAGGGATGTTGGACAAACTAGGGAGACCTGATAGAAGTTTATAACATTATGAGAGGCATAGATGAGTAGATAGCCGGTATCTTTTTTCCCAGGTTTGAAATGTCTAATACTAGAGGGCATGCATTTAAGGTGAGAGGAGGAATGTTCAAAGGAGATGTGCGGGACAAGTTTTTTTTTACACAGTGGTGGGTCCCTGGAATGCACTGCCAAAGGTGGTGGTGGAGGCAGATATGATAGAGGCATTTAAGAGCCTTTTAGATGGGCACATAAATATTATAGAGAATAGAGAGATATGGACCATGTGCAGGCAGAAGGAATGAGTTTAATTAGGAATCATTAGCTTAATTAGTTCAGCAGAACATTGTGGGCCGAAGCGCCTGTTCCTGTGCTGTACTGTTCTGTGTTCTATGTTCATAATTTAATGTAGATATCCTGAAGCTGCTGTTAGTGATTTAGAACATCACCACGTGGGGGTATTTTTCTTAAAAATTCATTTCCAGGAATTTGCATTTATTCAGCATTTATTGTTTATCCATAATTGCTCTTGAGAAGGTGGTGATGACCCAGCCACCTTCTTCAGCCACTATAGTCCTTCTAGTGAAGGTAATTACACAGTGCCATTTGGGAGGCATTTCCAGCGACAATGATGGACTGGCGATATATTTTCCAGTCTGTATGGTATGTAAATAAGAGGGGAATCTGTGGATGGTTGTCCTCCCATGCACCTGCTGCCCTTGTCCTGCTTGGTGATAGACGTTGCTGCTTGAGGAGGTGATAGACGTTGCTGCTTGAGGAGGTGCTATCAGGTTAGCCTTGTAACTGCAGTGCATTTTATTAGAATGCAGCCTCTGTGCTGGTGGTGGATGGAATGAATGTTTAGGTCAGTTGATGGGGCACTAATCATGGAAGCTGCTTTGTCCTGGATATTGTTGAGCTTCTCAAGAGAACTGCATTCATCTGGGCAAGTTGCAGGTATACTATCATGCTCCTAACTTGTGCCTCGTTGGTTAATGGTCAGAAAACCGACCTGCTTTTGTAGTCATTGTGTTTATGTGGCTAGTTCAGCTGGGTGTCTGGACTCCCAGATAATTTGATTTATATTAATGATTTAGACTTGGGGGAGCAACCCACAGTTTCTAAATTTGTGGATGACACAAAACTTGGCAGTACTGTGAAGAAACAAGACTTAAATTTCAGCAGGATATATCAGACTGGTGGAATGGGCATATGCATTGCAGATGAAATTAGTGCAGTGCAATGTGAGGGAATGCATTTTGGTAGGGAAGGTGTAGCGAGGCAGTCTAGAATAAAGGTTGATGCCAGGTGGTTTATCCATTTTCATTCCTTCCATAATTGAACATAGAAATAATGATGCAACTTGGTGGCTTTTTAGGCTATTTCAGAGGGCATTTAAGAGACAACCTTTTGGGATGGATCTGGAGTGACAAGCATTCCAGATTGGGGAATGATGGCAGTTTTTGTCCCTTGAAGAACAACAGTAAATTGGTCATCATTACTCAGACTAGTTTTTTTCTTGAAATTCCAGATTATTAACCGAGTTGAAATTACATAAATGTTATGGTGGGATTTGAACTCTGATCGTTGGATTGTTAGTCCAGGTCTCTGGATTACTAGTCTGGTAATTTACCTTCTGTAAATTCAAAGAAAATCAGTGATCATACTGGAATTTCTAGCACTTACCAACTATTTCTGCTGTGAAATACCCTAAAAACATTACATTTTGTTGCATGAGGTACAAAACACTGGCCCAAAAGTAAATCTAATTTTATATTTAAGAGATTAATCATAGATTTAAAAAAAATCTAAGTTTGTTTGTTATTTCAGTCCTGATATTTTATGTATATGTCTGATTTTTATTTTGCACAATGTAAAGTGTTTGAAATATGCCACTTCCTTCTTTGTTTGCTATTTGACAATTTTTCGTTATAACCGGTTCATCAGCTATCTAGTTAACACTACAGTTGTTGGACATCAGGAATCCTTCAGAACTGAAATTTGACAGCAACTGATATTGGAAAAGAGGATGTTCCGCACCACAGTGATTGTTGGAAATTTTGCTATCTTTGAGTTGGCAGTGAGCACTGTTGCTTTGCAGCTGCTCCAAAAATCCACTTTGTTTATCTTTTGTACCATATTATAGTTCTTGCTTTATTATTTAATGACTTCAGAAGCTTGTCAATAATGATTATTTAGTCTATTATTTTCTTTTGCTTACCTGCTTTATACATATTTCTCAGTCTCAGTCAGTTCAGATCTTGCCACAACTTCCACATTCAAAAGCATTAAGAAGTTTGGTCAAAAAATGTATGTTTATGTCTAAATTATCTAGAGTTGTTTTCATTATAATTAGCTTATTTTACAGTGAAGTAATTTTATCATGGAGTGATAAATTGTGAACCTAAGAGCATAAGAGAAAGGAACAGGAATAGACAGTATTGTCCTTGAGCGTACTGACATGGTCTTTCTCCTGAGCCTCATTCTCCTCCCCAATCCCAATAACTTTTGATTACCCTGTGGTATAAAATTTATCCATTTCAGCTTTTGAATGATTTACTTACTCTGCATCCACAGCTCTGGAATGCCAAAGATTCACAACCTCCTGGAAATAGGGGGCTATGTGGGAGGGAAGGGTTAGATAGATCTTAGAGCAGGATAAAATGTCGGCACAACATTGTGGGCCAAAGGGCCTGTACTGTGCTGTAGTGTTCTATGTTCTTTGTTCAACTTAATGACGTTTAAACTGTCTTCTTGAGGCCATACATGCTAGTTCGAGACTTATTCGCCAAGGAAAACATTCTCACAGCATCTGTACCCTCTGAAGTTCCTTCAGAACTCTATGTGTTTCAATGGGACCAACTCTCATTAAACTCCAACAAATATTGTAGAATTACAGAATATTTACAACACAAAAGGAGGCCAGTTGGCAAATAGTGTGTTTAATGCAATGAGTCTTATGGGTAAGACAGATGAACTTAATTTCATGTACTGATCCAGGCTCTATGATGTGGTGGCCATTACAGTGACTTGGTTGCAAGAGGGGCAGGACTGGCAGCTCAATGTTCCTGGGCTTTGATGTTTTAGATGAGATAGCGAGGGAGGCAAAAGAGGTGGACGAGTTGCATTACTAATTAGGGAGAATGCCACAGCTGCACTTGATTGGATGTGGAAGTCAGTCCGCACTGTAGTAAAGTAGACAACTGCAGAACCAAGGAATGTACAATTAATGCTTTATTATTTAATGCTAGTGGGAGTGAGGGATACAGAGAGAGAGTAAACAGTGTAACCCGAGCTCTGTACTGATCCCCACTCAGATTTACATGTTTGTGTCCCTCCTTTTATACTTAACCTAAAGATACCTACGTGCGGAGTTGCACATACTTGGGCAGTTGGTAAAGCAAACTTTAGCAAAACAAGATATGCCTTAAGCACTTCTTTGTTTCACGCAAGCACATGCACATCTTGCATTCGTAACTATAGTCACGCCATGGTTGAAGCAATAACAGGTGTACATTATTATCCCTTACATTTCCAGTTACTTTTACATGGATATACTGGAGGGCTCATCCACTGAGGCAAAACAAGTAGAGCTCAAAAATAAGAAATGTGTAATCGTTCTGATGGGGTTATACTATAGGCATCTGAATAGCCATCAGGAGATAGAGGAACAGATATGTAGACAGACTGTGGAAAGATGTAAAAGCAACAGAGTTGTCGTAGCATGTGACCTTAACTTCCCCAATATCGACTGGGATTTCCTTAGTGCAAGTGGCTTAGATGGGGCAGAATTTCTTCAGTGCATTCAAGAAGATTTCTTGAATCAGTATGTGGCTAGTCCAACCAGAGGAGGGACCATACTGGATCTTGTTTTGGGAAATGAGCTTGGCCAGGTGATTGGCCTTTCAGTGGGACAGAAGTTTAGGAACAGTGATAACAATTCCTTAAGTTTTAAGATAGTTATAAATAAGGATACAGTGGCGTGCAAAAGTTTGGGCACCCCTGGTCAAAATTTCTGTTACTGTGAATAGCTAAGTGAGTAAAAGATGACCTCATTTCCAAAAGGCATAAAGTTAAAAATGACACATTTCTTTAATACTTTAAGCAAGATTACTTTTTTATTTTCCCCTTTTACAGTTTCAAAATAACAAAAAAGGAAAAGGGCCCATAGCAAAAGTTTGGGCACCCTGCATGGTCAGTACTTAGTAATACCCCCTTTGGCAAGTGTCACAGCTTGTAAATGCTTTCTATAGCCAGCTAAGAGTCTTTCAATTCTTGTTTGGGGGATTTTTGCCCATTCTTCCTTGCAAAAGGCTTCTAGTTCTGTGAGATTCTTGGGCTGTCTTGCATGCACTGCTCTTTTGAGGTCTATCCACAGATTTTCGATGATGTTTAGGTCGGGACTGTGAGGGCCATGGCAAAACCTTCAGCTTGTGCCTCTTGAGGTAGTCCATTGTGGATTTTGAGGTGTGTTTAGGATCGTTATCCTGTTGTAGAAACCATCCTCTTTTCATCTTCAGCTATTTTACAGACGGTGTGATATTTGCTTCCAGAATTTGCTGGTATTTAATTGAATTCATTCTTCCCTCTACCAGTGAAATGTTCCCCGTGCCACTGGCTACAACACAAGCCCAAAGCATGATCGATCTACCCCCATGCTTAACAGTTGGAGAGGTGTTCTTTTCATGAAATTCTGCATCCTTTTTTCTCCAAACATACCTTTGCTCATTGCGGCCAAAAACGTTCTATTTTAACTTAATCAGTCCACAGGACTTATTTCCAAAATGCATCAGGCTTATTTAGATGTTCCTTTGCAAACTTCTGATGCTGATTTTTGTGGTGAGGACGCAGGAAAGTTTGGAGTAAAAAGGATGCAGAATTTCATGAAAAGAACACATCACCAACTGTTAAGCATGGGGGTGGATCGATCATGCTTTGGGCTTGTGTTGCAGCCAGTGGCACGGGGAACATTTCACTGGTAGAGGGAAGAATGAATTCAATTAAATACCAGCAAATTCTGGAAGCAAACATCACACTGTCTGTAAAAAAAAAAAAAAGTTGAAGATGAAAAGAGGACGGCTTCTACAATAGGATAACTATCCTAGACACCTCAAAATCCACAATGGACTAGCTCAAGAGGCACAAGCTGAAGGTTTTGCCATGGCCCTCACAGTCCCCTGACCTAAACATCATCGAAAATCTGTGGAGAGACGTCAAAAGAGCAGTGCATGCAATACGGCCCAAGAATCTCACAGAATGAGAAGCCTTTTGCAAGGAAGAATGGGCAAAAATCCCCCAAACAAGAACTGAAAGATTCTTAGCTGGCTACAGAAAGCGTTTACAAGCTGTGATACTTGCCAAAGGGGGTGTTACTAAGTACCGACCATGCAGGGTGCCCAAACTTTTGCTTCAGGCCCTTTACCTTTTTTGTTATTTCGAAACTGTAAAAGATGGAAATAAAAAAGTAATCTTGCTTAAAATATTAAAGAAATGTGTCATCTTTAACTTTATGCCTTTTGGAAATCAGGTCATCTTCTATTTGCTTAGCTATTCACAGTAACAGAAATTTTGACCAGGGGTGCCCAAACTTTTGCATGCCACTGTACGTCTGGACCTTGTGGGAAAGTACTACATTGGGGGAGGGCAAATTATGACATTATAGACAGGAGTGAGGGGGAGTGAATTGGGAGCAGCTGTTATCGGGCAAGTCCACATCTGACTTGTGGGAGTTGTTTGAAGACCAGCTGATCAGAGCTCAGGACTGGCATGTTCCAGTAAGGAAGAAGGACAAGGATGGCAAGGTAAGGGAACCTTGGATGATGAGAGAGGTTAAGAATTTAGTCAAAAAGAAAAAGGAAGCACATGTGAGGTTTAAGAAGCTAAAATTAGACAGGGCCCCTGAGGAATATAAAGATCACAGGAAAGAGCTCAATTCAGGGATTGGGAAGGCCAAAAGGGCCCATGAAATGTCCTTGGCAATTAGTATTAAAAATAATCTCTTTTATACTTGCATTAAAAACAAGAGGATAACTAGGGAGAGGGGAGGACCACTCAAGGAAAAAGGAGGGAATTTATGCTTGGAGTCAGAAGATGTGGGCGAGTTACTAAGTGAATACTTTGCATTGGTATTCACTAAGGAAAAGGACATGGAGGATAGTGAGCAGTGTGGGGCATGCTAATGTGCAAGGGCATCTTGAGATCAGGAAGGTGGTGGTGCTGGGTCTTTTGAAGAGCATCAAGGAGGTTGAGTCCCCATGGCCTGATGTGATGTATCCTAGTTTATAGGAAGAGAGCAAGAGAGGAGATTACTGGGGCCTTGACGAAGATCTTTGTATCCTCACAAGCAACAGGTGAGGTCCCGGAAGAAGGGAAATGGGGATAATCCTGGAAACTATAGGTAGATGAGTCTCACGTCAGTGGTAGGGAAGCTACTGGAGAGGATTAGTACAGATAGGATTTATCACAAGATCACAAGACAAGGGAGGAGAAGTAGGCCATTTGGCCCATCGATTCTGCTCCAAAGAAAAGGGGAAAAAGAAAAGAGAATGGGGGGGGGGGAAACGTGTCTGCTCCATGAGCAGAAAAAAAAGTATTCTAACCCCAATTTCCGGCCTTACCCCCATATCCCTTGATACCTTGACTAATTAGTTATCTATCTCCTCCTTAAATGCCTCCAACGATCTGGCCTCCACTGCTGTACGTGGCAAGGAATTCCATAAATTCACTACCTTCTGGCTAAAGAAATTTCTCCTCATCTCTGTTTTAAACCTGTACCCTCTAATTCTAAGATTGTGCCCTCTGGTCCTGGACTCACCCACCAAGGGAAACAGCTTGGCCACATCTACTCTGATCAGTCCTTTCAACATTTTAAATGTTTCTATGAGGTCCCCTCTCATTCTTCTGTACTCCAGTAAGTACAGTCCAAGAGCTGACAAACGCTCATCATACGTAAGCCCTTTCATTCCGGGAATCATCCTCGTAAATCTCCTCTGAATCCTCTCCAACATCAGCACATCCTTCCTAAGGTATGGGGAATTTATGAGCATTTGGAAAACCATGGCCTAATTAGGGACAGTCAGCATGGTTTTGTGTGGGGCAAGTCATGTCTTACGAACTTGATTGAGTTTTTCAACGATGTGACGAAGGTGCAGAAGAGGTTGCTGGATTGGAGGGCATGTGCTATATGGAGAGGTTAGACAAACCAGGGTTGTTTTCTCAGGAGTGGTGGAAGCTGAGGGGAGACCCGATAAAAGTTTATAAGATTATGAGAGGCACAGAGTAGATAGCCGGTATCTTTAACCCAGGGTCGAAATGCCTAATACTAGAGGGCATGCATTTAAGGTGAGAGGGGGGCAAGTTCAAAGGAGATGTGCAGGCCAAGTTTTTTTTTTTAGAGTGGTGGGTGCCTGGAGTGCATTGCCAGGAGTGGTAGTGGAGGCAAATGTGATTGAGGCATTTAAGAGGCTCTTAGATAGGCACATGAATGTGCAGAGAATGGAGGGAGATGGACTTAGGAATTAGTTTAGTTAGGCGTTTAATTACTAGTTTAATTAGTTCGGCTCAACATCGTGGGCTGAAGGGCCTGTTCCTATACTGTACTGTTCTATGTTCTAAGCTCAAACTGTCTGTTCTTGATTGAACTGGTCCCACAGAACTGATTCCAATAATTAGCCAAGCACTGATTGGCTTGTAATTATTCGGTTTATCTCTGCACCTTTTCAAAATAAAATGTTATCTCCAATCTTCTGGTACTGCTTCTGTGGCTAGAGATGTTTGATAACTAAATCTCTTAATGCTTCATCTTTTATATGGTTACTCCATTCAATATTTGACTTCCTCCTTAACTATAGCATCAGCGTTACCCCCTCAGTTGTGGGGGAAAAAACCTGCAAAGTACTCATTATGCATTGAGAGTTCCAAGTGTAAACATCACCAATAGCTTGTCCTGGTCCAAGTGTGGGTGCTATGGCAACGCAAGGGTTAAGATAGTGTGGAGGCAGAGATAGTTTGCAGACAGTGTACAGTCAAACAAGGTGAGAAAAGTCCTTGAGAGCATAACTCCCCTTTGCACAGCCTGGGACCCGAGGCCATCTGGCATACCAAGACAAGATAAGGATGCAAAGGAAGGATTGTAAGGCACGCACTAACTATTGGACTATTACTTTACTAATTCGAAGGTATTATTGGCCATTAGCATGTATTGGTTTATTATTGTCACTTGTACCGAGGTACAGTGAAAAGCTTGTCTTGCATACAGTTTGTACAGTCAATTCATTACACAGTGCAGGTAGTACAGAGTGCATTGAGGTAGTGCAGGGTAAAAACAATAACAATACAGAGTAAAGTGTCACAGCTACAGGGAAGTGCATTGCAGGTAGACGATAAGGTGCGAGATTGTGAGGTCGAGAGTCCATCACATCGTATAAGGGAACAGTTCAATAGTCTCATCACTGTGGGATAGAAGCTGTCCTTGAGCCTGGTGGTATGTGCCCTCAGGCTCCTGTATCTTCTGCCTGATGGGAGAGGAGAGAGAATGTCCCGGGTGGGTGGGGTCTTTGATACTGCTGGCTGCTTCTCCAAAGCAGTAAGAGGTATAGACAGAATCCATGGAGGGGAGGTTGGTTTCCATGATGCACTGTGCTGTGTCCACAACTCTCTGCAGTTTCTTGCGGTCCTGGGCAGAGCAGTTGCCGTACCAAGCTGTGATGCATCCAGATAAGATGCTTTATGTGGTGCAACGATAAAAATTGGTGAGTGTCAAAGGGGACATGCCAAATTTCTTTAGCCTCCTGAGGAAGTAGAGGCGCTGATGAGCTTTCTTGGCTGTGGCGTCTACATGGTTGAACAAGGACAGGCTATTGGAGATATTCACTCCTAGGAACTGGAAGTTCTCAACCCTGTTGACCTCAGCACCATTGACGTAGACAGGTGTATGTACGTCCCCTTTCCTGAAGTCAATGAGCAGCTTTTTGTTTTGCTGACATTGAGGGAAAGGTTGTTGTCATGACACCATTCCACTAAACTCTCTATCTCCTCCCTGTAGTCCAACTCATCATTATTTGAGATACCGCCTACTATGGTGGTATCATCTGCAAACTTGTAGATGGAGTTGGAGCAGAATCTGGCCACGCAGTCACGAGTATATAGGGAGGAGAGTTAGAGGGCTGAGGACGCAGTCTTGTGGGGCACCAGTGTGGCGAATAATCGTGCTGGAGATGTTGCTGCCTATTCTCACTGATTGCGGTCTGTTGGTCAGACAGTCAAAGATCCAGTTGCAAAGGGGGCTGTTGAGTCCCAGGTCTCGTAGTTTGGTGATGAGTTTGCTTGGAATTACAGTATTGAAGGCAGAGCTGTAGTAGATAAACAATAGCCTAACGTATGTGTCTTTACTGTCCAGATGCTCCAGAGATGAATGTAGGGCCAGGGAGATGGTGTCCACTGTCGACCTGTTTCGGCAGTAGGCGAATTGCAGTGGGTCGCGGTTGTCTGGGAGGCTGGAGTTAATGCATGCCATGACCAGCCTCTCAAAGCACTTCATGATGATGGATGTCAGAGCCACTGGTTGGTAGTCATTAAGGCATGTTACCTTGTTTTTCTTAGGTACCGGGATGATAGTGGTCTTGAAACAGGTGGGAACCTGAGATTGAAGCAGGGAGAGGTTAAATATGTCTGCAAGTACCCCCGCCAGCTGATCAGCACAATATCTGAGCACACGGCCAGGGACACCATCTGGGCCAGATGCTTTCCTCGGGTTCACTCTCTGGAAGATTGATCTTACGTCCTCAACAGTGACCATGGGTTCAGTTGCATTGCAGGCTGTTAGGGTGGGTGGTGACAATCCACTCCCCTTCTGTTCAAAACATGCATAGAATGTGTTAAGCTCATCAGGAAGGGATGTGCTGTTGTTAACTATGCTGCCCGACTTCGTTTTGTAGCCTGTTATAGTGCGTAAGCCCTGTCACAACTGACGGCTGGTCTGGGACTCTATTTTGAACCAGTATTATAAATAGTATTGTAAATAAGAGCAGGAGTAGGCCACCAGGCACCTCATTGGTCCACCACTATGCAATATGGCCATGGCTGATCTCTGCAGGTGTCAACTCCTCACGTGCCAATTCTCCATAGCCCTCAATTCCTTGTTTTTTTTCAAATATTTATCTATCTCCAAGTATATCTAAGGATCTGTCCTCCATCACCAGGGAATTCCAGAGATTCATTACCCTCTGAGAGAAGAAATTGCTCTGCACCTCAGTTTTAAATGACCAGCCCTTATTTTGCAGATGTGTCCCTCGTTCATGACTCCCACACTAGTGGCTCTCTTTGTAACGGTTTAGGAAGCCACAGACAAAGGTCACAGTTGGAGAGAGGTGGTGAATTGAAGTGTCAGGCAACTGGAAGCTCAGGGTCACTCCTGAGGACTGAGCACAGGTGCTCCACAAAGCATACTTAAACAATCTGCATTTGGTTTCTCCATTCTAGAGGAGGCCATAATGTGAACACTGAATGTCGTACACTTGTTTGGAAGAAGAGCAGGTGAATTGCTGCTTCACCAGGAAAAGCTCTTTGAGTTCCCAGATGGCAGGAAGGGAAGAGGTGAAAAGAGAGGTGTTGCATCTCCTGTGGTTCCATGGGAAAGAGCCCTACGACAGGGAATGGAAGGTGGGGACAGAAAAGCGGACCAGGGAGTTGCAAAGAGAGTGATTCCGTTGAAATGGGAGGGGAATATGTATCTTCATAAAGTAACTGAGAAAAGATAAGTGTGTGGGCACAAAAAATAAAACGCAAGATGGCATTCCCATTTTAACATCCTAAAAATTTTCTGTTCTATCTTTTTAATCTTTCTTTTGATTATTTAAATTTGCCAGAATTACAGAAATACAAACACTTAAAAGAGGGATAGAAAGAGGAGGGAGGACATAAGTAAAATATGAGCTCAAAACTTAGCTGTTGGAAGTAAAGAGAACAATGTGCAAGAATCAAGATTAGGTTTGTTCCATAGGAAATTTTAATCAGGAGAAGAAGAATTGATGTATTTGTAGAATAAGACCTTACATGGATCATTTAGTATAGATGATGCCTTTTCACTTCACTATTGTTCATTGTGTGATGGCATCTGTATCCAACCAACGTTTTGGAAAAACAAACGATTTATGGGAACCTTTGGCAGAATTCCATGTTTCATGTCGTAATATTGGTATAAAGTGGGGATCATGAGAGGGAGAGTGGATGGGACTTCAGATGGATTTAATTGGATTCCTTCTTACCCTTCCTACCCTCCCTCCTCAAAATAAGCCAGTAGGAACCAACCCTCACACAGAACAGGATGGGCAAATATGAGACACCATTTTAATCTGTAAAATGTTGCTCAAGGATTGGAAGGCTGAATAAAGTATTATCACTATCACCAAAATCAGCATGTATCATTTCATATTCTAAAGATTAATTAGCATAGATCCAAAACTATTGTTTGTTTGTTCTTTAGAGTCCAAAATAATTCTCCCTGAACTTTTATAATAGATCACTTTGTTAAAAGTAGCAAACTATTTGTCAATGTGTTTGTGTTTTGTTTACAACTTCTGCATTTGAGTGTGTTTGTCGTAAGAGAACCTGAGAAATTGGAAATGGTCATTACCTGTTCAGGAGAAATGAAAGTTAAAAGAGTAAAGGATCTTGCTGACATTTTGCCTTCAGCCAGCACTGCAGAAAATGATTTACTTGATTATTTGCTACTTGTGAGACCTTGTGCATAAATTGGCTGCCTTATGAAGTGGCTGCACTACAAAAATGACAAGTAGGGTGAAAAAACACTTTTGGATATCTTGATAATAAGAACAAAATTATAAATACGAATTTTTATTACATTATTTATTCCCTAATGTTCTGAATGGAGTATTTACGATTCCTGTTATTTAGTTTGTTGAGTCCTTGTGTAGTTGTAAAGCCTTTGACATTGAAGTACAGGCATTGTATAATATGTTATAGAAGTTTGGGCAGTAGAAGAAACTTCATATTTTGGAGAACTATGTTTGATTAGTAAAAGCCTTATAGGGATTCTAAATACATTTTAGCTAACTTCAGAAATATTACACTGTTGGTTATATTTTAAATTTCAGGTTGTCCAAGAGAAAATAGACACAAAGGGCAATGAAAAATCTGCTGTAAAAAGAGTTGCAGAGCAATGTAAGTTACGAGCAAAAGAATCTTTTTAAGTAAGGCCTTTTAGATAAATTTCCTTAAACCCTATCCAGGAATTTATTTTTACGTTTAGTTTTATTTTTAAGGTCTCCTTTGAATTTTTTCTATGCAAGAAATAAAATTTTTCAAGCAACCTATCTTCTGTTGACACTCTTGACATAAAGTTTAAATTCAGACTTTTTGGTTTTCTGTATGCTATTGGGATATGCTCAATTAATTAAAAATAACTGATTAAAATTCAAAAAATTTAGTTTTCAAAAATTGTGCTCATCCCATTCTTGAAGATGAGTTGCTTATTAAGATTGGTATAGGAGCAGAATTAGGCCATTCGGCCCACTGAGTCTGCTCCACCATTCAATCATGGGTGATTTTATTTAGCCCCACCCCATTCTTCTGCCTTCTGCCCATTACTCTTAACTGCCTTACCAATAAAAAACCAATTAATCTCTGCCTCAAATACACCCAATGACTTGGCCTCCACAGCCCTCTGTGGAAACAAACTCCCTGGATTCATCACTCTCAGGCTGAAGAAATTCCCCTCATATCAGTTTTAAATTGACGTCCCTTTATTCTGAGGCTGTGCCCTCAGATCGTAGACTTTCCTACCGATGGGAACATCCTCTCCACGTCCACTCTATGCAGGCCTTTCAGTATCTGGTAGGTTTCAATGAGATCCCCACTCATCCTTCTGAACTCCATTGAGTACAGGCCCAGAGACATCAAACGCTCTTCATATGTTCAGCATTTCATTCCTGGGATTATTCTTGTGAGCCTCCTCTGACCCTCTCCAGGGCCAGCACATCCTTCCTTAGAAATGGGGCCCAGAATTGCTCACAATGCATTTGAGTTCCTAAAATAGGCCCTTTTTCATTTGGAAATTAACATATTGACATTCCATTCCTGGAGAGGGTCAGAGGAGGCTCCAACTTATCCCCTTTACTCAAGATTCAAATCATCCACTCCCACCTTGTCAAATAATGTAGTTTGTGAACTTTGCTATTGCAGCCATCACCCAGAACCTTAAAGTTTGAAGCTGATGTCATGCCATTTCAAGGGAGAGGTGGAGATAATGCCATAGAATTGTCCAGTATAAATGAATGCCTTTTAGCCAATCGATTCTGCACTGATGCTTTTGAAGAGCAATTCAGCTTGTTTCTTATTCCTGTTCTTTTTGCATATTGCAACACTTTTTTTCTAGACTTGTTTGTCAAATGATTTCAGTAAATGGATGTAGGTAAAGGAGACTGATCATGTGTGTTCATTTGATGTTGCTGATATATTGGTAGAATATTTTACTAGACCAGTCCTTGATGGATTGTGCATGAGGAAAAGAGATTATAGGTTTGGGATGAATCCACACTGAATGTTTCAAGGTGGCCTTTTTGAAGAGGAAAATATTTTTAATCGTGTAAGAGAAGGCATATGTTATTAGGATCTTGTCATTTTTCAATGCAGTTGATCTTTTACCTGCATGAGCAGTCTAAAGTCTAGTTATCTGCAAATAATGTCATTAGTGTGCAGTAGTACTTTGAATCATCTTTCTACCTAAATCTGCATTCTGATTTTAATATTCATCTGAAACTGGATGTGAAGTAATGGGGTGTTACTGAATGATGCTCTGTAATTTGAAGCTGGGGAAACTCACACAGTTGACAGAGGTAGCAAACAAAGGATAAGAGTATAGAAGAGAGACCTATTGCAGTAAATCCTATCCATTTGAAGATGGTGAGGAAGATGCTAGGTTCTATCCAACAAAATACTTACTTTGTCAAAAGCAGTTGGCCTGAAGTTATCTGGCTCTATTTTTCAGCTATTGTGGAACCTGAGCGTAAACTGCAGAAATCTGAAGCTACTCCAGGTATGGTTATTGACCCTATTAAAGGTGAACTTTTGTTTAATTAATTTGATCATTTGTTTCTTTATTTTTTTTCTTTTCCAGCACCTAATTTCTCATCTTCCGCTCCTGAAAGATATTGCTTTCCAGCTTAACTTCCCTCCCTCCCTCCCTCCCCCCTCTCTCTCTCTTTTTCTATCACAACACTGCTCAAATTCCTTCTGCTTGGTTTCTTTCAAGAACAGGAAATACAGACACTGCCTGGTCAAAGTCCAGATATCCATGATGAACAAACTTATGGTGATTTTATACTTGTTTTCCGTGGGCTATTTGCAGGGAATAAAATTATCAATCGTGTTTGCTCCCAGTTTTAACCTCACACAGTCAATACTGCAATTACCAAGGACAATGACTAGCTCTAACTTTCCTTAAGAACAAAATTTTTTCAGCTGAATGTAAGGAAGATGAAGGGAAAATTCCAGCTTGCAGTTAGAAAAATTGTGCCTTGTACTCTTCCTCTCAATATGTATCTTTCGAGATTCCCCTCTCAAATAATTTGTGAAGTGCCATAAAATGTTTTTTGTAGGTTTAGAGCAGCTTATTAATGCAAGGACCATTTTAGAAACAACATATATTTATATTTCAGTATTTTAAGAAGTTTTTGATGAAAAATACTTCATGTCATGCAATTTTTGGGTTCAGATTTTTTTGAAGTTGACATCTTCATTCTCATCAATGATGATTTTGGATGCTATCCTCTTTTATTTCCAGTGTAATCTGTTTATAAGAAAGTTATTGTGTCTTGTGTTGCAACTTTACATAATTTATTTTATTTACAAAATTCATTCATGGCTGAGGGAGTGTTAGAGGCAGAAACTCACAACATTTAAGATGTATTTAAATGAGCACTTGAAGTGTCAGGACATAGAAGGCTACAGGCTGAGTGCTGGAAAATGAGATTATTATTGATGGGTACTTGATGGCCAGCATGGATACAGTGGCCAAAGGAACTATTTTGCTATGATGTGACTCTGCAATTTTCTATCACATGAGAGCATCGCAAGTAAGGCCATCATTTATTATCCATCCCGAAATGCCCTAGAAGAAGGTGGTGGTGAGCTGTTCGTCTTGTTGAAGTCTTTGCGGTGAATTTTGATAGAGTAGAATTTTGACCCAATCTTCCTGGGTCATTTCAGAGGGAAGTCAATTATCCACATTACTGAAAGTTTGTATTCAATATAGGCCAAACTAAGTGTGGGCAGTGGATTCTTTTCCCTAATTATTAGAGATTGTGATGGATTTTTATGACAATTATTTAGCTGCTTCATTACCACAATTGATATTACCTATTGATTATGGATTTATTTAAATGAATTTAAATTATCCAGCTACCACTTAAATTCATATTTCCACATCACTGTTCCAGGCATCTGGACTACTAACCCAGTAATATGACCACAATTAAACCATATCCACATATTGTTGCAAAATCAAAGTTACCTTATTTTATTGTATAACAGTGCTTAGATACTACCTTGAACACCTTCAAATTTCCTGTGCCTATCTCTTGATATGTTGAAGGAAGTTAACAGCTAGTCCAGATACACCTGATACAAATTAAAAACATGCTCTGCTCACCAGAAGTTTAAGCTTGTTTTAATATTCAAACAAGACATCTTAAAGTTTTCAAAAATTATTACATAGAGGACAGAAGTTGACTTAAATCATATTAGTTAGTTTTTAATTAATTTTCAGTTTATCTGTGATGTTAAAGATGATAAGATGATATGCAAAGCAATCTTCCCATAAAATTATAGTAAAGGGGCTAATTGAATCTGGCCAAGGGAGAATTGGAATATCGAAGAGCATAAGGTATCATGGGGAAGGTAGAGTAAGATTCGAAGCTGAAGATTGTGCTAGTGGAAGGTTATAAAGTGTGAGGTAGGAGAGAGCATGAAGGAGGATTGTGGATGAGGATGAAGATTGTGCAATGGTAGATGGCAGCAGTTAGAGAAGAGTGAAGGAAAATAAAAACTGAAAAATACAGAGCTGTAAGAAATCACAAGGTCTAATAACTAAAACAAAAGGGGCATTATCAGTACTTCGGCATTTTTTTCACTCTTTCAAGAGATGTGGACTTCACAGGCTGAGCCAGCGTTTAATTGCCTGTCCATAATTGCCCTTTAGAAGATGGTAGTGGGCTGCCTTCTTGAACTACTGTAGACCTTGAGGTCTGGGTATACCCACAATGCTGTTAGAGAGGAAGTTCCAAGATCTTCACCCAGCGACTGTGAAGGAACAATGATATGTTTCTAAGTCAGGACGTGTGTGGCTTGGATGGCAACTTGCAGGTGGTGGTGTTGCCATGCTTTTGCTGCCCTTGTCCTTCTAGATGGTAGAGGTCCTGGGTTTGTAAGGTGCTGGCTGAGGAATTTTGCTGAATTGCTACAGATCATCCTGTAGATGGTACAAACTGATGCCACAGTGGTGAAGTGAGTGAATGGTTGTGGATGGGGTGCCTATCAAGTGTGTTGCTCCAACTTGTATGGTGTTGAGCTTCTTGAGTGTTGTTGAAGCTGCATTCAACCAGGCAAGTGGAAAGTATTGCATCATACTCCTGACTTGAGCTTTGTAGATGTAGACAGACTTTGGGGAGTTAGGAGGTGAGTTACTCTCTGCAGGATTCTTTGTCTCTGACCTGCTCTTGTAGCCACATTATGTACTTGGAGTCATAGAGGAATACAGCACGGAAATGGGCCCTTCAGCCCACCTCATCAATGCAGACCAAGGTGCCTACCTAAGCTAGTCCCGTTTGCTTGAATTTGGCCCATATCCCTCTAGACCTTGCCTATACATATACTTATCCAAATGTCTTTTAAATGTTATTGTACCGCCTCAACTATTTCCTCTGGCAGTTCGTTCCATGTACGCACTGCCCTCTGTGCAAAGAGGTTGCACCTCAGGTCCTTTTTAAATCTTTCCTTTCTGGCTTTAAATCTATGCCCTCTAGTTTTTTGGTTCCCTTTCCCAGGGAAAAAGACTGTGCATTCACCCTATCTGTGCCCCTCATGATTTTATACACCGCTATGCAGAGCTGCAGGAAAGCAGCATGGTGCTCCAATTCAGTTCCTGGTCAGTGGTAACCCCCAGGATATTGATATTGGGGAATTCATTGATGGTAATGCCAATGAATGTCAGGGAGTGATAGCTGGATTTTCTCCTTATGCTGAGAATTGCTTTTGAAGCTTTTTTGCTTGTGTCTTATTTTAACTCTAGAAAAAACTAAGACGAAAGATCAGCCCATGCCTTCTCCAAATGAAGATCTGAACACATCCAAGCCTAAGCTTAAAGAAGAACCCAGCTCATCTCAAGGTATAGTTATTGATATAATGAAGTGTTCTGTTTTATTCCAAATGTTGTCACTGATTTTTTTAAATGAAATAATGTAGAGTTAGTTGGCATATATTGTCTCTAATATAATTGCAGAAGAGATGAACTAAAGTGGTGGGAGAGAAGCTGTTGAAAGTCTAAATGAAACTATTGAAAGAATAAAAGTAGCTATAACATCAATTTCTTCATGGAAAGTCTCAGAATTTTTCGTGGAAGCCTGTCACAATCCCTTCTTCTCTTCCCCACCCAGCTCCTTGCTCCCGACCTTAAAATAAGGCAAACATTTTGTGACTTCAAGATGTACGTTTCCTCTTCAGACGTTCAATCCAGTATTGTGTGTATCACAAGGTGTCTATTGGAATCTATCATTTTTTTAATGTGAAAATTCAGAATTCTGTATCTGACATCTTCGAACAATTTTTTTTAGACATCTTTAGAATGCTCTTGAGTTGTCAGCTTTTGTTTGATTTGAAGATTTTGGTGGTTTTTTTACTACTTTTCTAATTGGGCATACAGTATACAATCTGCGGTTGAGTCTAAATCCTAGTGTAAAGCTTTTGTCCATGATGTTCCAAGTGCTCCTCCCCATAAACTGATTTACATGTAAAATTTATAATGATGCAGTCTTGAGAAGAATTGGGCTATTTTGATTCTTAAACAGTATTGTTCCCTTGATATTACACAATTTTCTTAATCTGGTTTCTCTCCATGTAGTTGATATAATAAAATTCATCTTTCTTCTTGTAGTTGTTTTTGCTTTCTCCTGTTTTTATCATTTTTTTGTTTCTGATTGCCTCCTCTTTTTCTCTGTCCTAGTTTGTCCATTCAGCATACCCTTCTCTCCTGTATTCTTATTTTTTTTCTCATTCCATAATTCTGTAACGTTTTTATTTTGTCTCCTGCCATTAATGTTATATTCTCTTTGTCACTACTGAATTGTGTGCTTTAATCTTAAAGTCCGTGACATACCTGAAGATGAGACTTGGACTGGGATGTATCTCTACCCTGATGGTCTTCCCATCAACCTCCCACTGGATTCGAAATTGGTGTCCCGATCAGTGCGTGCACATCAGGGAGCTTCTACGGCACGTGGTGGTGAGGACTGAAAAAATAAGAGGGGAAGCGAAAAGAAACTGAAGGCTTTGAGGGAATGATAGAACTCGGAAATGGTTGTGGGCATTAGTTATAGGGTCTTGATATTGGCTACACCTGAGATGATGGTACAACATTTGAAATTCCTACTAGTTGAATTTATCCAACAATTATATGTTAGTATTTGATTTATTAGTTGTTGAGAAATTGAACAAGATAGATCATGAAGTTCATTTATTTAAATGTGCGGATAACTTTTAATCTTGTTTGAAATTAAGATATTTTCATACGATACTTTGTTTCAGTCATTGTATGAGTCAGAAGGTCAATTAAATGATATTGCCAAATACACTTCACATTGAATCTGAACAGCGAATATATGAAAATGTCACGTACGTTTTATTCTGTCAATTAAACACTTCAGTAAATTGGCTAGCATAATGAGCATTTCAAGTTGTAATGATTATAGTTAAATTATGTTACAACATCCTTGCTGTACTACATAAAAATGCAACACATTTGATTCTAGGCTAGGAAGGTTGCCATGTTGACACCTAGCTCATGAATAGTTGGCAGATCTCTGCTCTGCAGTCAGGACAACATTTGATCTCAGTCTCCATCACTTTAGAAAGTGGGTCTCTGCAATTGATCCGTGACTATCCTTAAAAAAAAATAAACATCAAATTAGAACGGGCTGAATCATGATCTGCCAACCTCAACTGTATTCTTACTATGAAGTCTGGTTCGTTGAGAGAGGTGTCAATATGTTGCCATCATTGGGATGAATTCACTCCTCCAAGAGGGGAAGGGGCTATTAGCACTCATTCCATTGTGCCTAATTTTATATATTTTTTTAAACAGCTGCAGCAGTTAATGACTTGCCTAGTTCAATAGGATCAAAAATTCTGGAAGATCACATCAAAAAATATGATTTTGAGGAGGCAATAATAGGTTTGTGTTTTTTTTTACACCATTATTTCATTTCTACACAATTTCTTGTGTGTTGCTTACATGTATTTTATTAAAATATGGTATTCTAAAAAGTGTCAAAACTAATGTTTCAGGTATTGAGAAATCACAATAAGTAATTTTTGATTAGTGCAGAAACTTCATTCTTGTTCTCCTTAGAGTGGAAAAGGGTAAGAACAGATTTGATGGAGGACTTTCAAGCCATAAGATAGAGTAAATAAGTGTTCCCAAGGCTGGTTTGATACCCAGAATATTTATTAGTGCAGTGTCTGATTAGAATTTGGAAAGCATTGTCTGAGTGTGTGGTGGAAACAGAATCACTGGCTAAGAGTGTACTGGAAACAGACTCACAAGCAAAGAGTGTGGTTGAAATCGACATGAAGGCTGAGAGGGTAGCGGAAACAAATTCAGTGGTTGAGAGAGTGGTTAATACAGATTTGACACTAGTTTTCAAAAGGGAATTGAATAAATATCAGAAAGCACTGCAGGAAGGATTTCTCTTTTAAAGAGCTGATACTGATGTGATGAGCCAAATTACAGCCTTATGAGCTGTGCTGTTCTCCAATTCTGTGATTCCTATTGGCATAATTATTTTGAGACGCATATGCAAATCTGGGAGTACGCTGAGATCTGGGAAAATTGTGTGCAAATGAAAATTAAAGAACTCTGAAGAGTTGCAAGGGTTGGAGGCTGCTAGTGTTAGTGGTGTCACAACTAGTTAATAATTCTGTAATCCTTTAGTTGCCTCAACATAGTAAAAGTATTTATATGCTTCTATTTTCAGGGCTAGATTTTTTGACTGAATACCATTATAAAAGAAAAACTGAACCATTATATTTCTGTGAGCTATGCAATTGTCAAATGCCTCTTCAATGTGTTTTGGCACATATCTTTGGAATTAAACACAAGATGAATTATGTAGTAAGTATACAAAATGACAAATACACTCATCGTAAATGTAATTACACTGCATATTTTAAATTTTTTGTTTATATCAGTAGAAACCTTGCTCAGATATACCTTTTGTTTTAGCAAACTTGAATAAACTGCAAATACTGTTTTTTCTCTGAGTTGTACATTGTGAAGGTCAGATTTCTCTGGCAGTAATCTCAAGGAATACTTTGGAATTGGTATTTTAATGATTATTACTAATATTTGAAAATAATTGACAAAAAGAAATTAAATTTATTCTTTAAAAGGGTAAGCAATATAGTTAAAATTGGATAAGCAAATACAGTTAAAAATGTCACATGTGGACTCTGCATTGCTTCATTGGTTAATGATTTCCACTTAGTAATTGGGCATATTTGTGGTTTGTAATTTCTGCTCCACCATCACTTTTGTATAGTCAATAACACACTCATTTACCTTGTGGTATCCCGAGGTGTAAAGTTTCTGAACTTTTGCTGTGTTTCCTGGGAAGTCAAAGTCAAAGAACAAACAAAAAGAGTCCATTTTAGTGCAAAGTGATCAAAGTGGTCATAGCGTTGCTAAGCTGTAATGATTAGGGTTTTGTCGGTTGGTTCAAGAACTGAATGGTTGAAAGGAAGTAGCTGTCCTTGAACCTGGTGCTGTGGGACTTCAGGATCCTGTACCTCCTGCCCGATGGTAGCTGTGAAAAGATAGCATGGCCCGGATGGTGGGGATCTTTGATGATGGATGTTGCCTTCTTGAGGCAACGCCTCCTGTAGATACTACCAGTGGTGGGGAGGAATGTACCTGTGATGTATTGGGCAGAGTCTACTACTCTCTGCAACCTGTTACATTCCTTTGCATTTGAATTGCCATACCAGACCATGATGCAATAGCAGATCAGGATACTTCCAACAGTACATCTGTGGAAGTTTGTTAGAGTGCTTGATGACAAGCCGAACCTCTCTAAGAAAGTAGAGATGCTGGCATGCTTTCCTTATGATTGCATCTATGTGCTGGGCCCAGGGCAGGTCATCTGATATTTTAACGCCCAGGAATTTAAAGCTGCTGACTTCTCCACTGTCGAACCTCCAATGTAGACTGGTGCATGTTCGTCCTCCTTCCCCTTCCTGAAGTCAACAACCAGCTCTTTAATTTTGCTGACGTTGAGCGAGAGGTTGTTGTTGCGGCACCAGTCAACCAGGTGTCCGATCCCGCTCTGGTACGCTGACTCATCGCCACTTGTGACTCGTCCAACAGTAGTGTCGTCGGCAAATTTGAAGATGGTATTGGAGCTGTGCTTAGCCACAAAGATAGTCACTTCATGGAGAGTAGGGAATGTGAAGGGGGGCACGAAGGGGAGAGAAGGGTGGAAAGTAGGGTTCTCCCTAGTGCAGCTCATAATTAGTTTGAAAGGTATCAAGAGCATGCTGAGTGGTTTATTTTCTTAATTTTTCACTCAAAAATGTGTTCTGAGAGGATATCTAACAAAAGAGAAAGTAGTGGAAGATACAGGAACAGTCTCTTATCAGTTAACTAATGGCATTTGAGGAAAGTGTATTGAATGCTTTCCAGTTGTCATAATCTAGTATCTTTCAAATAATTGATAAAAATTTGGGTGTGATGCAAAATGCAGTGGAACTGAATATGGTTCTCTGCTCTGAATGGGTAGGCAATCTAATTATCTGTTTTGGGCATTGCTTGAGAAAATTCTCTATTCCTATAGGTCCTTAAAGATTTGCATCTTTTGAAACATTGTAAATGTATCTATAAAAATAAGGATTTTGAACCAATTTTGAGCAAAGGAGATCTTTTACAAGGTGGTGTGGTGGTGCAGTAGTTAATACTACTGCCTCACAACTCCAAGGAAATGGGTTCAATCCTGGCCTTGGGTGCTATCTGAGTGGAGTTTGCATAATCTCCCCATGACAATGTGGCTTTCCCTTTGGTGCTCAGTTTTCCATAGATGTGCTGGTATATTCATTGGCTATTGTAAATTACCTCTCGGTGCAAGTGAAGTGGTGGAAGGAAATAAAAAGGGAGCTGATGGGCATTGGACAGAGAGTAAATTGGAATGCTGCAGGAACTAAGGGGGAAAATGGAACTGATGGGATTGCTCTCTTGGGAGCTGGCATGGGCTGAATGGGCCAAATGACATTTTTTTTGTGATAATAAGCAAGCAATAAAGGTTGCTATGTTGCACAAATCGTGATTTATATTTGCCTTTGAATTGTGGATATAATAGTGTGTTAGTAATTAAATGATCAGCAATTGCAAGTTCTTATCCTGTCTCCTTCTACAAAGATGTGACTAGAGTTTGGAGGAGGCTGTCCAGATACTTTAACCTTTCCTTTTAGCGTTGGACTGCTTCTAACTCTCATGCTTGCTGGGATGAATCTGAGAGCGTGATTTAAGCTGGTGACACTTAAAGCGGAGGTCTGGGTGTCCACAAACCTATACTTTGTGTGATCTAGATCTGCAGCCTACTCTCCCATTGCTTCATCTATATTATCTACATTTAACTTTTGTGTTGTTTTAATAAATGCACAAACTTGTACTAATCACTGAAATACTAGACACCGTTTTAAAAACTTAATTTCCGTTACTTGCATGAGTCACAGGAAGAAAGTGGCAAAACTCCTTCCCTTTCAACACTGAATTTCCCTCTGACCATCTTCTAAAATTTACACTGAAGAAACATTCTGTTAAAGTTGTATGTGTGGATGATGTTGCTTGCTGTGATAGGATGGGGCAAGTTTTACAAGCAGATATAATGGGCTTTCTCAAGTTTTGAAGAAGGTTTATATGTTCATTTGAGCTGTTAAAGGGACCTAGAGGTATAGTTGGAGAATTCTTTTGTGTATGAAACCAGATTGCATCTAATGAGACTGTGTTTCGATCTGTATAAATATTAAGGTGACCTATTGGTGCCTTTGGCTTCAGCACTGTTGATTGAAGCAAGTTCAGATAATGAATATGGAGCTTTGAAAATAAAAGCATTTTAACCTGAGTGTGATCTCTGTCCCCAGCAGCCTTGCCCCATTTTCACAATTCCCTCTACGAACTGTGCCTGCCAGTAACAATTAAGGGGCTATATAAGTGAACTGTTTATTTTTCTTGATGTTCATATCTGGGATGTGGCCTAAGAAAATGTGTAGCTGTATAGTTTAAATCAAGCTTTTAAGCAGCTACTCTCAACAGTAGTTACTTGCAAGATAGCATCAAGTTAACCTGATGTGAGTTAACTCATTTAACAATGTCAAAGATTTGGTCAAATGTTGACCATGTTCGAATACCTAATTTTTGCAACCAGTGGTGATTTTTCCATTCACAAAGCACATTGTGTTTTTCAGAAAAGGAAGCATCCGGATTTATTGAAAGTAGGAATAGGAAAATACAAACAAATTGTCAAGAAAAAAGCAGCAGAACTTGAAAAGATTGATGGAAGAGGAAAACTGAAGGTAAGTCTGCAACATTAAGTGCTTATTATTATGGAAAGAGAAATCCATGACAAATTGTGTGAGACTAATTCCATCCACTTGCCTGAACACTGCACATAATGGAACCATATGTTTCATGACCTTGACATTCTACCTGATCTTGTGGTCTCTGACCTAAGCACACAAAAAATGCTAGGCTATTCAAACTCTTGCGCCAGATCTTCTATTCAGTGCAGTTTATCTTCTACCTCAGTGCCACTTTCCTATACTAACCCTATATCCCTTCATTCCCGTAATATCCAAAAATACCTCCATGTCTGTCTTGTATATACTGTGCTATTGAACCTCCACAGCCCTCTTGGGTAGAGGATTCCGAAGATTCACTACTTTTGGACAAAGAAATTCCTTCTTATTTCAGTCCTGAATGGCTCACTGTTTTTGCAAATGTAATACCTGCCTCTAGGCACCCTAGCCAAGGGTAACATCACCTACCCTGCATCTACCCTCTCAACAGTACTGTAAGAATTTTGCATGCTTCAATGAGGATCCAGTCTCCTGAGCCTCTCCATAGGATAACCTCCTCTCCACCCTGTTGCTCCACATTTCAGAATTCAGTCTAGTGAATCTGCATTGTGCTCAAATCCTTTTGCAAAGAAGGCCAGTATACTACTTGCCTTCCAACTTACTTGCTGTATCCATGTGTTAACTTTTCATGATTCTTACACAAGGACACTCTCTGAACACCAATTCCTTTCCATCTCACCTTTTAATTTCTGCTTTTCTTTTTTTTAACCATAATAGATGCCTTGCATTATTCCACATTATACTCTAATTTCACACAATCACTTTGCCTCTCTAGATCCACAGGAGGTCTACTACATTCTCCTCACATTCCACACTGTCACTCAGCTTTATACTTTAACAAACTTGGATATATTGCACTATTCCCTTATCTGATTTATTGTTACAGATTTTGAAGAGCAGAGCCCCAGCACTGACCCTTGCAGTACTTAACGAGTTGCAACGTAATAATGACCTGTTTATTTGTACTTTGTTTTCTGACCATTCTGATCATGCTTGATCCACATCAGTATATTACTACCAATCCCATGTGCTCCCATTTTGTTTAATAACCTCTGATGACACAATGGCCCTAATGCAGAAATGCCTTAAATTTAAAATCCTTTTCTTCGTGTTCAAATCTGTGCATTGCCTCATCCTTCCCTATCTTTAGAGCTTCCTCCAAGGACTTATACGGAAGGGTAAGGTGATGGCAGAATTTGAAGCTGAGAATATTTTGAAGTTGAGTGTTCTTAATGCAAGAACATAAGAAATAGGAGTATTAATAGGCCAGGTGGCCCCTTGAGCTCACTGCATCACTCAGTAAAATCAGCTGATCTGATCTTGGTTCCTTTTCACATTACTGCTTGTTCCTCATAACCCTTGTCTCCTGTCGTCCAAAAGTCTGTTTAACCTAGTTTTAATGACTCAGTCTCAATAGCTCTCTGAGATGGAAAATTCCAAAGATTCATCACCTTCTGAGAGGAGACACTCCCCATTAGTTCTGTCTTAAGTGGATAACCCATTATACTCCCTTGTTCTTGATTTCCACACGAGGAAGTGTCCTCTCGGCCTCTAACCTGTCAAAGCCCCTCAGAATCTTTTATGTTTCAAGAAGATCATAATTCAAAACTCCAGTGTCCAGGCATGTTAACTAGGAGAGATCATAGGATATAGGCAGCAGATTTTTGGATGAATTTGAGGATACAGATGGTGAAAGGCAGGAGGCCGGCTTAGGAATGTGATGTAATAGTCAAGTCTTAAGGTAATAAACGTATTGATGAGCATTTCAATGTCAAATGGTTTGTAAAAGTAATAACGATATTGAGGGCTAATAGAATGTTGGCTCTTACTTCAAGTGGTTGGAGTGTAAAAATAGGGAAGTCACAATAGACAGTCTAGTGTGACTAAATCTGGAGTACTGCAAACAATTTTGGTCCCATTTTTTGAAGGAAGGATATCATTTCAATGGAGGTGGTTCAGAGCAGGTTCATTAGGGTGATCCCAAGCATTGAGATATTGTTCTATGAGGAAAGGTTGAACAGGTTAGGATTCTACTGATCGAAGTTCAGAAGAATGAGAGACAATGGATTGGCATCATAGTCGGCACAGACATCATGGGCCGAAGGGGTTTTCCAAATGTGAGTAAATCCTGACCCTAAGGTCCTTTAATCATTTCCCTGCCACTGATGTAAGGCTGACCTATGATTTCCTGGTTTATCTCTGTTGCCCTTCTTAAACACAGGAACAACATTTGCTAATCTCTAGTCTTCTGGGATCTTGCCTGTGACTAAAGAGGATACTCCTTAATCCTACTTGCCAAGGACATTCCATGGCTCCAATTAGCCTTCCTAACTCCTTGTTTAACTTGCTTCCTATATATTCCTCAAGGTCCCTGTCTGATTCCACCTTCCTAAACCTTACATATGCTTCCTTTTACTTTTTGACAAAACTTACAATATCTCTTGACGTACAGTACAAGGTTTCCAAACCCTGCCATCCTTCTCTTTCAGCCTCACAGGAACACGCTGGCCTTTGAACGACTCCCATATGTCAGATGTAGATTTACCGTCAAACAGCCTCTCCCAGTTTACTTCCCCCAGTTCCTGCTTAATACTGTTGTATTTAACCTTCCCCCAACAAAACTTACACCCAGGAACCAGTCTCATCCTTATCTTTAACTGTCTTAAAACTTACAGAACTTGCATCTGTGCAGAACATTGGTCATGTTACAGCTGTACAAAATATTGGTTAGACTGCACTTGGAGTATTGTGGGGAGTTTGGGTCACCATACTACAGGAAGTATGTGGTAGCAATAGAGAGAGTGCAGAAGAGATTCATCAGAATATTGCCTGGAATGGAGTGCTGTAGTTATAAGGAGAGCAAAAACAATCTGCTGAAGGATCTTGACAGGCCCAGCAGCATCTATGGGGAGGGGAGGGGGCATGGAGAGGGGACAGAGCCAGAGCCAGGTGGGTGATAGGTGGAGGCAGACAAAGAAATGCCAGATGAAGGCAGGTTGGGGGGAGGTAGAGACAGCTGCTGGAGGATGATAAGTGGGAACACAAAGGTGGCAAAGGGGAGGGGGGAGATCTGGTGGGTAAAATGTGTGGGTGTTAGGTGGATGTAACCAGGATGGAGAGGCGGGCAAAAATAGGTGATGAGGGGTGAGGGTGGGTAGGGGTATAGGGAAAGGGGACAAAAATGGGAGGACCAGAGGTGGATCGGAAGGAGAGGTGGGGGAGGGGGGTGGGAACACAGGAGGTAAGGGTTACCTGAAATTGGAAAATTCACTGTTCATACCATTGGGCTGTGGACAACCCAGGGGAATATGAGGTGTTGTTTCTCTAGTTTGTGTTGGGCCTCACTCTGGCAGTGGAGAAGGCTGAGGATGGACAGATTGGAATGGGAAGGGGAATTGAACTGGCATGCAAACAGGAGCTCGGGATGACTGGACCAGGGAGTCACAGAGGGAGTGGTCCTGGCAGAAGGCAGAAGGCAGAAAAGGGTGGGGATGAGGAGATGTGGTTTGTGGTGGGATCTTGTTGCAGCTGGTGGAAATGACGAGGAATGGTGTGATGGATGTGGAGGCTAGTAGGGTGAAAGGCGAGGCCTAGGGAGATTCTATCTTTGTTCGGTCTGTGTGGAGGTGGGGTGAGAACAGAAGTTCCAGAAATAAAGGAAATGAAAGAGAGGGCTCCATTAACCGCACTAGCAGGGAAGCCACGTTTCCTGAATAAGGAGGACATTTCAGATATCCTGGAATGGAAGGCCTCTTCTTGAGAGCAGATGCAGCGGAGACAGAGAAACTGGGAGAAAGGGATGGCATCAAGAGACAGGGTGCAAATGAGATGCAGTCTAGGTAACTGTTGGAAGTCAGTGGGTTTACAGTAAATGTCAGTGGACAGTCCGTCTCCTGAGATGGAGACGGAGATCCAGATGAGGGAGAGAAGTGTCAGAAATGGTCCAAGTGAATTCATTGTGGTGGGGACGGATACAATTACAAAGTTTGTGGGATTTGGACAGGTACCTGGCATAGGCATAGAGGATACAGGCCTAATGCAGGCAAATGGGATTAGCATGGATAGGTATCATGGTCGGCATGGGTGAGGTGCGCTGAAAGGGCCTATTTCTATGTCGTACAATTCAGTGAAATGCTGAATTACCTTCTTTATTTCCCACTTCTTATGGTCTCTCCATTTCTGTTTCTGAATTAGGGAGGATATTTACTAATGCTTTAGATAAGTTCAGGTGTTTTTTGTTTGAGAAATTTGCAATTTTGATTCTTGGGCTTTGGATAAACTGTTTATTGTTCATCCTGAGCTGCTCTGAGAAAAACACTGGTTAGCTTTCTCCTTAAATTGTTATAGTGATAATGATATTCCATAAATATTTTTGGATAGGAAATTCTAGGATTTTGGTCCAGCATTGATAATGGAATGACAGTACATGTTCCAGGTAGGATGATGTGTTACATGGGCAGAATTTTGAGAGTGTTCCTGTTTTTCTTCTCTATTGTAGAAGTTGTCAGACTAGCAGGTACTGCTGAATGAAGTAAGCAAGAGCTGTATTCTTTTGGTAGAATGTACAGCAATGGGAAGGCCTCCAAAAGCTGAGGGAATCAATTAGGTATAATGCACTGTTGTGTCTATTATAGAGTCATAAAGTACTACAGCACAGAAACAGGCCCTTCAGCTCATCTAGTCCAGGCCGACCTAATCTTCTGCCTGGTCCTATCCAAACTTCTCTTAACTGTTACAATTGAACCCACACCTACCACTTCTGCTGGCAGCTTGTTCCACACTCGTACCACCCTCTGAGTGAAGAAGCTTCCCATCAGATTCCCCTTAAATATTTCACCTTTCACCCTAAACCTATATCCTCTGGTTTTAGTCTCACCCAACCTTAGGGCAAAAAGCCTGCATGCATTTACCCTATCTATACCCCTCATAATTTTGTATACCTCAATAAGATCTCCCCTCATTGTAGGATTTGGATTGCATCTACACTGGAGAGTGACCAGTAATGTTTGCACCACATAAATGTAAGGAAAATATCAAACAATCTCCCACCAAGCTTCATCAAAGCCACCATGACCAAGTTCCCTACCATCAGCATCTTAAACAGAAGTTCTCCTGCTCCAGATATATATCAATTCAATGGCCATCTCATTCAGTGAGATCTGAAGCATGGTGCATTTCACAGAATCCAAAACTAACTTGAATGAGCAGGTTATTGATATTTAGATGCTATTTACTGGCATATTTAGCAACTGTTACCATGATGGTGCAGCTGAATGAGATCAAGCTGATAAATAGTTTAGATTGCACTATTTTTTGTATAATTGGCAATTGATTATGCTGCATTGTACAGCACTACCAATCAAAGGATTCTTGACATTTTATCTGAGGGCTGAAATATGATTCCTCAGAAGAGTCACAGAGCTTAGTTTCCAAGGTGAAGGATGCAAAGATAAATAGAGTCATACAGATATTCGGCCCACCACGTTCACACTGTCTGGTGGGCACCCGTCTGTATTAATCCCATCTGCCAACACTTGGTCTGTAGCCTTCTGTGCCTAGGTGGTTCACCTGCTCGTCTAGACATTTCTTAAATGCTGTCCTGTCATCATTAAATATTTTATAATGGCATTTCCCCATGTATCTAAATTTGTGAATTGTGGAGCAGCTCTTTAAGAAGACTTTCCTGCATTACTATAACCTATTGAACCTGTACCTACTGTGCCATCTAGTGCCATCTTCACTGAAGTATTAAATTTTGTTTTGCTGAAAGGCAGAAGAGGAGCTATATAAGTGTCACTAATTGACTTCTATAAATTTGACATTTCAGTAGAATAGAATGGAATAACATTGTTTCTTCTTCAAAGTGACTTTTAAAAAAATTTCCAGGTGATCCGAGATTATGATGGACCTTCACTCAGTAAGAAGATAGCTGCAACAAAAGATGGTAAAATACCAACATTCACTGCTTTTGCTTTGGATAGTAAGAAGCATGCAAAACAATATGAAGGTGTCTGAACATTCCTTTATTTTAGAGATACTTTAGTTCTCATGATCCATCTCAGAGCATGTCCCATCTCCGTGTACCAAATTTTAAGTTTTACATAATTTTAAGAACAATTAGTATAATTAATGCTACTTTCATGTCTTTATCAAAGTGTACTTTTCTGAGTTTTTGTTGTGCAATGATCATCTGGGAGGGGGAAATGGCAGCAGTGTACAGACAGTAAATACAATGGCAGCCTGTTTTTGTACATCAATTATGTTTGCATCTGTAGTGGGGTAGTATTTAACCCTAGTTCCATCCATTTAGCGAGCTAGAGCTATCTGCTTCATTGTGCATGCTGATGTTTCTGCTTGAAGCTTTCAGGTTTTACTTGGCATATACTTTTCTGAAAGAGTAGATTTTAATTATCGGAAAGCATGTGCCCTCTTTTTAATTTTAGGAAGTCAACTACAAGACATGGAATACAGTAGTTTTGACCAAGATCAGAGCACCAGCATGGAAACCTCTTACTCTTCAGATCCTAAAAATAGAAAGCCGTATGCTAGCACAAGTTTCAAACCTTCTAGCAGAGTAACTTCCTCAAAAGGTAGGTTTGTCCATAACATTTTAATATCTTCTGACTCACAAAAGTCAAATACAGTACATTGTGCCACAGAGGAAAGCTTGCTATTGCAGGTTGTTATGAAGTGAGTCCCTTGTCTTAATTTGCATAGTGCAAGCCTGAAAATTCCATCAAGGTATATGTTCATATTTGCTAGAAAATGTTGCATACCAATACTGACTCATTTTATTAGGTCCTTGGCGTGCTTGTCCCAATAACTGAACAAAGACAAATATTTTCACAGAATAAGAATGCTAACTAATTTGGGATAGGTTATCTGCCAGGTATTTCTGGGTGAAATAAAGACAGAAAATGCTTAAAAAAAACTACAACCCAAAACTTTCATTGTTTCTCGTTCCACAGATACTGCCTGACCTGCTGAGTTTTTCCAACATTTTCTGTTTCTATTTCAGATTTCCAGCATCTGCAGTTTTTGTTTAACATTCATTTCTGGGTGAAGATGGTTCCAAATATTTTAGTCTTGACCTTTGCACTGGATTCTCTTACCTATGAAGCCGGGATGCTCATTGAACCACCTCTGTTATTTATTTTTAATTGTCTATGACTGTACATACCTCTAGATTTCACAGGATGAAAGAGCTTTTATATGATTGCTTCGATATGGGATTGTTTAAATCTATTCGTGCATGCTGTTTCTGCTCTTTAGCATGCATGCTGTGCTGTGGTTTCATTATCATCAACATCTCATGTTTGGGTGCTCTTGGTTCTACTCCTGGCATGTTCTTCTAAGCTCATTGAACCAAAGTTAGTCTTCTCACTTGATAGTAGTGGTATATGCAGGACCATGTGTGGTGGAATAAAATGCAGCTGCTGCTGTTTCACCACACCCTGTGGATATCAGTTTTTTGCTGCTAAATTTATTCTAAATATATCCTATCATGATGGAGGAAGTCAATAATGGATTACTGAGACTTCAGCATCACATGGACCTGTGCAGTGGTGACTCCTATGAACACTGTCCCACAAAATTAGAATAATGAAGACCAAATCAGTTAGGTCTGTGCTTGTGCCGGTTCTCTTCTGACCTGCACTGGCACTTCAGGACTCGGCTAAGTCAGTTAGTTCTGATAACCACTGTTCTACTCTTGGTGATACATTCTGCGCTCTTGCTTGCTCTCACAACTTCTTCCTAATGGATGTACCAATTCATCAGTATATATGTAGCAAAAAACTGCTCACCACTTCCAGGCCCAGCCCCAAGTACCTCTGGATTTTAAGTTGAGCACGATACACTTTAAAATGTAGTTGAAGATGGCTGAAATGCAATTTTGTCATTTTTATATTATTATCCTCTCCAATTTCTTTGTCTTGTTAATTAGCCTGTCCTCTCTCCTGCTTGTGATAAAAGGTGATAAAGTATCTACAGAGCTGTAGGAAACTTACAAAATGAGATTAATTTAAAAAAATACACAAGAAAAAGGGCATTGAATTTTAAGGGAGTGAGAAATAATCAAAAGGAGTTGCAAAAAGTAAGCATTTATGAATTCAAATTTAACATGAATTGCCAAAGTTAATATTGTGATCAAAAACCCTGATTTTCAAGCAGGATGTCATTCGTAACAATCATTCTCCATCTTCAAGTTGTATGTTGGACTTTTTTGTTAACTTTGGAATCCCTGGATCTTTCATTTATGTTTATGCTATCTGATATTTTCAGTGTCTCTTTAAGTTACCTATTATACAAGTCTATGGAGTTAAATTACATTATTGCAGCCTGAACAAATTTCATATACCCATCACTTGCACAATCAAATCCTTGTTGGTTATTGCCCTCCAATTTATTGACATTAAAATATTTGGCAATCTTCACATGCTTGCTTGCTCCCTTTCCCAAACAACTTGGTAGCTTTCTTCAGTTTAGCGTTGCAGCATTACAGCAGAATACTCTGGCTACCACTATTCAATGTGGTTGACTCTAAACTGCCCTCTGAAATGGTTTAGCAAGCCTTTCAGTTGTAATAAACCACTGGAAAGCCACAAAGAGACAAAACTGGATGAATCACCCAGAATTGACTAGGTACGGGAAACAACAAAAACTGCCCTACTGACCCTATAAAGTTCTCCTCAGCAACATCCGGGGACTTTTGCCAAATTTGGGACAGCTATCACAGACTAGTCAAGCAACAGCCTGATACAGTCATACTCATGGAATCATACCGTGCAGTCGACATCCTAGACACCACCATCTCCATCCCACTGACAGGACAGACCCACCAGAGTGGCAGCACATTGGTATCTAGTCAGTAGGGAACTGCCCTGGGAATCCTCAACATTGACCCCAGATCACATGAAATCTCATGGCATCAGGTTTAAACTCAAGCAAGAAAATGCATATTACCACCTGCTGTTCCCCCCTCAGCTGATGAATCAAGAGTACTCTATGTAGAACACCACTTGGAGGAAGGACTGAGAGTGGCAAAGGCTGAGAATGTACTCTGGGTGGGGGACTTCAATGTCCATCACCAAGAGTGGCTTGGTAGCACCACTACTGACCCAGCTGGCTGATTGTTAAAGGACATTGCTGCTAGATTGGGTCTGTGGAAGGTGGTGAGGGAACCAACAAGAGGAGGAAAAAAACCTACTTGATCTCATCCTCATCGGTTTACCTGTCGCAGATGCATCTGTCCACGACAATACTGGTCGGAGTGACCACCACATAGTCCTTGTGGAGGTGAAATCTCATCATATGGTGTGGCACTATCACTATGCTAAATGGGGCAGACTGTGAACAGATCTAGCAACTTAGGACTGGGCAACGATGAGGTGCTGTGGGCCATCAGCAGCAGCAGCAGAATAATACTCAACCACAATCTGCAACCACATGGCCTAACATTTCCCCTGTTCTGCCATCACCATCAAACCGGGAGATCAACCCTGTAGCTGTGACACTTTACTCTGTACTCTGTTATTGTTTTTACCTGTACTACCTCAATGCACTCTACTAACTCAAAGTATCTGCAATGTGTAATGAATTGATTTGTACGAACAGTATGCAAGACAAGTTTTTCACTGTACTTTGGTACGTGACAATAATAAACTAATACCAATACCTTCAATGCAGGAGAACATGCCAGGAGCAGCACTAGGCATACCTCAGAATGAGGAATCACTCTGGTAAAGCTACAAAATAGGACTACTTGCATGCTATCAACATAAACAGCATGCAATAGATAGAGCCAGGGGATCAGATCTAAGCTCTGCAGTCCTGCCTCATCCAGTTTTGAATGGTGGTGGACAGTTAAACAACTCACTGGAGGAGGCGGCTCCACAAATGTCCCCCTTATCAATACTGGGCGAGCCCAGCCGATCAGTGCAAAAGAGAAAGCTCAAGCATTTTCATGAACCTTCAGCCAGAAGTGCCAAGTGGATAATCCATCTTGCCTCTTCCAGTGTCCCTGGCATGATAGATGCCAGTCTTCAGTCAATTCAGTTCACTCCATGTGATATCAAGAACTAGCAAAAAGACATTGAATACAGCAAATGCTGTTGGCCCTCACAACATTCCAGTGAAAGTACTGAAGACTTGTGCTCCAGAACTTGCTGCACCCTTGCCTGAGCTGTTTTAGTACATCGACCCAACAATGAGGAATGTTGCTTAGGTATATCCTGCTCACAAGGAGGATAAATCCAACTCAGCCAATTGCTGCCCCATTAGTCTACTCTCAATTATCAGCAAAGTAATGGAAGGGATAATTGATAGAACTATCAAGCAGCACTTGCTTAGCAACAGCCTTCTCACAGAAGCTCAGTTAGGATTCCACCAAAGTCATTCAGCTCCTGACCTCATTACAACCTTGGTCCAAACATGGACAAAACAGCTGAACTCCAGAGGTGAAGTGAGAGTAACTGCCCTTGATATCAAGGCAGCATTTGATGGAGTATTGCATCAAGGAGCCCTGGCTAAACTGGAGTCAATGGGAATTGGCGGTGGGGGTGGGTTTCTCCACTGGTTGTTGTATCTAGTGCAAAGGAAGATGGTTGTGATGGTCAGAGGTCAAACATTTAAGCCACAGGATATCTCTGCAGAAGTTCCTCGGGTTAGTGTCCTTGGCCCAACCATCTTCAGCTGCTTCATCAATGACCTTCCTTTAATTGCAAGGTCAGAAGTAGGGACGTTTGCTGCTGGTTGCACAGTGTTCAACACAATTCACAACTCCTCAGATAATGAAACAACCTACAGCCAAATTCAGCAAGACCTGGACAATATCCAGGCCTGGACTGATAGATGACAAGTAACATTCGTGCCATACAAGTGCCAGGCAATGACAATATACAACAAGAGAACATCCAGCTCTCACTCCCTGACATTCAATGGCATTACCATCACTGAATCCCCCACTATCAATATCCTGGGGCATGGGGGGTTACCATTGACCGGAAACTGAACTGGAGTAGCCACTTACACAATGTGGCTACAAGAGCAGTTCAGAGGCTAGGGACCCTGTGGTGAGTAACTCACCTCACTCCCCAAAACTTGTCCACATCTACAACAGTCAAGTCAGGACTGTGAAGGAATATTCCCCACTTGCCTGGATGAGTGCAGTTTCAACATCACTCAAGAAGCTCAACACCATACTGTATAGAGCAGCACAGTAGCTTGAAAGAATAAAAAAAAATTCCTGACTGCAATTCAATTTTCAGTCTCTGTTGGCAGCACCGTTAACAGCAGAACCTCAACCATATATTCTGAATGTTGGAGTATTCTCTTTAAACTTGGATACCGTTGAAGAACTGATGGCAGAGTAAAAATGGCAGATGCTGGAAATCTGAAATAAAAATGCTGGAAACTCTCAGGAGATCAGGCAACATGTATGGAAAGAGAAACAGTTAACATTTCAGGTCCGAGATCCTTTGCAATGGTTCTGACAGAGTCTTGGACCTGAAACATTAACTGTTTCTATTTCCATATGGCAGCTGGAATATCATGTGCAGTTCTCGTTGACGTACTTACAAGAAGGATGTGGTTGAACTGGAGAAGGTGCAGAGGAGATTCATCAGGATGTTGTCTGGATTGGAACATTTCATTTGTTAGGAGAGAATGGACAGGCTGAATTTTGTTTTCCTTGCAGAAGGCATAGATAGGGTCGATAGTAAGAAATTTTTCCTCATGGCAGAGTTGTCTCAAAGCTTAGGTTTAAGGTGTGGTGTCAAAGGTTAGAGGGGATCTGAGGAAGAATTTTTTCACCCAGAGGTTGGTTGCATTCTGGCATACTGGGCTACAGACCAAATGCTGGTAAATCGGATAAAATACATGAGGCATAAAATAAACTGCTAGAAGAACTCAGCAGGTTGAGCAGCATCTGTGTCCTGATACTGGGTCTTGACCCGAAATGGCGACAGTTCCTTCCACCCCCACGCGCTGCCCCCCCCCCACCCCACTGCTGCTTGACCCACTGAATTCCTCCAGCAGTTTTTTTGCTCCAGATTCCAGTATCTGCAGTGTCTTGTGGCTGCATAAAAATACATAGGTACTTGATGTATAGCATAGACATCCTGAAGGGCCTGCTTCTGTGCTGTTCTGTACTATATTGAGCAGGAATGGAATGCAGTATTTGATATACCATGTGAAAAGATTTCAACGATGCAAGTTTTCATATGTCTCAGAATGATTGTTTGCCTGCCAACCCATCTGTTGCCTTCGATCCGTTTTAGCAATCCTCAGGTTTACAAAAATAAGGTACCTTCAAATAATGCATTAATTAGGCAGTTAGGTGGCATATGACTGAGCCAATGAAACAGGAGTGATTAAAGTCTGAAAGAGAGGTGTTTGAGAAGCATAAAACTATAAATGCTGGAAATCTGAAATGAAAATGCTGGAGATAGCAAGTCAGAGAAACAGTAAATTTTTCACATCAATGATCCTTTATTAGATGAATTGGTGAAATGGTAGTGGTCTTAAAAATAAGGATGTGATTTTTAATTTTGTGCTGTACGGCAATTGGAGACTAATTAGGTGAGTAAATAGTTTTTCTATACAGGATGGAATTTGGGCAGCAGAACTGAAATTTATGGCAGGTTTTAAGAAATGGTGCCTTACACTAGGCCAGATGTATCACCAGTACATGCAATATGTATTATTTTAAAATGTGGGATGCTAATAACTTTTCACAACAATAAATTCGATTTCAGCTGAATCTTGGTCAGATCCCAAATATTCTCGATGTGAGCCCTCAACAAGTAAACATGTCGAGACTAGGAAAAGAGAAAGTTCTAAAGGTAGTGCAAAATTTTCTGACTATTTATTATTGTTAGATATTTAAATATTTGTTTTATCAAATCGTTAAGGATTTAATCAAAATCTGCACAAAAGTATAGTTAGCCTTGTGGGGTATGTGTGTGCTGTTCTGCTACAAGACCATGAATACTGGCATACCATTATTACCAGGTGGAGGGAAGCTTTCTTTTGTGCATCCCTTAGCAGTTGGATAGCTGGAGAATTACAATTTTGTTTATCAGCCTTAATCAGTATCATCTGAATTTTGTACATGTATGGCAGGATGAAGAGCCTCCTGATATGCAACATTTCTGTGACATTCCAGTATAAGAATCGACTAAAAGTTTTATTTCAAGCATAAAATGGTTATTATAAATTTTTTATACCTGTAGGTTGTTAGAATAATGCTTCAGTTGGATATTCACCTTTCTATAATGTTTTTCTGAAGATATCAGACATTCTGGAGAAGATTGGCGAGATGAATGGGAACAATCTATTAAACGGCCAAAATCAACAAAGGAGGATAGAATGGAAAGAGAAAAATCTAAGCATTTTGACAGAGATCAGGACCGGAGACAGGAAAGCAAATGGGACTCTGGAGAAAAATACAAAAAACAAGATGAGTCCAGGTAATACATTGGGAAAAAAAACATGAGAATCAGAATTGTACAGTACAGAAATGGGCCCTTTCGGTCCATGTCTTCCATGCCAACTGCTGTGCCTATCTAGTGTTAGGCCCATATCCCTCTTTGCCTTTCCAATCCAAAGACCTGTCCAAATCTTCCTAATTATTTCTCCATCTACCACCTCCTCTGGCAGTTCGTTCCAGATATCCACAGCTCAGATGAGATTAGTTTGGTGGGCACCATGGTTGGCATGGACAGGTTGGGCCAAAGGGCCTGTTTTCATGCTGTATTACTCTATCACTCTGTGACTCTCTCTCTCTATTGCTACAACATCCTACCTGTAGTGTGGCAACCAGAACTGCACACAATACTCCAACTGTGGTCTAACCAATATTTTGTGCAGCTGTAATGTGACGCTCAACTCTTGTACTCAGTGCCTCGCAACCCCATCCACCTGGGGTGCCATTTCCAGTAAGCTATGGACTTGCACCGCAAGGTCCCTCTATACATCAATGCTCCTAAGGTACCTACCATTTACTCTATATGTCCTACCAGAATTTGTCTTCCCAAAGTTCATTACCTCACACTTCGAGTCATAGGATCATACAGCATGGTCCATGCTGACCAAGATGCCCATTTGCCTACATTTGGCCCATATCCTTTTAAGCCTTTCCTATCCACATACCTGTGCAAATGTCTTTTAAGTGTTGTTAATGTATCTGCCTCAACCACTTCCTCCGGCAGCTCATTCCATATACAGACCATCCTCTGGGTGAAAAAGTTGCCCCTCAGGTTCCTATTAAGTCTTTACCCTCTCACCTTAAACATATGTCTGCTAGTTCTTGATTCCCCAACCCTGGGAAATAGACTGTGTGCATTCACCCTGACCTTTGTGCGACTCTACACCCACCAATGTGGTTGACTGGGATCAGCTTATTTTAATTAGCGATGGGCAAAAAGTGTAGGCTTAGACATCCACGTTTTGCAAATGAATACAAAAATGGTCAGGCAGCTGATAGAGAGGCAGAAAAGAAATTAGGACTTGAAGTTAAAACCATTTCTACAAATGCTGTCTGATCTGATAACTGTTTCCAATGTTTTCCATTTTTATTTCAGAATTCCAGCATCTACAGATTTTTGATTTACATTATCCTGTAGATGTTCCCTGACTTCTTGAGCATTTTCTGTTTTCATTGATTTTTTTTCATCTTGATCAATGAAACAGCTTTCCTTTCCAAAAATGATATGAAATGAGACCGAATAATCTTTCCTATTAAATTTCTCCAGTGTAGGATAGGAGTCTTCAGACAGGTGGCTCTCCTAATTTGAATGGATTAGATGTGTGATGAAACAAAAATTGAGGAATTGGTGAGATTGAGGGGATTTGAAAACATGGGTAAAAAATTCAAAATTGAGATATTGCCTAAATGCAAGTCTGTATGGGTCAGGAAGCACAGAGTTGATGACTGGAAGGGATTTATTTCAAATTGGAGATTTGAATGACTTTAGATTTAAGGAGAGTAGACCAAGGAAGGCTGACCAGAAATGCATCGGAATAGTCAACTGTAGAAGTTGTTAAGCAGCCAGTGAAGTGAGGCAGTAACAGTGTCAAGAGATCTTGGGGAAGTGGAAATAAATTGACTTACTGATGGCATGGATATATGATCTGGTACTCATGCCAGGATCAAATGCAACTGTAAGGTTGTGAACAGTTACAAGGAGAGGAATGGAGGCTTTGGGTAGGTAACAGATTTTGTGATAAGTCTGTGGATGATAGCTTTGGTCTTCCTGATATTTGGTTGGAGGATATTTTTGACCAGTGAATATTAGACAAGCTCTATGACAATTTATTTCAGTAATGGAGTAGACCAGAGAGATGATGGAGAGAAAGAACTAGGATTCACAGCAAACATGTGGAAACTAATGCCGTATTTTTGAAAATGTTGTTGAACAATATCATGTGGATGAAACGTAGGAGGAGGCCAAAGGTAGATCCATTTGGGGCATCAGAGGTGAAAGAGTGGTTAGCGGATGAGAAGCCTTCACTGTTAATTCTTTAGTTACAGTTAGGTAGATGGGAATGGAACACAGACGAATGCTACCAGTGAGTATATTGGCATTGGAAAAGATTAGTGTGGTGGTTGAAGTAATTTTTATTTCTTTGATGAATATCTTATTCTCATATCCCCATGATTCAGTAGTGAAATGGTCACTATCAGAGCAGTAGATTTTTACTTTCTCATTTAAGTACACAGAGAAAAAAAATATACAAAATTCTAATGAAAGTAATTATCTATCTAATTTTTTGGAAGTAGTGTGAATGAGTTCTTTATGTCCTGACTCAACCCAATATTCACGTGGTAAATTAAGCACCTGAAAATGAATGTGCTTTTCTTTACAGGAGGTATCAAGATGATGACCACAGAGGATATGATACTAGTTATCAGGCACCAGAAAAGGTACAACTGACATTCAAGCAATGCAATTACATTTTGTCTTAAAAGAAGTCTTGTATCTGAATAGGTTTCTTAGAAGCAACTGTTGAAATATAATAAAATACCCTGTCAGTTTATTTTTAAGACAAGCTAATCTGCATTCATCTCTCTCTCCATCTTTGAACATTTACAGCTGTCTTTACTGCCACATGTTCTATTTTATGCTTTAGTACCACTAACAATTTATTATCTGGAAAGCAAAATACAACAAAGACAAAGTCAGCAATTAAAAGCAGAAAATGCTTGAAATATTCAACAGGTTAGGCAGTGTCCATAGAGAGAGAGGGTTACTATTTCAAGTTACTTACCTTTCATTAGAATTAAAAGCAATTAGAAATCAGACATGTTTTAAAGCTACAGCTTAAAGGATATTTGATATCTAACTTTTTTGTTCTGATGAAAGGTCATTGACCTGATATATTAACCCTGCTTCTCTCTATTGATGCTGTATGACTTGCTGAGTATTTTCAGCATTTCCTGTTTCTATGGCAGTTCAGTAATGTGTTTTTTCTAAACGTTACTGTAGTATTTTTTTTATTGTTTTGCTCTTATGTGGATAGGACACTGGATCTCAGATGTGCTGAATTTACTAAGTTTGTACTGTAGACTCTCACTGATCATTCTCCTCATATGACTTTGCCATCTTTTTACTTCTTTCCATTTCCAATTTTAGGCTTCCTCCATCCATACTATAATCCATCAAGATGCTGCAGCCTTCCTTCTCTCCTACACCTATCCCAGTCTTGAATTCACCAGTGAACAAGCATTAGCTGCCCTTTCTGCTTTCCCTAGAATGTAACTGATTCCATAAGAGCAGCAATACCTGCTTCTCTTTGCTTCACTATTGCTATCATCAGGCTGCTTCAGAACTAACCTTGTTATCCATTTGTTGTTCAACCCACTCCAGTGAATTACATTGGTATTCCTTAATCCAATTGGTCTTCACATCCTCCAACTTCATGTCAGTGTGGACTGTACTTGATATTGATTCCATTTGAATAAAATCTCTGGCAGAGTAACTTGTAACCATTTTTTTTGGGTAGAGATCTTGTTCTTTCACTCCACTTTCCATTTACTTATGACCCACCATCATCAAATCTACCTTCTACTTTTTTGTTTTAACTACTTTAATCTTTTTTCCTTTTAAATAATTCACAACAATTTCTCTTGCTTCTGATTCCAAACATCCCTTTTGGGTTTTGTTGGCTGAAAATGAGCTCCGAGGCTGTTTTTTTTTCAGACAATAAAAAAAATCAAAATCTGAAACTGACATGGTCATATGACATAGGTGACAGTAAGTTTTTTAATAGGTGAAAGCAAACCCCCTCAGAGACACATGTCAATGATGGCAGCAGCCAGAATTTGTTCTACATGGATAAACCTCATGTCACAGAAAGAGTGGTTGTTGCAGGGCCGGTCTCTTCACCCTGAGCGGGACACTTCTGGTCGCACATCCCTCAAACTCCCTTTGCCCCCGAGCAAGTTATCCTAGACATCTCCCCATCAGTTCTTGCTAGCCCTTGGGCACGGGGATGGTCTAAAGAGTTATAAGTAACACCAAACCCAAGTTAATTTTATTTAGATCTGTGTTTTAAGCTGTCAATATAAGACCAAAAAAAATCATTCATCAAAGAAAGTTTTAATATCTAAGTGTAGTTAATCTGTAAATTCTAAATTAGCACCAGTGTTGATACTGGTAACACTGGTCTTAACAGGCACAGCAAAAGAAAATATTTTCATTGTATTTTACAGTATATTCCATCGAGACCTGAAGATATAGTTAAGAAGGAAATTTTGGGATTTTTGGTAAGTTCAGAATATTAAAACTTCTGATTTTCTTATGTAACTTAAAATCTACAGAGTAAAGACAAGGAGTTTTATTTTACAATAAACAAACTGCAGTCGATCATCAAAAATAATGCATATTTATAAAATCTCCCAAAATTAGAGAGAAATTAGATTTTCACTTTCTAGCTTTTGCTGTTTTGACAAAGATGATGAAAATTACTGAATAAACAATTGTCAATTTACCAGCAATCAAGCACCAAGACAAAACTGTAGAATTCAGTCCTTTCTGAAGCTGCTAATTGTACCTTTACCATTACCAAAAATTGTAATGCAGTATTGGTTTTTAGACAGCTGTTACGTTAAAGTTACTTCTGGCAAAATTGTACATACTAGAGCTCACTGTCAACCAGAAAATGCTGTACATATATGTGACTGTTGGTTAAAAAAAATAACGAAGAGTAAATGGCAGTCTCTATTTTCATCTGAACAGCCTTCAAACACAGCTGTATATTGGACTGAAGCTACAACTCCCCTAATTAAAAGTACATGCTTTGTAACAGTGTGAGGTACCTCATTAATGCATGACATCATTGTGACAAATTATAGTATTTAGGTATATTGTATCAAATAAAATAACTCATTCTGTTGGCTAACTCCTGCTAGATGGATATTATGGTTATTGAGAATTGCTTGAAGGATATGTTTTCTGTCTGAAAACTAACATAACATTTGGCATGTGAGAATACCTATGCCACATTAACTGAAATAATCTTATTTTTTAGATACTGGTTAAGAGAGTAAGTGGTATCCAGCTTATGGAAAATAAGTTTCACAATATGTGTGCAGCTTTTTCTATTAAAAGAACATTTTTGCACATAATTAACATATTCTTTATACTGGAACTGCTTTATATTATTTAAAGGTATGCTGTTTAGCTGAGAACTTCAGAAATATATTCATCCATAGGTTCATTTCAGGTAGAACACATGTGCCTTTTTGAATTATTTTATGGATCTACCTGAAGATGAACTTGAGGCATATCAGAAAGCAGGTTGGAGTGTACACCTTCGACAGAACCTGCCTGATTGTCATTCTGATGTTCGCTCTGCCTGAGTTTTTTTTAGTGTAGATATGGTCCACGTGGAATCTTTTTGTTGCATTTGTATCCTAAAAGGTTTCAATTTCCTCAGAAGTGCATTTCATGGGCATGTCAGGCCATTTGCAAAGGTGCACATTTTATTTTGAAGTGTTAAAGTGTTTGGGGAAAGTAGTTTGATAAGTATTAATTTGGCTTGGAACTAATCTATCCTATATTTTCAGGCCAATTTTAAAGTTATTAATGATACAGATGCCAGATACGTGAAGGGGATCATGTACAAGCTCAGCAATCAACTCCTGCAATTTGGTCAAAGGGCTTTGCAGTTGACGGTAAATATTTTAAAGAGAATTTAATTTTGTGTAATCATTAGCCTTTTCCAATTTCTCATGCATTTCTTTCTTAAAGGTAGTAACCTAGATCAAGATGCAGTCCCATTACCTGTACCTGCTTAAATGGACATTTTTCATATGTGATGTTTCTCATTCTGCAAAGTAGGTCAATAGATTTTAATTAGCAAAGCCTATCCACAAGGCGCACACAGACTTTGAGTGGGGCCAGCGCATTGAGAGGCAAGATAGAGAAACTGTGATCCCATAATTTTTGAATAAGGTGTTTTATTTACTGATTAGCTAGAGGCACTAAAGCATAATGCAGTGTCCTGCACCACATTGGCTTAGATAAGCTAAAACATCAATAAACATGAATTCTGTGCCAACATCTCCAGCACAGAGGCCGTAGTTACTCTCAGTTGGCTATGTGGGACAGGCCAGGTTGGTTACGCACCTCTTACCAGACCTCCAAAACAGACACTCTGTTCTGAGCTTTGTCATGAGAGGAGATTACTGACCTTTTAGAAGTATATAAAATTATGAGAGGTGTAAATAGTTAGATTCTTTTTCCCATGGTGGAAATATCAAATATTAGAGGGCACAGTTTTAAGGTGAGATGGGGAAAGTTTAAATGAGATTTACAAGGCAATTTTTTTTTTTTAAGAGCATGGTAGGTGCCTGGAATCTGCTCCCAGAGAAAGTGGTAGAAGCAGATACGATAACAGTGTTTAAGAGACATCTAGATAGACATGTGAATAAGCAAGGAAAAGAATGATACAGACCATGTGCAGGCAGATGGGATTGGTTTAAATTGGCATCGTGGTCAGTACAGATATAGTGGGCTGAAGGGCCTGTTGTGCTGTATTGTTCTATATTCGATGCACCAGTTTGACAGAGGAAAAGATTCAAGGATATCCTTAAAACTTTCTTGAAGAAGGTTTCACTGATCCCTTGATACCTCTGGCCCAAGGTGGAGAAGGAACAATAAGAATGGTATTGAGAACTTCCAGACCATGCATCAGGAGCAGACAGAAGCCTCACAAAATACTCACCTGCCTGCTCCTTCACTTCAGAACTCAGAAAATCAGAACTCCTCGATCATGAGTAATTGCCTCAGAAGAGGAGAAGAAACGAGGATAGAACCTAATATATAACCTTTTGATCCATGTAGTTCCCCAATGAGCTGTTCAGCTTGTCTGTCTGCTGAGTTAATGTTAGGGCCTTTTCCTTTTTTTTATTGTATTTCCCTTCCTCCTAATACAAATGCAGCTATTTGGCAAAATCTGTAATTTATTTGGCTTTCTCCTTTTCTTATTCCTCTCCTCTCCCCAAGGAAACATGCTCTTGTAATAAAAGCGGAAAATGCCAGAAATACAGAATAAAAGGTCATCAACCTAAAACATTAGTTTCTGTCCATAGTTGCTGCCTTACCTGTTGAAATAAAAGCAGAAAATGCTGTAAATGTTCAGCAGGTCAGGCCGCATCTGTGGGAAGAGCAACAGTCAAAGTTTTGGGTCAGAGACCCTTTGTCAAACTGGAAAAAAAAAGCTTGTAAAGCTGCAGGGAGGGGGACACCTCTGATGGAGTAAAACCATGGTGACCAAAACTGAACAAGATTATCTAGTCAGTGAGTGAATAGGAGCAGAGGGTGAGAATATAGACAAAAGAACCTTGATAAAAGATTGGGAGAGTTGTGAAATGCAGAGCAGAAGGGAAAACCCAGTAGGTCAGGCTGGGCAAGTCCTCTCCTCCCAGTGAGGGAAAAAAAGGAAGGAAAACGAAATGATCTAATATCACAGATAGATGACTGATATAGAACAAGAAATTAGGTTAACTGAAGTTGTAGAATATTGAGTCCCGAAGAGCACAGTGTGCCCAGAGGAAAGTTGAGGTTCTCTTCCTCAAGGTTATGTTGGGCCTCACTGTGATAATATAGGAGGCCACAGACCGATGGGTCAGAGTGGGAATGGGATGAGGAATTAAAGTGGCAGGTAGCAGGAAGCTTAGGGTCGCCCGGGGAACTGAATGCAGTTGTTTTGCAAAGCAATCACCCAATCTTTCTTTGGTTTCTTTAATGTAGAGGAGACCATATTGTGAACATTGAATGTGGTACATTAGATTGGAATAAATGGAATTGCTGCTTGACTGGAAAGGCTGTTTTGGTCCTTGTATGGTGGGAAGGGAAGAGGTCTGTATCAGTCATCCATCTGTGATATTAGTTCAGCTTGATTTTTTTCTTTTTTTTTCCTCGCTCTGGAAGTGGAGGATATGTCTAGCCTGCTCTGCATTTCGCAACTCCCACATTCGATTTTTTTCTAGGTTCTCACCTGCTTCCATTCATTCATTGACCAGATAGCCTTGTTTACAGCTTATCTGCATGGTCACCCTGGTTTTACCTTATTAGAGGCATCCCCTTCCTCTGCTTACCCTGCAGTTTTTGTCTAGCAGCATTGTCTAGCCTGCTCTGCATTTCGCAACTCCCACATTCGATTTTTTTCTAGGTTCTCACCTGCTTCCATTCATTCATTGACCAGATAGCCTTGTTTACAGCTTATCTGCATGGTCACCCTGGTTTTACCTTGTCAGAGGCATCCCCTTCCTCTGCTTACCCTGCAGTTTTTGTCTCCTTTTCAGTTTGGACAAAGGGCCTCCGACCTGAAATGTTGACACTTTTTCTCTTCCCGCAGATGCAGCTTGACCTGCTGAGTATTTCCAGCATTTTCTGTTTTAGATTTCCAGCATCTGCACTTTCTTTCATTTTTAATTGTGTTTGTGTAGCCAGGTTACTATTATTCTGGCTGCTAATCCTTGGATTAATATTTGCATCTGTTTCTGTTTACATTTTGTGTGATGTGTATGTATTAGAGTCCCTAGTACATCTGATAATGAATAGATTTTCTTCTTTTGTTCAGGGTTCTGCTGATAAATTAATTGAAGAAACAAAAAATCCCAGTTCGGCTGATGAGCATCCCAGATTTGAATCTCGTAGGGCAGGAATTTTGGGGAATTTCCCAGGTAATTTGGGTTTCAAATTGATGGTAAAGTGGCCCTTTGCTTTAGGATTGAATGTGCTAAACTTTTTAAGGAGCCTGTTCCAGTGTAATTGGCCATTAGCAGCAGAATTGAATTCCATCAAAAGCTGTAAACTTGTGGTCCAGCATGTCCTTCAGGTGAGGTGTAAGGTAACTATGTGAGGACATTTAAGAGTGGCATACCTAAAGACAAGTTGCCTGCCTGACAAAGCTGTGATAAAGATGCATGTGGATGCTGTACAGTGAAGGCACCATTTTGAAGACAGATAAGCAGTCCTGTAATTTATGGATTAGATTATGTTCTGCATGTACAGTATGCCTTACCTGTCATAAATGGTGGTGGATGAATTAACTAACTGGAAGAGCAAAAATATCTCCATCCTGAGTGAAGCTGGAGCCCATTACACTTGCATGAGACAAGGCTGAAGCATTTTTGAGTATCTTCAGCTAGAAATGTTGAATGAATTAACCATGAATGGTCTAGTTTTGAGCTTCCCTTCATTACAGAATCCAATCTTCAGTCATTTCAAAGAGCTAAGCACACAGGACACAGCAGAAGCTGTGATCCCTGGAAATGTGTGGCAGTTGTGAACACCTGTCCTCTGAAAATAACCTAGCTGATAAGCAGTAGTAATATTCATGCTACTCAAGTGGCAGGCAATGACCGTCCCTAGTAAGAGAGTATCTAGCCACCTTCCCGTGACATTCCATTATTATTTGGTTATTTTCATGTTCTTGCAAAATTTAAGTATCGTAAATACAGGCAAAGATCAAAATTCATGGCTGTCTGTTGAACCAGCATCGCATTCATGCTTTGTATCTAAATTGGAGTTAACCTTATTTTACAGCTCAATCTGCAGTACAAAATGCAGCTACATCAATGTCATCAATACAAAACAATCTTTTGACCCCATCGCTACTGAATTCCTTCCGTGGAATGGATGTAAATACAATTACCAGTACTCTCACAAGATTAGCTGCCAACAACCCCGCATTTGAAGGTAAGCGACCTTTTAGAGTGTATATTAATTAAAAGTAAAAAGCTCTTAAGTGTATTCTTAAGTGCTTCACAACCTGTTTTTATGGTGGAAAATACAACACAAATTTCCACAAACAGTAGTGAAATAAATGCTCAGTTTTGGTGTTAATTGAGGAATAAAAACACTAATGCAGGGATGTTGATGTCTCTGAGAATCTAATGTGGATTAGTCCTGGACTGCATTTCATTCAACATCCAAAGTAGTATTGGAGCATATAATATTAATTTTAAATTGTACAACCTTTGCTTTATCTATAGTCCGTGTTTCAGGAAAGGGTAAAATCACATGCAGTGAAAACAAAATGCTGGAAACACTCGCAATCTGTGGAATAAGAACATTACAGATCAACGAAGTTCTGACAAAGGGTCTTCACTTTGAAATTATAATTCTGTTTCTCTTCTGTAGATGGAATGAATTCACAGAGTCTGGGGTTTATCTTCAGAACAAACTTTCTCTTTATTACAAGCTGACATCAACAGGAGAGTCACTCGTCCTGGAATGAATGCTCCCTGATCCAAAGTTTCCATTTATTCTTATACTATTTCTTATCTACTACCGCCCCCCACCCCCAATCTCTATCCTGCATGCACTGTTTATACATAGAGGTAAGTCTTCTGCTGTGTCAAGCTTCAGCACCTGTGCACTATGTGAGCCTTCAAGCTTGAGCGCATCGTATGCTACGTGAGCCATGTACAGTTCCATCTTTACCTTTATATGTACAATGGCAACCTTCTGTCCTGGAGTTTATGGGATTGTTGTTAGGTTAGTAACTGGGCATGAGTTTACTATAGTTCACTTTAGCTTTTAGTCTGTGGTTCAGGTGAGTTTGAACTGGTTCCAGACTTTCTCTGCCTGGTACCAACCCTGCAGTCCCCCTTTATCTCTCTGCTACAGAACCATTTCACTATTCCCTACTATAGTTTCTACACATGCTGTCTGACCTGCTGAGTGTTTCCAGCATTTTTGGTTTTGTATCAGAGTTCTAGCGTCTGCAGTTTTTTATTTTCAAGGGTCACGCAGTATCTGTATTCAAAATGTTTTAAAATGTAGTAATATTGGGATGATCTTTTTTAATACATTTGTTATTCTGTAGCTAATGATTGTAAAAGATCATTGATAATCAACACCTTTATTTGTAGGTATCAGGATTTCAACTTTGGTTACTGTGCTGATGGAGGCCGGTGTTCTTGGTAGAAGACCAAATTAAGATTTCCCACAATGGTGTCCTTTTAGCTAGTCATCTACAAGAAAACACCTGTGATACAATAAAGAAAAATCTTTTTTTAAACCTTGTTCATAAGCTTAGATTAAGGAGAAGGTTTGTTTGCTGCATTCCAAGATGTTAAAATGCCAATTAAATAGAACTGTTGAGAAATTACCTTCATTGTGAGTCTTGCTGGTTTACAGCTCTGATGCTTCTAATTGCAACAAAGCTTCAAGCATCTGAATTTCAGAGAAAGCTGAAATATTCTGTTTTTTGTTTGCTGAAATCATTAGAAATCCACACTTCTATTGATATGCCCCTTAAATGGTCCACACCATCTGTAGTGAGCTGACTTTGCTACTGGATGTTTTAATCGATCAATTGGAGGATTTTAGGTTAGAAAGCAAACTATGAACAATATTGTTGTATTTTTGAAATCTGTTTGCTTGATTTCAATGCAGCAAAATGTGGCACAGATACAAAATAACAATTCATTTATTGACTAAGATCTTTGTATCTCCAGTTTTATGTAAAATGAGGAAAAGTGGCTGGAAATGGTATAGGCAGTGTTCAGAGGACTTCCTCAAGGAATTGGAGCAGACTATGCCAGTGTTGTTTGTACTAAAGGGTTACCATTTTCTCATGAGTTTTTCCCTTCCATTACCTGTTATTAAGGTTTTACTGAGCCAGTGACAAGTATAGCCAGTCACTTGTCACCATTCTGAATGCAAAATTGCATTTTTATGTCTGAAAATCTTTTTAAAAGCTCAGTTTAATTTTTGACAGCGTCTACCGTAAATATATATTATACCCTTTATTCAAATGGCATTTGCCACAGAAAAATTGAGACTTTCAATACAAATATATTTTACTTGTTCTGATGAGGTGTATTTTTGTTTTTGAGTAAAATAAATATTGTATGACTGTCCTACAAAGTCTGTTTTCCTGTTGGGTTGAGGGCGAGAAAAGTAAGGAATGAAAAATGGAATACAGGAAAATGTGGACAAATGAGTTGTACAAAATACCTGGTTGCAGGAGTCCAAGTTAGCAAAGCAATCCAAGGAAGAAAATACAATGGTACAGGATCTCAATTTTGGTAAAAAGTTTCTTATATTCAGTGTCTGAGATGAATAAAGGGAGAAAAGGTAAGAGTAGTTTAAGGAAAAAGTTCATCATGGAAAGAGTTGCTTTTACTCCTCGATCATGCTGGAATGCAACGTCAAAGCAGAAGATGTAGCATGATGAAGTTAGATCTGGTAAATGGAAATAAGCTGAGAGACAGATTTGAGAGTTGTTCAGGAATAACAGAGTAAGAAGTGGTGAAACAGGCTCACTGCAAAGAGATATTAGGTCAAAAGGATCAAAGGAGTAGAAATTTATGAACAAATCTGAAAAGCTGTGAAGAGTTATCAGAGGGTGAAGAATGGTTCAGCTCCAGCTCATCGTTATTGGGATAGGCCAATAATGTTTTCATCATTAGTATTCTTTTGTGCAAATACATGTTCTTTGGAGTTTATTTCACAGAATCCAGATCCTGACATTGCTTGGACAAAATGTGCATGTTATTTTTCATGGGTTGGGGGTGGAGAAAATATTGACTTTTGGTAGATGCAAGTAAAACAGTAGCTTTTGCTAGATCCTAAGTTCCATTATCAAGTAAATTCTAACCAGAGTTTGGTAAACAAATACATTAACAAACTGATCATGTAATAAGCAAAACAATTTTAAAAGTCATTGCACAAAATAGGCAGTGGGTTACCTATTCAAAAGCAACTTAAGTAACACATAAATAGTTTTATTCAGTCATTTAATCTCAACTGTAACGATCAGGCATAATGTCAGTACCTGAAAACAAGATTTTCTTTAAAATTGTATTTTTTAAAACATACTGAAACAATGTAGTAAATCCTCATTCTGATAAGCTTTTATCTAATTTATAATCTTGTGAATTTAGAATAAATTTACATCAACTGGTCATAATTACTGTGGATTTAAAACATATTTTACTGTAACAAACATCAACATGTATTTAGATAACCCCTCTCAAGAATGCACTAAATTTCATTAATGCAAGGTCTAGAACAGTGACAATGCCTTGGTAATTCAGTTCTGACCTTGAGGTTTTTTTAGTTTACAGGAACACAGTGAATACTTTCAAAACACAGAATTTATATACTCAAAATTACATTTCAGACCATTAACCACTGCTAATCAAATAGATGTTACTTTGTTTTACTAAATGAACAATAGTACTAAGATACAAATATACTCACTCATAGCCTTTGTTTTGCAGTCTTTGAACACAGTTATTACCTAAAAACCATTGACAGATTTGCAACAAAACTTCTGATATTCAATAATCCTTCATCTCCACCCAATAAATCTGAAAGCTTTTTTTTAAAAATCAAGCTTGTTTAGTTTTAGCAATTTTCAAAAACTGAATTTGATGAGAATTTCAGTGGTTAACTTCTGTAGCAGTGCAGCCTGAAGAAAGCTTAACAGCTTGCAATTAGCAGAACTCGACCTTTAGTATAGCCTTGTTAATATTCTCGAGTACACACCAACTTTAGGTTTTAAGTCTGTTCACGTGTCAGCACACCCGCGTCCACCAGCACATCAACCAAGAAGGAGACCTTTATACCTAATAAAAATGCAGGCAAACAAAGTTAAAAATGTGAATTTCTCAAAAATAAATGCAAAGCAATTTAAATTAAATTCACCTTGGATAAAAATATGAGAACAAAGAGAAGGATCCTTGTACTGGACAGGAAGATGGCAATGTTTAAATTCCTGCTGTTTCAAAAGTAAAGAAGGATTTTTTTTAACTGCAGGTCTAACATCAACGTGGAAAATTTTTGAGATACAGTAATCCAGGACCAAATGAGTTGCCACTTGGAAAGATGTTGGTGAATAGATGAGAAGCAGTGCATATTTATTAAAGGCAAATAGTGCCTGACAAACATTTTGAGTTCCTTGACAATGTAATGAACAGGACTGATGTGAGTAATGAGTATGTACTCAAGTACCACTAAATGGACTAGATGGCAAAGTTGATGCTCGTGGGATTAACGGTAATTTCAATTTCAATATGAAACTGGCTGAAGGTCAAGAAGCAGGGAGTGACGATGAACAACTGTTTTTATTCTGGACCCCCTCCTCAGCATCCCTGGGGTTGGTATTCGAACCACTGCTGTCACTGACCTAGCAATAATCTTGCTTACAATAAACCATAACTTCAAAATCTGCAGCTAACAAAACTTTGTTAATTAGTAAACAGAATAGCAGATAATATCAGGAAGATGCTGTGATGTGACAGAAAAACTACGGCAACTGAAATTCAAGGCGGAAAGGTGAAGCAATACTTTTTCAAATGAAGAAAGACATTCTAATTGAAATAGTACAAAATTAAACAGGATGCAGAAACAAACACATACACATAGGTTTATTACCCCATTGGCTTCAAACATGTTTTAATGAAAAAGTGCATATGGGGTACTTGGTTTTCTTTTTTATATACTGGCCATCATTGGGTAACGAACGAATTCTGTTTTTATAGATGTTCTTAAAAGTGGATTTTGTCCATTAAGTCCCACAAGACTGATAAGAAAGAACAATGATTAAAAGTGGGGAGAGAGAGATGGAGGAAACTAATTCTGGTGCTTGTAGAAATGAATGTATGTATATTTGCTGGACCTTTGAATGTAATAATATTATGGGAGCTCATTCGTATCCATAAGTCAGGTTTTCCCCATATATGTTATACTTAGGGATAAATCTATCTAGACAAAGAGAAATCAGTAAAGCAGTCATTGTTGATTATGCAAGTCCTATATTTTTAATGAGGGAACAGGAATACAGTGCACTATGAACTTTTGCAAAACCTTTGACCTAGGTACCACATGAGAGCCCAGAGAAGAGCACAGAATCAAACATTTATGACACAAGCAGTCAGCTTGTCCTAGTTAGAGCTACCAAACTGATTCTATGTTCTGGCACTTGATCCATAGCCTTGTACTTGTACATAGCCAAGTATATAGCTGTACTTGTACACATTCAGGTACTTTTTAAAATCTGATGAGGATTTCTGCCTCTACCATCCATTTCAGGCAGAGATTTCCAGACCCCTATCACCCTTGAGGTGAAATGATTTTTCCTGAGCTCCCCTATAACCCTTCTACCAAATCTAAGCCCCATTGTTTTTGATGCCTCATTGAAAGGTATTGGTATTGGTTTATTATTGTCACTTGTACCGAGGTACAGTGAAAAGCCTGACTTACAAACCGATCGTACAGGTCAATTCATTACACAGTGCAGTTACATTGAATTAGTACAAAGTGCATTGATGTGGTACAGGTAAAAACAGTAACAGTACAGAGTGAAGTGTCACAGCTACAGAGAAAGTGCAGTGCAATGCAATAAGGTGCAAGGTCACAAGGTAGATCGTGAGGTCAGAGTCCATCTCATTGTATAAGGGAACTGTTCAATAGTCTTATCACAGTGGGGTAGAAGCTGTCCTTAAGTCTGGTGGTACATGCCCTCAGGCTCCTATATCTTCTACCCGATGGAAGAGGAGAGAAGAGAGAATGTCTGGGTGGGTGGGGAAGGAAATACACCCTACTTACTCTTTGTAAACCCATCATAAATGTATATGCCTCAATGTATGCCATCAGCCTCCTCTGTTCCAAAGAAAACAAGCCTAGCTTATTCAATTTTCAGAGCTAAACCTTTCCAGTCCTCGCCACAAACTCTTAAGTCTCAGTCTAATCTCTCAACGTCTTCCTTGTAATGTGGTGATCAGAACTATTCACAATACTCAAGCTGTGACCCAACAACTTTTAAAACTGTAACATCCCTGGAGACGCAAGAGACTGCAGATGCTGGAATCTGGAGCAACAAACTGATGGAAGAATTCAGCAGTACAAGCAGGACCTATGGAGGCAAAGGGATGATTAACGATTCAGATCAAGGTCCTGCATCAGGACTGAGAGTTGAGAGGGAAGATAGCCAATATACAGAAGTGAGAAGGAGGAATGAAACTGAGGCTGGTAGGTGGAAACATAATGGAAAAAAATTCAGCAGATGGAGCCAGGTTGGGGAGGGGAGAGGGGAGAGGGGAGGGTTGAGACAAAGGCTAGTAGGCGATAGGTGGAACCAGATAAGGGAGGGATGATTTGCAGATGGAACCATATAAGACACAGGCTACGAAAGGTGAATCAAGTGAGAAGAAACCCAGGTAGAAGGTATATGGGAGATGGAACCAGGTGGAGGAGGGTGAAGAGTTCAGGTAATGAGGGGAACAAAGTGGAAAAGTTGAACAGAAGGAGAGAGACCCTAGAATGACTAGTAGAGTGGGAAAGGCACACGGGGAGTGGATTACCTGAAATTGAAAAGCTTAGTGTTCATACCATTGGATTGTAAGCTACCCAAGGGGCATAGGAGGTGCTGTTCTGGTTTGCATTTGGCCCTACAAATGGCAGTGGAGAAGGCCAGCAACATCCCTGCTCGTATTTGTATGTTTTGGCTAATAAAAGTATCTCATAAGACTTAATAACCACTACATCTACCTGTCCTCCTACCTTGAGGATCTGTGGACATGTACTTCAAGGTTCCTCTGTTCCTCCTCAGTATCCTATATACTGCATACATCCATCCTTGTTTTATTTCCCCAAGAATATCACTTCTCTGGATAAAATTCTATTTCTCACTTCTATGCTGAATTGACCAGAATATCTAATATCCTCCTGAAATCCAGAGCTTTATCCCTGTCAAACAGCCAATGTTTGTATCAACTACATTCTCTCTACATTCAAGTCTAAATTATTAATAGATACAACAAAAGACTGAGAAGTTGGCTCAATGCCAAAGGATTTTTGGGTAGAGGTGTAATGATTGCCCCCTTCCAATGGTAAGATGGTTGGAAAAAAAAAGCATGTGGTATGGAACATGAAAGCCAAATGGTAATAATGAAGCTAAATAATCTAATGGTATCAGTGAAAACCATGTGCACAGTATGACTTCACATTACAAGAAGGCATCTGTGACTTGAGAAAGGGCACAAACAGATGCACTCAGATCATGTTGTTGAGTTGCAGGATAAATATAAAGACAAAAAAGGCTCATCAGAACATTGTAGATTTTAGGAAGATAAACACAACTTCTATACAGTTGTACAGATGAAAGTACAATTTGCTTGCAGTTATACTGAAATCTGTTCATAATTTCAAAGTAGCATTTAATCTGCTGCAGAAAGATTTGGACATCCTCGATCAATCATCTACTGTCACCCTTCAGGTTTATTTATTCGCTTTCATAACTTGGAATAGCCAAATAAAAACCTTGTGCCAACTCCCAAGATGACATGGTGCCTCAATTGAATTCATGCTTTCCACACAACCCATAGGACTCTAAGACAATCCAATTTGCTTAATGGAAAATGAATAATGCCACAGGATGTTTATGTCTAACTAACAGCGATGCACCTGAAAGACTGCATTACTGAGTGCATAAGAAATATATTAGCCAGATCTTTAAAATCTGACAAAAATGAAGTTGGGAATAACATTCATCTTTGCAACAAATAATATTTGACATACAGATATAATTTAGCATAATTTTGTATTGGAATTGAAATCTGACAAGACTGGAAGCTGACAAACTAGCAAAATGCAGTTGTTACTGGATTAAGAGGTTTGTAGCCAAAAAATATTACCTTTAACTTTTGCCAAAATTAATTACCAATAGCTAAATCAAATGATCATTCACAGCCCAGAAAACCCAAAGTTAATACTATATACAGGTATACGTAATACCAAGTTGGAAGGAATTAAAGCCTTAAATTCCTTTTAAGCACAAACAGACATGAAAAAAATACATGTTTCTAATAGTTCACATATGCTACCATACATCCCCAACTCAGTATGAAACCTCAGAATAGAAAGGTTAAAAATCCTATTGAGTCATTATCTAGAATAGGATTAAGGTGAAAGGAAAAAAAGTGTTTAAATGCACAGTCATTCTTATATACAAAAGTACTTCATCTTACCTTTTAATGCTGGGTTGGTTTTTGATAGTTTAGCCAGTGTTTTGGTGGCCCTTTTAATATCCATTCCTTCAATAGTCTTAAGCAGATGTGGGGTCAGAATAACATTGCTTTTTGACTTTGTTGGTCCTGTATTAGATGTTGTGGATTTAAACTGTTTACGATTTGATTGAAAACCTATTTTTCTGTTACTTGATTTAGAATGCAATGCAACTGTTTTCTTCCAGGTACCACCATCTACAAAATATAGTACAATCATCTTGGTTACATGAATATTTTCCTTAGTTCAACTTGTTGCATTCACAATAAATATGACAAATTTTGAACAACACACAAGTATAGTGGATAAAAATTATGTTTAGCCAATGAAACAGCTCCTGCACTGTATTTCTTCCATTTATAACATTATACTCCTTTTTTAAACTATTGCCCCAGCACTCATTCTATATACTTATAAATCACCTTTTATGTAAACCAAGTTATACAAGTTTTAAATTTATTTTTCCTTAAAATAACTTGCTCACTTCCATAATCTTAAAAGTAAGCAAATAGGATAAACAAAGAGCATTATTAAGGTTAACCCCTTAACCTTCTCCGTAGACTGTGTAGCCAAAGCATTTTGTGATAATTCATTATTATTTTACTTGGGATCATTCTTATAGTTCTGCTGTTTTGAAAGAATCTGTACTTTCTTGTAGTTTGGTGGTTGGAAATTAGCATAGCGCTTAATTCGGAACTTAAGATATTGCCAAAATGCCAAGACTCGGGTGACATGAACACCATCACTACCACTTTTGTCATGGATCAATTACTTACTATTCACTGCAAAGTACTGCACACGTTTTGATTCTTGTGAAATACTTTATGCTGATCAGTTGTCATTTTCAAGTAATAATTCTTTGCCCAGTTACACAGCTGATTAACTCCATCAAATGTTGTCTTAATGTAAGAATTAGATGCAGAGACAAGCCACTTGGCCGCTTGTACCTGCTCCACCATTCAAAATCCTGGCTAATATTCTACCTCACCATCACTTTCCACTATTAATTCCATATCACTTGATTCCCTTAATATCCAAAGATCAACAGATCTCTGCCTTGAATATACTTGCATATGTATCTTGCTGCAAGGCTATGTAGGTATTCCAAACTTCTTGCTCCATTTACCTTTATATTTAGGTCTGAAGTTTGTAGGATTACCAGTATACCTCTGACATGAATCATGTGCTGGTGCGTGTGATTCATATCCAGAACATTGATCTGGTATACCAGAAGGTTGTCTTATTTCTTCATCCAATGGAGGCCTTCTCTCTTGCTCCTGATAAAAAGGAAAGTACCAGTCACAATATTCTCCTGATTCAGCAGGGACTGTTAGCAAAATATAACTTAAAATAGCAAAATTGATAAACTTGAGCAACTTGAATATAATAAATGATATTCACTTGCAAAAAAAAACCTTAAAATTTACTCATTCTTGCCATGGGTTCATGTGGGGTACTAGGAGGCCATTCAGCCCACCTTGCCCATTCTGACCAAAAATGGCCCCGCATTCTACCTTTTGTTCCACAGCACTCCTCAAGTTCTCAAAGTTCCTGCATCCTCAATTAAACTATAACAACAATTAGACTCAAGGGAAATGTCATCTTAAAAAAAAGTTCTATTTAGCAGATTAAGAACTTGTATATCTTTGCAACAAGACTGATCACCATCCATCTGATCCATTACAAGCAATGTACATTGATCCCTCCATGTATTATCAGGTGAATAGACTGCAGATGGAAACTCCAACTATAATACAGAACATGAAATATGAAAATCCACCTCAGAGATGTTCACAAAATTTTTCATTCGCTTTTCATTAAAACTCTTTTTTCATTTGGATAGGCACTTGTAAGAAAATAATTTGCAGGGCCATTGGGAATGGGACTGAAGGGCTGCTGTAATAGGATTTAATAGATTTCTCTACAATAAATGATTCTGAGAGAACCTGATGAGCACATTAATTTATGTTGCTGACTTCCCTCCATTCAGCCTGCTCCTGTACGTATTTACCTGTGTGTGACTATCAGGTTCATTTGGGGCACAATCCTATACTAGACATTCAACCCTTTACTTCCATAAAACAAACTGCGAGTGCTGTTCATGTTGCCATTCTACAATGTAAAGAATGAATTAATTCTTTCACTCTCGGAATTTCATCATCAATAGCAATTTACAGCTTTTTAAAGCCTGCCACCTCACTGAACTATCTTTCCTCTGAGCTCTTGTTGTGCAAGTTGTTATTCAAATTAGACAGAAGAAAGCAGAAAGAGAAATTTACCCAATTAAAATAATTTCAAACACTTACAAATGCATTCATTGTCTTTAGGCGATATTCCATTAATCCATCTGTGAGACTCTGTGTAACTTTCAAGGCAAACTCTGCTTCACTATCACTGAAAATCTGAAAATTTTGCTGCAAGACAATATAAAAATATTATTTTAAGTATTAATTGTAACCTACAACAGGATATGCTTGTCAAAAAGTAAAATCCAAATGACCTAACAAATAGATTGTTATTGTTCTGAAACATAATCGGTCTGTACTATTGCTGGGTGGTTAATTGAACGTTTAGAGAAATCCCATAAGGGAATTATATTTTTTGGACATTGAACAAAGTCAGTTATATTATATTCCAAAACTGGAATCGCACTACACCAGGATAGCAGGTTACATTGGATATATAGTAAAGCATTTGCTAACAAATTAAAGTGCTCTTGATTCACCCTATGATTTTTCCTCAGACTGGAATTTCAACTGCAAATCCAGATATCTCCAACACACTATGCCACTGTAGTTTGCTCTCGAGATTTTAGTGACCAAAGGTGTCATCATATCACCAATAATCAATCATGAATAGGGAGAGAATGGGAATATAATATTTAGATGATCTATTATGATTGTTTGGACAGTGGAGCAGGCTCGAAGGGATGAATGGCCAACTCCTATACCTATTTCCTATTCTATGAATAACCTATTTCA